>NC_141143.1:47428886-47751445 GCF_053477565.2 Lygodium microphyllum
ATCTTCATCTCTCAGAAGAAGTATGCATGGGAGATCTTGAAGGCATTTGGCATGACCGAGTGCAAGGAGATAGCTACACCTATGGAGGTGAATGCAAAGTTATCTGTCGAGGATACATCAGCATTAGCAGACATTGGGAGGTATAGGAGGTTGGTCGGCAGTCTGATCTACTTGTGTAACACCAGACCAGATATCAGTTTTGCTGTTGGTGTTTTGAGCAGGTTCTAAAACAAACCTCATGAGAGTCATTGGAAGGCTGGGATGCGGGTGCTCAGATACTTGAAGAAAACTCTTGACTATGGTATCACATACAGTTTCGAAACTTCTCTTGTGGGGAACTGTGACTCAGATTGGGCAGGAGACATTGATTCCAGGAAGTCAGTTTCTGGTTATTGTTTCTCTTTGGGTTCAGGAATTTTCTCTTGGATTAGTAAGAAGCAACCAACTGTGGCATTGTCTTCTACCGAAGTAGAGTACAAGGCAGCTTGTTTTGCTACATGTGAGGCCGTATGGTTGAGAAGGATTCTATGGCATATGGGAGTGCAGGATGAAGAACCAACTGTGTTGAGATGTGACAATCAGAGTTGCATCGCCATTGCCAAAAATCCAGTGTTTCATGCACGCACCAAACATATAGAGATCTAGTATCACTATGTGCGTGATTTAATGGAGGATGGGATAGTGGAATTGGTCTACTGTCCAACAGAGGAGAATGGAGCAGATATCTTCACCAAAGCACTTACGAAGGATCTGCTTCAAGTTCATCTTCAGAGACTCAGCATTGGGCCGAGGAGATAGTTCACCTATGGGTGGACATTGAGGGGGGGATGTTAGATATGATCAATGCCCCACCCTCATTAGGTGCTACCAATGATCCATGGTGCTCAAAGTTGTAAGGCCCCCATTATGAGGAGAAGCCAAATGTGAGCCCGGACATTGGTTGAGTCCTGACTTGTATATCAGATGAGGTCTATGTGACCGGATGGCAAAAAGGTGACTGTTGTGGGTCTAATCTTTGGGTTAGATGGAGTGGTTAAGCTGGTAGCAACTCGAGGCACATTGCATTGAGTTGCGTGGTAAGGGAGTTAAAAGGGGCCCCTATTGTGGGGTCCGGGGGCCGCGGAAGCGGCCCCTGGCTGGGGGGTCCCAGGGGGGCCGCTGGCCCCCCTGGCGGGGGTCGGGGGGCAACGCCCCTGGCCCGATGGTAAAGGGAATATTCCCTGGAATATTCCCTGGCCGACTAGTGGAGGCTCATATGGTAGGTCGGTTAGCAGGCCGACCTAACGACCTTCGCGGGCTATAAAAGCTAAACCCCTTCGCAGCCATCACTCACTCATCTTTCACCCAGTCAAAGTTGTTGTTCCAGCTAGCCTTAAACTCTTCACCTATCTTCTGTCTAGATCGCCATCTAAGCTTCACACAGTGGAAGCGCACGGGTGGACAGAGCCATCTTTGTATCAGTTGTTTGGAGTTAAAGAATTTACTGATTCTCGTCTTATCTATTGTGTACTCTCTATCTCTTTCTCAGATTCTGTTCGCTGCGCCGTGTAATATTTTACAAACATAACCGGAGAAGAAAACATCACTGCCAAGAGGCGAGAACTCCAATCTCCTCTCCTCTGTACCACCGTCGTCTCGCGAAACGGCGGTACCTAATGAAAACCTGAATCCCTCACAGTGAGTAAGGGTGCATCTCTGAGAGTATCCCTGTTTCTAACATGGTTCACACATACAGTCATAAACTGAATTGCTCTCATACCATCTTTACTGCGAATCCGTGCATAAGCAGATCCATCATCCATGACCTTTGTTTCCATGCACATCTCTGTAATGAATGGCTGACCAAGAATTATGGGATAAGAGCATGAATCCTGCACAAAGAAATGAAAATCCTCCTCTACATCACCAATAGAAACCCTGACACTAGGACAGGCAGCGTACAAATCACCTGCAGTGTTATTGGCGGCTCTCATACGCCACCCATGCTCTACATCCATAGGCCATCTGTTACTCTCATAAACTCCACGAACTATGAGATTAATCTATGAACCATGATCAACCAATGCAACATAAGGCACCTGTTTCTCTCCAATCTTTACCATCGTCTCTGTAGTTGCCCTAGCCCAATGACTCCGCGAAAAGTGACTACGCGGTATCAAAACAGGCTCATCAATTTCAGCATAATGCATAGGCTGAACCCTCTTCTCTACCTGCGGCAAAACAGAAGCATTATCAACCATAACCTCATCATCATCCTCATCCAACTCTCCAATCAAAACTCCCTGTGTATCAGTGGTAGCCAATGCATGTCTTTTCCTCTTTAGGACCTCCTGAGACTGATCTTGAAACTCTCTTTTTGAGATGCCCAAAATCTCAGAAATAGTGAAAGTCACCTCACTGCCAAGTATTTTATCATTAAAGATTTTCTTCATGTCTGTAGATGTCTCAATATCGGACATCAATCTGAATCCTGGCTGCTTTCTCTCTCTAGGCTCTTGCCTCTTTTATCTCTTTTGAGCATCCTCCATCTGTCGATCTGGCCCTGGTCTTGAAGATGGTCCTGCAGTAGGTGGAGAAACAAACTCACCCCCTCTAGTCTTCTTAGCTGCACTTGGATTTTCTTCATCCCTCTTATGTTTCTCCTCAACAAATACATCTGCACCATGAGATTTAGCCAAATAAGCATAAATAGAATTCCTGTCAACAGGCGAGTCCCAACCTGTCTCTGATCTGATGCTAGAGCCTGCACTAGTCAAAACAGTTTGCTGAATTTTCCCCTTGTTTGCAGTCTCCATAGCATAAGTCCATAGTGCGGACTGAGTCTCTGATCCCTTCTCAATCTGTACTCCATATGCAGAAGCATCACCTCTAGCTGTCACATAAGAAGTATGCGCAACCATGTCCTCCACTAACTTCTTCATTCCACCTTTACCAAAGTTGGTAGCAAGTGGAGCTCCTGTCTCAGTCAACCAAATCTTACCATCTTGCCCCCAATATACCAAATTCTGCCTCCTTGCATCCTGGAAAGAGTCACAATCCCTGCAATGCTGATGCTTCGTACTATCGCACCAAATACATCTCCGATCTCTCCTAGGAGCACTAGGAGCACTCCTAGGTGAAGTAGGAGCACTAGAAGAAGTAGTAGGCACAGTCGAAGCAAACTGCTCCTTCAACTTACTCACCAACTCCGCTTTGACTGAATCCAGTGTCAAATCTGTGATGCCTTTGATTATGTCATCAAGAGAAGTAGGCACCGATGGAGCAGATGGTTTTGGAGCAGAAGGTGTAGGCATCGGTCGTGGAACAGGAGGAATAGGTGGAGTAGAAACAGTAGGCACTGGCATAGGCCAAGAAACTGGCTGAGGAGGAGAAGAAATAACAGGGATAGAAGTAGGCATAGGAGCTGATGATGGTGTAGGTGTCATGGAACCATTCTGTAGGCGAGTCTTCCATATCCTCCTCTTGGTCAAAGTCGAGACTGCATCCTGTGCATCCTGCCAATCAGTTTTAAGACCCATAGGCTTCGTACGATCTTCAAGAAGCTCACCCAATTCTTCTTGAAGAGCAGGATCTGCAGCTTGCAAGAAAAGCTCAACTTTTTCAACATCCAATGCTCTTTGTTCAATGGCATCAAGCTGACTATACCTCTCTTCGAATTCTCGAATCAACTCCGAAGCAGCAAGACCTTTGTTTGGCATGTAGACCCACTCTCGGAATGACCGCCGAGTAGCCATACCAAAGTCCTCAAGGAAGTATTCTTCTTTCAAGGCCTTCTTAAAATCTTGCCAATGTGTATTTTGAATAAAAAGATTAGTCACTTTTGTCCTCAAAGCAGGTGTGACAAGACGAAGGAAGTACTTACTCATAAGTTCAGCAGGAACTCCAAAAAACCCCATCTTGATCTCATATGTCTTCAAATATGCTGAAACATTACGCCCGTCAAATAGCTTCTTCTCACTCTCAACTGCTTCAATAGCCTTAGTCGCGCTGTTTGCATTCTCCTGCTCTGAATAGAGTTGCCTTTGCTGAGACAACTGCTGTTGATGCAATTGTTGTTGCTGCTGCATATACAATTGTGTTTGCTAATTTTGGAGCTGCATATACATGGACATATTCTACAAAATATGTTTTAGATCCTCCGTTGAAGTACTTGACGCAGCAGTCATTGATGGAGCTGAAGTAGATGTAGCTGGAGTTGAAGAAGAAGTTGAAATAGAGGCTGAAGTATCTCCCATCCTGAAATTTCTGCGACGCTTTCACGTCGGGTTCACCAAAGTTGTCGAAGGATTTATGAAAGCAAAGTCGTGTCTTCAAAAGACCTTGATAAATTTCAGGATAAAAGAACCATCAGCAGTTGCAATCTGATTTTTGAGTTAATGTAACTTGTCTTGGTCATATTGTTAACCAGGCATATTGCTGCATTATACGATTCATGACCTTTGGATCAACTTGTTAATTAGCTATAGAGTTATGTCAGGGTATTTTCAAGAGTTGAATCAACACTCTATATGTGACTGGTAAGTCTCCATTTCAAATTGTCAAATATGCTGGACAGCACAGATGTATTTTTCATAATGTAATCTGATTGTCAAATAAGAAGCATAGTTGGCTCATGTGTTGTAAGTATTTCTCAGATGAAAGAAGATCATTCAGTCCTGTACTGAAAGGCATAAGAACACAAAGATTCTGTGACCTATTAGTAGTTCAATTTCCATTAATACAATTTCTCTTTAATCCTGTCGTGAAATCCCTTTTAAAATTGCTGACATAACCTTCAATCCATGATATTGTGGAGTTACTGCCTTATGATGATCAGCAACACGCAGAATAACATGTCACCTATAATCTGATCGTTTTGTCTGCTACTTCTTTCATACTTTTTAGCACTGCTGCACCATCCATCATCTGCACACGATCAAGTGTTTTAAGGTCCTTCTCTTTTATTCCCAGGAAGCGGTTGAAGACGATGGTTCAATGTCCTCCTTTGTAATTTAACTTTAGGATAGGATAAATCAATCCTGTTTTTTTTTCTGATTGATATCTCACATAAAGAGGAGATTAAGCGGCACTCCCACAGAGCCCAGTCCTAAATTGATATCACAGATCGATGTCTGTCAATGTCTTCGTTTTTTAGTGTTAAGAATGCATCTCTGTTGGGCTTTAGAGAGTTCACCCCGTTTCTCCCTCATCTCCTCAAGCTTAATAGAGCTTCTCATTGTTGATCTTCATCATGCTCAGTATGATGTTATTTTACTAATGTTATGCAAGAGGGATGACGACGACTGTTCAGGCTTCGTGCTCAGTTGATCAAGAAAAATCACATCTTAGTGCTATGTCTGGGAACATACTTGTGACCTGCACAACGGCAAATTTTTCTGTTAAGTGCTTAAGCCACCAAAAGCACTGCTCGACATCGAACAATAGGACGTCTGAGGGCTCCTGATGCGGAGGTGGGATGCTGTGGATTCCACCAAATTCAAGGTCGATGGTCACAAAGTCTTCGGATTGGAGGTGGACCTTGAAAGCCTCAAGGGCCTGCCAGAAGTTCTTCCCAATGCAGACGACGACGAATTGAAACCAGAATTCATCTCTCCACAGCAGCGAGATATGCTTCGCTTAATTGATCCTCTCCTCATCCAGTCGAATCATTCTGTTCATCAAAGCCTCAGCTGCCATGCAGATGACAACGAAACCTCTCCAATCGAACCTTCTTCCCCTTCTCGAGTAAAAGCCCCCATCCTATTCAAGTTCCTGTCTGCCTCTGTCTGAGCCGTCGCCTCGTCGTCGTTTCCTTTTGCCACCAACTCTCACACGTCAAGTCTTGATCAGTATCCAGAAAAGTAATGAAAGGGCGGAGCTCTGAGAGTCAGATACGGCGTGGTCAAGTTTTTGTTGGTGCGGAGGACAGCAAGGGCGTCGATCAGTCCTACAGAACATTGCTGCTTTGTCCTTCTCATACTTGATGTCCAGCATAGATCAAGCAATTGGAGAAGCTTCTAGTTTCCTCTTCTTTTGTTTATCTTCCTTTCCTGTTTTTTCCATTCATAAGCGTTGCCCAGGAGGCGCCAGAGAAGAACAATCCCTCCCCCAACAACGATCCATCCTCCGTTTTTCAGCGCAGAGTATCGTCCTCTGTATCCATACGACAATTCTCCCCTTTTTCCTTCTGATTCTCCTCTAAAAAAATCGTGTGCCAGATCCATCAATCCCCGGGAAAATCCTCCCAGCTCGATTCAAAAACATAAAAACTCCTCTTTTCCCCCCAAAGCACGGCTCCTTTCCCCTAAAGCACGGCTCCTTTCCCCTAAAGCACTATTTTTTTGCATTGCCAAAAGCCTCCCTCAAGAAGCGGATTTGACTCCAAAACCTGTTGTAAATGATGAGGGAGCCATACTTCCAATGTCTCTTTCCATCACCATCTTCCACAACCATTCTCCAGTTGAGAGTGTAATGATATCATCACATTCCATGCCACGACAATGTCCTGATCAAACAGCCCATCAAACATGCTCTCTGCTTCTAAAATGCTGCCACATTTACCATAGATACTAATAAGTGTGCTATTAACAAAAGCATCTGAAGTGAAGCCCTTCATGTGAGCATCTATACTCATACGCAGAGAATAAATGTAATCACAACAACTAAGTATGCATAAAGTAATAAATCGCACACACAACTTTCGGGTGGTTTTCACACCTCGAATGCGCAGCAATACGACAGCGCCGTGGCAGACATACGCAGCAGAGAACCAGAGGAGGATCAATTACGGGAAGACCTCTATAACTGCGAGAGTCGTAGCCATATCCTGTGATATCACGGCAGGAGCTTTACACAGTCCGGCGCATAACGATGCGAAGATTCCATTGGAGGTGCTCTATAGTCAATCCGCAGTGATCAAGAGCGTGTTTCCACCTTTGCTGCCCTCTTTCGACAATATGGCCAAAGCAAATGTTTGCAACTTGGTCGAAAAGTAGCCTATTATTAGTCATCAGTTGATGCAGTTGATACATGTTTTCAAAACTGACAAGAGAATTCAAGTGAAACTGTAGAAATGTCACAGGAGCATTTCCGTGGTACTGTGGCAAGTGAGATGACTGATAAGGATGATGCATCCAAGATTCTTTATGGTACGAAACAGGAATGTACCCAGTTGTCTTCAGAGCATAAAATATATTCAGATCATGCTATTACTGTTGTAGAAGGTTATTGTACATTCTGCAAGGGACTTTAGAGAGTGGAGAATGTGTTGTGGAGGTTGCCACTACAGGCTAATCTAGCTGTCTGGTTGTGCTGGTTGGCAAAGGACAACATATTCTTGATTCCTTACCATCACCCACAAGTCCCGATCTTATCGAGGGAAAGTTGGAAAGGCTAGAACAATGATGGAAGATGAATAGTTAATGGATTTTCTATTTTCCTTCCTGGATTCGGAGAGGTCGCTCTGATTTCTTCATCTTGAACCTTGTTTTGTTATTAACAGAAATTAAAGAGAGACTTGGCATCATTTTCTCATCTTGCTTACTTACTTGATGGATCTTCTATTCTAAAATTTATGAAGGACTTCTGAAGTTGCGAAATTGCTTTCGAAACCCTTCGACAACGAGTTCTTCTGAAGCAGCATTGAGGAGTAGTTTTGATACCATTTTTTGAAATCAAATAATCTCTATCTACAACACACTCTACCTTGCTACAAGCCATCTCCCTCTTCAGAAATATGCAGTAAGAAATCTCTGTCTTCAACAGTCTATACTACAAGCAATCAAATGATAATGGAGGTATCTTTATTTTTTAAATCTCTATGATGTTATTATTCTTCACACTTGTTGTTCAGTCCTCCTTAAGCATCAATTCATAGAGAGAGAGGGGGGAGAGAGAGAGAGAGAGAGAGGAGGGGAGACGGGGGGATAGAGAGGACTGTGTGAGATGTAAAAAGAAAATAAGTGATAGAGTGATAGATAGTAAATTAGGGCAAAAGATAAGATGATGTTATTGTTTTCCACCAGCCAAGCTTCGGTATGAATGTGTTTAGGGTTTCCTTGATGAATTTTGGTTGAGAGAGAGAGAGAGAGACACACACACACACACACACACACACACACAGAGAAAATTTTGGATAGAACAGAAGATAAGATTTGATGCTAATTAGAGGTAGATTAAAAGCCAAGATTACAGGTTGATAAGGGCTTGATTAGGGTCTATCAAGACTGAAAGCAAGAGAAAGAGACAAGAACCAACTGGGTTAAAAAAAACGGAGATATAGTGAATCAAAGGGGTGTAGTTCTGTGATTTGAATGTTAATCCAAGTTAAAATTTACATACTTTTTTTTTTGCAAAATGCAAGTGTAGGATGTACGAAGAGAAAGAGAGATATTCACTTTCAATTGGAGGATGAATATGCACTAATGTTCAAAAGAACTGTGGAAAGAGATGATGCAATAAGATACACGATGCAACAAGAAAGAAATGTAGGGAAAAAAAATGTGGACCTTTGGGTTGATGGGTGCATTTATCGACCCAATCCACTCACTCGAAGGCCACCACAATTTGAAGGGCTTACATCATTTGTAAAGTTTGCTTGTGAAGGCAATGAAGGATTGTATGGATACACATGCAAACTTGTCACACAAGGATTAGCAAGGGTTCATCAAACCTTGACAAATATGCAGACAAGATTACAAGGGAATATGCAGTCTTTGATGGAAAAGGATAGATTATTGGTTGAGAAGGATAGGGAGAACCAGAACCTACAACAAGCAATGTCTGTCATTGAAGATGCTTTGCATGCTATACATGTGCAGAATATGGAGTTACAGTCTAAAGTCAATGAGGAGAATCGAAACATAGAGAGGAAGCTCACAAAAAATTTGGAGATTGAGCCCACTTTAAAAACCAAAGAGGCACATTAGCGCATCCGATCAGTTAAACCAATTCACCAATTAACCAAAGGAAGTGGACAATATCATAGACGGATATATGCTCAATCTACTACAATGAGAAATATGTTTCCTCATGCAGAGAATGATACTATTGCCAAAGTCCTTAGCAAGGATATGATAAAAAATGCATTGAAAAATCGTAAATTCAGGGACATTGTGGATGGTGTTGCTAGTGAACGTCTTAGGGATGTGAGCAACTTGTTTACTGATACAAATGCTCAGGGATTATGTGACAAGGTGGGAATGAGTTCTGAGTCATATAGTATTCTCTATCAACAATTGGATACAGGTTTTAAGCAAGTCTTCAATACTAAGCAAGTAATGCCTCTGCCAAAACCATTTCACGTGAAGAAGGCTCAAAAACAAGTAAATGAGAAAGTTTTAGAACCAATTGGTGAGCCTACGCATCTGGAACACACACACATATTGAAGTATGGTTCCAAAGAAGTTGCCTTTGTATTGAATGCATCCAACAACTTTGTATTGGATATATGTAGGGTTCAGATTGCTATGGTCAAGCTCTACAATATGTCTATGGAAGAATGTAGAGCCAAGCTTAAGTTTGTCCTCAAACTTGATGAGAGTGAGATTATCAAGGGGCAAAAACTTGAGCGTGTGAGTATAACACTTATGAATCCAGCATTGGATCCCAACATCAATGAAAAACATCATTTATACTTCATGTACAATCGGAGAATGAAATATGGTGGCTTGCAACATTTGAAGTACCAAAGGAGGACCATGAAGTACTTAAAGTTTTTTTTAACCTCACTAATATACCCAGTGTTATTCAACAATAAAATAATGGAGCAGTTTTACATGTTGAGGGGTTTGGGGACTATCAAGTTGAATGGCATCTTGGAGGTGATTTAAAAACATTGAAGTGTATGTTTGGTTTATCAAATGCAGCGAATGCAAAATATCCGTGCATATACTGCATGCAAACTAGGAAGAAAGGGAAAGATGGAAATAAAGAAAGGCTAGCCAAGGCAGGACAACAGGGTGCTCCAACACGTGATCAGAAAATCATGAGAAATGGAATGCTAGTTTCAATGGATCCAAACTAGTGTCCTATTTTGGAAATACCACTAACAAGGGTTCACTTTTGCACATTGCATTGTTTGGTTAGAATAATTGAGAAGCTAGTATATGAATATATATGCTTTGCATACAAGATGCAGCCCGTGTCAGAATCTGATGCTACATGCAAGAAGGTAGAACAAGTCCTCTCTGAAGTTGGATTGCACGGAGACCAAGTAGAAATAAAAAAGGATGAGAAAAAATTGGGGAAGAGTGGAAATGTTCCTTGTAAACGATGATTTGGCGGATCCAAGGCTAGGAAGTTTTTATCTCCACCTCGAGATGAGGAATGCAATATACTAGTAAAACAACAGAGAAGTATGAAGCATGGAAAAAGTTGCACCTTGCTGTTTCAGATTGGAGCAATGGGGGACGAAGGAGGATTGCAAAGGCAAAAGTGTGGATACACCTAGATAGATTAGTAGCTCTCTTACAGAAGTTGAGGTTTATGGATGGTGATGCCAATGCATTTAAAGAGACAGCTGCTATTCATAAGTCCATGGTGGAGGCATGGACTACAAATAGCATAACACACTACATGGTCAGTATTATCACCATTACAAAAAGAAATCATCATTTCGAATTACTTTGTGTTTCTAATCTCTTTTCTTGTGCATCATATATTTGAAGCACATGGTCCACACTTTGCAGATCAAGGAAGTTTGGCAATATGGTCAACTCAAGGCATGGAAAGATCTCACTGGCAAGCTCGCTGTGCTTTTCAAAAGGCAACTAATCATGGAGGTGGCATCAATGATTCCAATTCTATGAGGCAATTATTCCAATGGTGGTATAGGAGACTAGAGATACGATACGAGGAAAAAGAAAAGAAGTCCAAAACATCTCAAGTAGAATCTATAAGTAGGGCAATATATGAAGTGAGAAAAGCAAGATATGAAAACAACACAACTAGACAACGGCACGCAGAATGGTTGGCAACCCAAGAGAGAGATGGCAAAAAATGGAGACCTAGATAAAGATAATAATTTTGATGCATTTAGAGTCCACAAGAGAGCACGAGTACTAAGGATATGACATATCAATACTCATATCTCTAACATGAGATGTCTTATAAATTTTCTTTAAAATTTCAAAGGTTTGTCACTATGTTTTTCAAAGTCAATTTCGAACTATGTTTTTTAATTATGAAAAGTCAATTTTGAAATCCTAAGACAAAGATATGAAAATTCCAAACCTTGGAACATTCACTGGCCTATAGAGAGAGAGGGGGGCATGAGCAGGGTGTCAGGAGATAGAGAGAGGTAGGGATGGGGTGGAGAAATAAAATAAAATCATAATTTTAAAATTCATTTACACCACACTAAGTTTGAAAGTTTCATATTTAAGTCGTATCTCCTTTCATTTTTTCCCATTGCTCTTCACTCTACCCTCCACCTTTCTATCCTTTATCATCACAGCCATGGCACGTTCCAAGCTTCCTATCAAAAAGGCGCGTGCGAGAGCAAGAGCTCAACACTCTTCCGAATCTAATGAGCATACTGTGAGAGACAAAGATCCCCTGGTGACCGATAACAGTGGCCCTATTACAGCTAATAATGGTGGCACTACTGTGGCCAACAATGGTGGCCCTAGTGTGGTCGATAATGATGGTTCGCCATTGTCCAGAAATGGTGGTCCACATGCTCCAACTACTCCACCTCCCACTACTGCTCGAGCTTGTAATACACACCCTCCAACACATAAGAAGCGAAGATGGAGACAGGCACAGCTGTGCTATGTGAGATAAGGAAGAGTACCAACTTGCTTAATCCTAAGGCACCGTTCTCCAGGTTGGTGTGAGAAATACTGCAAGATGTACAGTCAGGGCATCATCACAAGTTCTTTTCGAGGAACCAGGCAAGGAATGTGGGGCGATGGTCAAGCCAATCCTTGCTTGCTCTCCAAGAAGCAGCTGAAAGCTACTTGATTGATCTAATGAGTGATGGTCAACTTTTAGCCATTCATGCTCGACGTATCACTATTAAGCCCATAGATCTGGTTCTTGTTCGCAGGATCCGCAATAACAAGGATGCATTTAATCTTAATGTCAACAATATGCTTTGAGAAGCTACCTTGTAATTGGATCTATGTTTTTAGCTCACGTTTGGTTGTAGATTGTAAGGAGCTTAGTTTTGGGTTATCTTTCCAGTAGACCTTCAAGTATTTGATAGTAGTGGCCTACAAAATGGAGCTAAATTTTCCGTGGCTCTAGTTGTACTTTGTGCGATGCACTATCTACCGTGTATTTCATAGTTTCGCAATGCTAAATCTGATATGTGATATTCTATTTTGACCATGATTCCATTGTGTGAATTTTCAAGTTTCCAATTTTGTAAGTAGTTTTGTTGAGGATAAATTCAATGTGCAACCATGTACATGTCGATGATCGGTTGTACATGGGCCGATGCACTATATCTTTACTGTATTTAGTGGTTTGGTAGCACTATATCTGATATGCGATATTCTATTTTACCCATGATTTATTTTTTGTGAATTTTTAAGTTTCCAATGTTTTGCATTGCGAGGTTGACAATACATTTAATCTGTAGTTGCGCACACTCATTGGTGAGTTTTTCTATTATCAGTGCAGTATAATCCAGTTAACGCATTTTCAAAAAAAGATTGAACCATCAAATTTATAAATTGGAATCTGGTGAAACTTCATCCTCATACTGGGCATCAGAAAAACTCATTTATATTAAAAATTTGGCCCCTGGACAAGTTACCCAAAGGCTTCTATTGGGGCCAAATTTTTTTTGGGTAGTTGATGTGTCCTTGAGGAGTCCACAAGTAAAATTTCATGTCAATCGGAGCACTGGTGATATTTTTCCAAAGCCTGGATTCATTAATTAAACTTTTAGGGTTTTTGAAAAGTTTGGCTATAAGTTTAAAGTTTCACCTCAATTTACACATTTCACTTTTGAGTTCTGAGTTCTCTCTCCTAGAAGACATGGTACGCACCAAGAAAGTGGCCCAGAGATACCCCCTGGAAATTCCATACGGCAACCATGTCCTCCAGTTCCACCACCATCACCACGACACCAGCATCGTAAGCGTTGATGGAAGCCAGGCACAGTGGCTCTTTGCAAGATCTGCCACTACCAGAAGACTACTCATCTCCTGATACCGAAGGCTCCGTTCTAGAAGTTGGTGTGAGAGATCATGGAGGGCATACTGATTAGGAACAACAAGACCTAGTTTCTAGATACATCACGTGCAAAACAACCCGATCGTTGGACTGCCCATGCCCTCCTTGCACTACAAGAAGCTGCTGAAGCCTACCTCATCGACTTGTTTGGAGACTCGGTCTATGCAGCGGTGCATGCAAGGAGGGTCACTGTCATCGACAGGGATCCGTGGATAGTCAGGTTCTTTCAGTGACGATGGAAAGATAGTCCTCATGGAGGTTAGCAAAAGGATAGGGGTGTACAACTCTAAAACACATTGAATGTAGCTTTTGAAGACATTTTGTAAAGCCCTGGTTGTAATGGATCTCATGTAAATTTTTATTAATATGAATACAAATTTTTTGGCGCGTCTTATGTTTGTTTAGTCGCTTGTTATTTATTTTATTTACATCATTGAGTTATCGTTACATGCGTTTGAACAAATACATGCTGCGCACGAATTTGATAAAGTATTGCGTATTAAATTTAGGGTACGAATCATGTTGTGTATAAATTCGACAAATAAACGTAACATTCAAGTAAAAAACAACAGTAAATGACACGTATCACAAGCTACATTGCACGCAAATCCAACAAACATCGGTTTTCATTACTTGAAGAGAAGATTGCAAAGTGATATCATTAGGCAATAAGTACATCTAGTCTCTCGTAGGCTTCTTGGAGCTAGGCTCCCCATGGTCAGAGCTATTCTTGATCATAGGCAATAATACATTTTGCCCCAATAGTTCCTGTCTAATCACATTGGGGTCTTCAACACCAGAAACCATGCCACGGGTCACCATGGAGAAAAGTGGGCCAGAACTAGTACTTGTGAATAAGTAGAGCAGCTTCGAATGTCGAAGCAACACTACTTTCTCCAGGCTGGAGCTGGTTGGGATGGTCTTGAAGGGCCCAGCCTTTGTTAGTGCCCTCAACTTCAAGAAGTTCTGAGCAAAAGCAGGGGAGCATGTCTTATGAAATACAATAATGTCGTTGACAAGCTTCCCAACATACTCCTTCAATGCCGAGTCTTGCACCCTTCCTTGGCTACCAGATTGGCTACCTTGCCTAGATGAAAACTCATCTATATAGACAATCTCCTGCATCACACAAGTTCAGTATCAGACTCACTATGCATGGAGTGTGCTGAAGATATATACATCATATTTATATGAAACTTAACCAGTAGGGCCTCTAGGGCATCAAGAGCCAATACAATAGTTTTTGTCGGGATCGGGCCCCCAGATGTACCCCTAGCCAGAGGCTCGCGTCTGGGGGCCTGAATCTACAGGCTCCCGATGCCCTAGAGGCCCTATTGGTTAAGTTTCATCGGAAACCGAGAACATTACCTTATCTGCATCATCTATTTGCCACTGTAATGGAGCATCTAGGTCTTCCCTTGCCACTGGGCCATCCTTGTATCTCTCCCGGGTAGGCACTGCATAATCGGGTTGAGGACCACCAAAAAGGCTTTCCTGCAACAACTCAAACTCCTCATCAGAGATCTGATACTATGGCATTGTATCCTCAATCTGCTCTTGGATGCCCATAATGGCAGAGATATCATCAATGCTCATATCATCATAATGAGCCACCTCATCAATATGTGATGGAGCATCCTGTAAATCAAAATCTATGAAATCACTAGGTGCATCACACACCATGATACAGTATAGTTCTTCATCCCTTAACTCCAACAACTCTAGCACATCTGAAATGAGTAGATATTCCACCCCCTGGATGGTGATAGCATGGATAGAAGCGAGGGGTGGCTCTTCGCTCGTGGGCAACTCATCAGGGCAGGGAGATGGGTGCACAATGGCCAAGCTCTGTGCTGCCTCAACACTTGGATTGAGAGTGATCTCCTCAGCTCCCTCTCAAAATACTCTAATTGTGGTCGAGAGGGTGCGTCAATGTCCTCGTCACTGTCCTCTTGCACCTCAGTGCACATAACATATATGGCAAAGGTGGCATCCCTCTCAATGAGATCCATCGTGACGTGGTCGTGTGATGAGGTGGGCACTACTCTAGCATAGAGATGTTGCTCCACATGCACCAGGCTTGACTTATCACCTTTGCATGGCTGGATCCGGCATGCAAACTATACAAAAAATCCATGGGAACCCACCTGAGAGCGGAGTCGGGAATAGAGCAAGTGAGAGGCTTCATTGCATCACAAAACGATGCTAGTATACTAGAGTCAAGGTCTACAGTAGAAACGAGCTCTCTAGACTCAAGGTCACACAAAACCTAGGGTATATCTAGTCCCATATGTGCGTGTAGCGTGTGGAGCTGATCCATGCGGCAAAGGCAGGAGTGGTAGCCATGGCACACAAAGAGAGAAGGAAGGAGAGCACAAGTGTAGGGAAGTGGAGAATGAAAGTGAAAATGAGGGAGTTATAGCTTTTATGTGTCTAGGGTTTTAAATAAAGGTTCTTTATAAAGTTATTAACCCTAAAATTTCAAATTAAAACTCTTACCTTAGTTTCTTTATTTCAGTACTTTAAAGTCACTGTTAAAATTACTCATACAGACAAACGCTTCGTTCTACATTATTATATTCTGGAATATGTTTGGATCGTTGAGTATATTCAAGTCTAACGAGAGAAAATATATAATTTTTTAAAGAAAATAAATCTAAAAGACCTTCAAAATCCCTTTGGATCCAATTTAATATTAAAATTTAAGAAACGAGCATCAGAGATGCGCTACAATATATCATTGTGCAAAGACAATATTCTATAGATTATAGACCTCTATCTTGCAATTTAATTATGATTTTTACCTGCACGATTGAGTAATTACAGTATGTATTATCACACTCTTGGATCACAGTAAACTAAAATTTAAAGTACTCAGAAGTTCAAAAAAGGTATGTATTCTCTCTTTATAAAGTTTTTTTACAAGGATTCCACTATCTCAAGGATATGTGGAGAAGCACATTGTTTACATGTTATGGATTGCTCACTACGAGTCCCGAGTTTTCTATTATCTAACTTGAAATAGAAGTTGTAGAGGGGCTCATTGGACATTAATTGGATTTCTTGTCTCAAAAAATAAATGGGCCAATGACTCTCTGCGCTGACTATGAAAGGATTATGACCACTCCACAAGATTACCACATCTATGAGCGCTATATGTGTCTCATCTCGGGTATCTTGATCCAAGCTGATCCACTCCCCTTGCAAAAGTCGCCATCTTCTATATCGAAAGCGAACACACAGAGTTTGTCTAGAAATGAAATACCTATAATAAAAACAAAAATAATGGTAAGTGAATGCGACTAACACAACAATTCATCTAAGGAAGACCTATGTCAATTAAATCAAGGTATGCAAAGTAGTAAAAAAAGTTTTACCTGAATGTAAGATCAGATTGGTTGACCCTGCACTCAATCGTCTCATCAAAATGTGTTCTTTTGACTTGCCAAGACTCACCCAATAGCTGGCTCATCCATTCCTTGGATGGACACTTGCATTGATAAGTAATCTTTGTTTTCTTCAAAACATCACATGAACCAAACAAATGTGCAAACAATGAGAATGGAATAAACCAACTAAGATGCACATCTTTGGATCCTATGGTGGGTTTCATAGCACTATTGATGTCAGATTTTATCTTCGACTTGCAAGCTCCTGACAACTCCAAGCTACTAATCAACCATTCACCACTAGATAGTGGCGGCAATGGGACATGCTGCAATATCTGGCTTTCTACCACATACAATGAATTATAAAAAAAGATATTTTGAGTGGCAAGTTGACTTGCAAAGTTATTATCATAGATCAAAGAACCTATCTCTTCATGCCAAACATGTATCTTGCCGCTTAAACATTCCACATTCTGCCATTCATGCAAAGTCGATGGATATAGAGCTATCAATCAAACAAGACGATTTAGAATACTGCAAAGACTTATAAAAACAACTCTGATATAAAAGAATAATCAATGATAAAATTTAACAACTTACTATTTTGTTTATAATTTGCAATGTTCTTCTCGTCGTGTACAGAGATTTGTTTGTGCGTATAAACATGTTGAATCAACACTTTTGTTACTGCACTTGTGCCATTAAACACTTTTCTGAACTCTAGAATTGTACCTTTCCAATGTTTGCTAGGGTTTGCAACATCCTTACGCTTGACCTTGAAACTCCCTCGAGTACTTGGGTGCATCAAAATCCAATCCAACTTATAATACTTATCACAAATCCAATTACCGCCATTGTCTTTCTTGTTGAAGACCTCCACTACAAGTATGCTACTGATGTTTTTCCTCCGTGAAGACATCTGTAACAACCAAATACAAAAGTTACCTATCAACATGTGTATAATTTTCAAATGTTCTCTCCAAAAGAAATTACATTTAAATGGATCAATTTAAAAAAGAAACATTGTACCTGTAATTTCTTTCACAAAGATCCCCAGATATGTTGAACAAGAAGTTGACTTATAGCAAGACCATTGTTCCTTCACTGACAAATTCCTACAGTACAAAAACAAAAGAAATCTTGGGTAAAATCATACATATAACTTATATAGGCTTTGTCCAAATGCATTGAAATTTAACCATGGAACAACAATAAAAAATGGCAATATATCTATGGCTTTCTCTGCAAAAAAGCCCAAAGATGTTGTAGAAGTTGAGTTCTTAAAAAATCATTGTTCTTCATCCTCGGAGATTCTTGGAGTACAAAAACAAAGGAAAGCTTAGTATGCATATAACTTGTATACATTTTGTCCAAACGATATAAAATTTAACATTGGAGCAACAAAAAAACAAGACAATATACCTATAACTTTGTTTACAGAGAAACCCTAGGATGTTGAAGAAGAAGTTGAGTGTTCAAAATATCACTGTTCTTGATTGTAAGAAACTGCTAGAGCACCAAAACAAAAGAAATAACATGTTAGAGAATGCACATAGCTTGCACAGGTTTTCTCCAAACGAGATAAAACTTTACCATAGAACATCCATGGAAGAGAAAAATATACCTGTAGAGTTTTGTGAAGAGAATCTTAGGACTTTGGTAAAACAAGATCTGATCTCATAAAACACGTGAAACTCTCTCTGTGCTTGTGCAGAGCAAATGAAATTTTACAGGGTTACAGATAAGGCAAGCAATAGTGAGGCTGTAAAATTTCGTCATGAAAGAAGAAGCGGGGAAAGAGATATGACAAATTTGAGTTCCGCCTAAGAAAGAGGGGAAAATTGAAAAGGGGAGAAAAGAAAAGTCAAACATAAAAAATAAGAAAATGAAAATTCGAGGCACAAACTTCCAGGAAGTGATAGCATTGTAATCCCCACATTTCCCCTTATTTTATTGCTAAGGGAAGATTTGGGCCAAGATATGGCTAGAAGATTCATGTTACATGAATCTAGAATCCCAGCTCTCTCATTGGTTACGCCTATATTTGTTTATTCACTCCTTAAGGGGCAAAAAAGAGAGTCCATATTTCTCCTAATGTTTCTTGTTTGTTGTTATTATAGTAGTAATAGTAGTTGTTGTTGTTTTTTCTTCTTTTCTTGTTTATTGTAGTGGTAGTGGTAGTGGCAGTGGCAGTGGCAGTGGTAGTGGTAGTGGTAGTGGTAGTGGTTTGTTATTGTGGTAGTCACAGTTATAGTCGTCGTAGTCATGGTTGTAGTAGTAGTAGCAGTAGTAGCAGTAGTAATAGTAGCAGCAGTAGCATTAGTAGTAGTGGTTTTCTTATTTGTTGTTGTTGTTATTGTTGTTATAGTAGTAGTAGTAGTAGTAGTAGTTTTTTCTTTTCTTTTCTTGTTTATTGTTGTTTAGTTTTCTTGTTTGTTGTTCTTGTTGTAGTAGCGGTAGTAGTAGTAGTTTTTTCTTATTTTCTTGTTTGTTGTAGTAGTAGTAGTTGTTGTTGTTGTTTTTTTTTGTTGTTCCGAGGGGGTCCACTAGGGTTTATTGTATGGTACCACGTGATTCTAAGGGAGGGGGTTTTTTAAGGGAAGGAATGTACATTTTATAAGGTAAGTTCCCATAAATAGGGGGTAGATAAGCGGTATTTTCATATATTTTTTACACACAGGTGACGTCTCCTTATTACTATTATTGAATCCCTCGTGTTGTTGTTATTTTTTCATCTTTTCTTGTTTATTGTAGTGTTAGTGGTAGTCGTAGAGAGAGAGAGAGATGTTTTGTTAAAGGAAATGAGAGAGGGAGAGAAGGAGAAAAAGAAAGAAGGAATGAGAGAGAGGGAATAAACATACAACATAATAAAGAAAGAGAAAAAGAGAGAGAGATGGAAGGAGAGAAGAGAATGAATGGATAAAAAACAAAGAGAGAGAGGTGGCGAGGTCCGGTGAGGCCCGGTGCAATATCACGAGATGGGAAACACTCATACGTTAATTTATGGGTGGGTGAAGACTTTACATACGTTAATTTTTCTGAGTTACAAGAGAAGAAATTCCTTCTCAAACAATTTAAGAAAGAAAAAAAGAATGATAACAAAAACAAATTGTTTGTTGTAACGTAGACAAAATGGAAAACGATGAAGGTCGTGATGTTCAAGATTGTGAGGCGTATCTTAATCAGTGTGTCCCATGTCCTTGCTCTCTATGTAAGCTGGTAATTAGACGAAAACATCGATTGTCTATAGAACACGTATGACGCTTCGATGAGTTTCAATCTGAGATCATGTAGTCCAAAGGTGATGACGTGTTTAGGGTTTGTTGTATCTATATTTTATATGGGACAACTAATTGAGTGTTTCAATGTACAGTACAAAATATATAGTGCAGCGTGGTTGTGCGGATGGCATTTCTGTGTGGAGCGTATTGACAAAATTTGTTCCACAACAGATTGTGGTATCATGGGTGGCAAGGTTTGAGAGCCGACGACGAGCAACGGATCCAAACACGGTTATAGATGAGATGGAGTATTTTGGAAACTTGCAAAGTTTTGTCGATGAATTACTGTAGCTTCTCCACGATCCTATTCAATGTGCAGTAGTTCAAAGTGGTACTTGAAGGAGATGGAGCAACAGTTTGACGAGGTCCATCTGGATTTCTCTAAATAGATTCCAAAAAAAAAAAGGATGGATTTTCGCGACACGTTTGTGTTGCCAGCCCATTGTGAACAGGTGCATGAACTCATGTGTTTTTTAATTGTATTACGTCATGGTACATGTCACAATAGTTAAATCTCTCTTTTATGTGATTGTGAATATGTAATTTTCTATCCAAACCCCTGACAACCTCGATGGTGGTATGTTATACCTTCAGATCCCCGAAGTGTGAGAGTATATGATCAAAGCAATGTTCCGAGCATAGATGAGGACAATATGCAAATAGAGGGGTCGATATTGCAAGGGATGGAGGCCACCAAAAGCTTGGAGCATGTAGAGGAGCCAGCATCTGGTAACAACGATAGAAATACAGGAGTCCATTGAGAACGAGGAGGACTCATCCTTTTGTGGTGACATGTCTATCAACCTTCTAGTGTATGCAGAGTTGTGCCAGGATATTGTCATGGGACCATAGGGTACTTCATACTTGGAGCATCCATCTACTCAATTTGTTGACAAATTGCTTATAAGGGTACATAAGATATGCATTTTAAGTAAGATCATTTGTTAAAGATTTATATTATCGTGATTTGTATGATTTATATTGATTATGCTAACATCATTTTTTGTTAGTGCAAGTGATCTTTGTGGATATTTAGATCATCACGATGAGTTGAGGAATGAGTGATGAGGAGCTACAGGAGATCTTCACATGTATGTCTCCAGATCAGATGGCAAGATTTAGAGATATGGTGGACCAGGGGCTATCTCAAACACCGTCAGGCCGCTCTATTAGATCTACTTTGGCGCGCTCTAATGCTTAAGTTTCTAGCAGAATGAGGTCAATGCTCTGGACTTGGGCCAGATGGAGGGAGTGGTTCAGGGGGATACTGCAAAGATTCGGATGCAGTGAGCTCACGGTCAGCTCTGCATCCTCCATCCATTCTGCATAACCTGTCATGTGGTTTAATGCACCTGAGTCAACATACCATACATCATTGCTTTCTTCTGCACTTGTCACAGAATTGTTCATGTGCTGCACCATAAACAAGTGCTCATTTCTGTCATCACCCTGTCTACTAGAAGATGCATAATTCCCTTGTTGCAGTTTTCCATTCATGATGTCATTCTGCTTTTTATAGTAGTCTTTAGCCATATGACCCATTTTACCACAATAGTAGCATTCAACATTACTATTTGCATTTTGGCCTCTTTGCCATCCACCACGACCTCTTTGGCTCCCCCTGCCTCTAGAGTTACCACGTCCTCCTCCATAGGACTAGTTTTCTTGAGTTTGCTGCATATTCTGATTTCTACCACGGCCTCCAAATCGGCCTCCTCTACCTCTGCCTCTACCTCTTCCAGCATTTGAGTAGAAGACAGCTTCTTTTGAAGCTCCTCCTGAAGAAGATGCACTACCATTTCTCTACTCCTCACAAATTAGAAGAGCAATCAACTCCTCAAAATCAAGAAATCTTTCACGAACTGAAATGGATGTCCGAAACTGTGCATAATTCTTTCCTAGACCATTCAAGGTCACAGAAACTAAATCATCATCTTCCACTGGCGACCCAATGGAAGCAAGTGCATCTGCAATCTTCTTCACCTTCATGTGGTAGTCATTGATGCTCATATTTTCTCTTTGCACATTGTGCAACTCTTGCTTGAGCTGCATTTTCCTGGCTTGTGTATTTGTGCTATACATCTTTGACAGAGTATCCCATGCCTCCTTTGGCGTACTTGCATCCTGAATATGCACAATCATAGAGTCTGAAATGCTGATAGACAGCTAGTACATAACTTTCCTGGCTCTCTCATGCCATGCTTTGAATGCCTGCATTTGCTGTTGAGTGGGAACATCAGGAAGAACTGGTTCTTCTTCATTTCCTGCAACAAATTCCCAATATCCTTTTCCCATAAGGAAATTCGTCATTCTAAACTTCCATGCCTGGAAGTTGTTCTTGTCAAGCTTTTCAGTTATAATCTGTGAAAGAGAATCAGACGCCATTACAGAACACTGCAAAAAATTCTGTCACTGCAAAAACTCAGCTTCACCCTCACAAGGGCAAACCTGCAAAACTGGCGAAAGTGGTATTTGACCACACAGTCACTTCCTAGTGACGATTTTGCATAAATAGGAACCAAGGATGATTCTGAAACTCCCAATGTCTCTGCGCACAAGCATACGATACAATTTCTACAGTAACTTTTCACCGACCTGTAGAACAGTGGCTGAACATCATAAAACTGAGCCTTTTTCTGAGTGCGTGCAGAAAACTTCCGCCTCCAAAACAGGCCCCGAAATGGCCTCAGATAAAAAAAACAAGGTCGCGAAGGGCGTCTCAACCTGAGACAATGCACTCCTGCACTTTCCGGCTGTGCTACCTGCAGAGATCTACTCCCAAAACAGAAAATGAAAGCAACACTACTCCTCTTACCAGAACACCGCGAGCTTGGCTTGCTTTCTTGAGCTCCTTACCACGAACAAGGCTCTGATACCATGTCAAGATTGTGGGAGAGAAGGAAGGAGTCTCGCTTGAAGCTTTCTTGCTTGCACAATGGGGGAAGACACACAAGGGTGGAGGCTGAAAATAGTTTTCCTCTTCTTAGTTGTGTAAGCCAAAAGAACTCGAGTACAAAGAAATAGAAGAACCCTATATATGGGTCTCAAACCAAACTCAACTAATTAAGGTGGCATACTAACTGAGCCACGAACTAGAGTAGATAAGGATAGCTATCATGTAGCTATTATTCATGGGCAGTGTACCAACCGCGTCTGCAACTGACAAGTCGGTGACATAAATACACAACGGTCACCCTGGCGTATCACGAGTGGAGCTCGATATCTCAACAGGTGCTACTCCTCGCTCTCATGGCAGTTCGAGAGAGCGTGGCTCAGGTGGTTGTTGTGGAGGTACAAACGTAGTGTCTCCGTCTCGTCATTCTACTGGAGTTGTGTCACTTGTGGGATTTGTCACACTTGTGTGGATGTCTACTCTAGTCACTCTGGCTTTTGCTCAGCCATCCGCAGTGGCATCCCTATGGGTGCTACTCCGATAGATACTACCCCGATAGGTATACCAGATGTACAAGGGTCTCGTGGATATGCCAAGGAGTGTGATTGCAGGCGGGAGAGGACCCATCTTAGGCATACCCTAGAGGGGTATGCCTACCTTGTAGATGATAGGTCAAGAGCCATCATCATGAATGATGAGGGGAGGAGGGTGGTGGTTCGCATGAGAGTATTGTGCCAACAAGTTTTTCGGCACAAAGTCTTGGTTCATTAGAAGAACATACTAGAGGGGAGCAAGGACTACATAGTAGCATCCTTGCATGAGGATTTTCCAATACCAGTCACACTAGATAGATTTTTAACGGGCTGGATGATGGAGTGAATGTGTGTATACATGTCACATAGACGATCAGACGTACGCAAGGCACCCAAGAGTGGGGCTTCAAAGCCCAAGTGGCTAGATGCGGACGACTGGCACCAACTCAGGGAGAAGGCTACAGATTCTCTAGGATGTTGGAGACAGCAGTGCGAGGTGGCGAGGACACGACTAGAGGCCGGAGTGGTCCATCATCTTGGGAGTGGCGGCCACATGACATATCTGGAGGACTTTGTAAGTTTTTCTTTTGTTTTGCTTGCTTATCTTTTTGCAATATCCTTTGTATTAACAATCATGTTTCTAACAGTTGTATTTTGTTTTCCTTGCAGCACTCCATTACAAATCACGATCCCACCGGCCTTGAGACTCGATATGCAGAGAGACATGGTCTACTGTATTGATCGATTGATTGTATGGACGCAACAGTCCTGTAAGTCACTGATATTTCTTGTCTGTAGTTACTATGTTTAATTAGAATGCATTATTGTATGGTGGACTAATGTGTAGTTGTTTATTTTTTTGCAGAGTCCATTCAATGCTCCTTTGTGGCGGGACGAGATTTCAGATGGCGAGGATCTATAGCTCGCCCTTGGATCCCTAGAGCTCACATACCCTTCTTTTTTGGTCACATGATTTGTGTAGACATTTTCTATGTAGTAGTAGTATCTTGCCATGATTGTACCAGTCACTTTTATTATGCAATCATGTATTTATTTCATGTATCAACATTATGATTTAAGTACACTTTGCCTTTATTGAAACTATTTTGTATGGCCCAAATAAAGCACATAGTGCTATATGTGGCAAGGCAGCTTGCTAGCTTGCCACAATTTTTTTTTTCCCTGTTACCATCACTATTAGCATTGCAAATTTACTGCATGCATTGGTATTAGCATTACAAAATGCATTGCAAAGCATGGCCGATGCAAATAGCGACGTTGATAACGATAATAATACCGACTGTTCTATTGCGTTGCCAATAAACGACACTATTTGTGATGACGGGGGCAAATTTCTTTATGAATATTTTTGTCACTTTTAACGTCGGTATAAGGCCTATATCTTGTAGTGTGTGCTTACAAATCAAAAAGATATGGGCAAAAAAGACATGCTTGGAAGACCTTTCAAGCATGCAACCAAATGCAATGTGGACTATGAAGCATAAGAACATACCTAAGCTTAGCGATTGTTGATGTAGCCGTTGCCTTTAAAGGAGACCTTGTTTCTCTTCTAGGTAAAGGGAAGGAGCTTCTCTTAGAGTGAGACCAAATGTACTGTGTCCACTTGTCCACTTGTGGGACATGTCTTAGCAGCCCATCCGGAGGGGAGTCTAGATAGCGCCACCTGGCACTCGCAAGGAATGTCATAGGGTTTGCGATCTAGGTCCTCCCGAATCTACCTAGAAGCGGAAGTATCCGGCCGTTCCCACTTAGGACCGACCTGAAGTCAGGGTTTCTTTCCTACAGCCAAGTCTCTAGGAAGTAGCTAGCATCAAGCTCCAAATGACCCACTTTGAGTAGGAACAACAGAGTCGAAGTGAATTTATGTTGCACTTGGTTCATCAAGAATGGGAAACGAGAGGGTTGTGAAGCTCAACCTCTCTACCCATAAGGCATAGTCCCATTCCGCTCCCCTAAAACAGCATAAATCCGGATTCTAACTCAATTGACTCTAGATCTTCACAGTATCGTTATCACGTCTTCGAGAAAAGTTTCTAGCTAACCTGGACCACCCTTCTGTAGGACAGACCCAAGTCACGTCCACCGCACTTTCCTCAGGTTGCTTAGTTATCTAATTACCTACCACATTATGTTTGAAATGCAAAAGTAGCTTCCTTAATTAATCAATTTAAACACAGGTTCCTTCACGCAACTTAGGCACTGCCATTAAAAAACAATGTCAAGCAAGTTCATTTTTCAAATATCTAATCTTTGTTTATCATAGTCTTGGAATACATCAAGTATCTTGCCTGAAGGCTATCCTAGCAATCAACGGGATTGCTGCTCCAAGTTTTGCTCGTAGACTAGCACATGGGCCTCGAGATCCCATCTCGAGTCATGTCGGCCTCTTGTGCGGGATTCGGAGGCAAGGAATTTATGGCCAGAGCCTCCCTTGGCACCCAAGCGTCCTCCTGCTCCAAGAAGCACCCATGGAGAGACCTCTCATGATGGGTTTGGTCCATGTACCTGGCACGGCTAACAACCCTCTTGGATAGGGCCAAGCAGGCAGTCAGAGGTAACTGAACCTGCCTCTTCCTCTAGGCTTTTAACCTGAAGCATTAAGTGTTTTTCCTTGAATTAAATCCTTGAGCAAAGAAGTTCAAACAATGTACCTAAGTGTACAATCATGATCATTTCAGTGGTATTTCGTACGACCAACTACTAAGGTGTGATTCCTTCTTCCTGAATGCTCCCAACATTTGATCTTGGTTCTCATTTGCGACTTGGCGAGATTCCAAGGGCTTGGCAAGCTCAGTTGCTTGTTTTCCCTTTTTCTTTGGGTTAGGATTTGTGCCCTACCGACCCTAATTATCCTTACCTTAGGTCTCCTTGTAAAATAGATCTTGGAGAACCCCGTCGCCCTTGGTTGATCAATTTGCTTCTTAGCAATTCACAATTTTCCTAAGTTTGATAAATTGGTCCTCAAAAGAGAGAGTTGTAGTAGGGTGACTACTCGACTTCTTAACAAATCTAACTTGTAATTAGATCTCGCCTCTCTTGGCCTAAGATGTAGTAGTAGCATCTTATGATTTAGTTGTAATAGCATTTGACCCTGTAGACTAGTTGCACGAGATAGGTAGTAGTGCTTATCTTGAGGAATTACATCCCTTTGTTGATGTTACTAGTATTTGTGTCCTAAGGCCTAGTACCCTCTCTTACTTGCAACATAGGACGATCTAAGTACGAGAACGCTGGATTAACTTTGCAAGTGCAATACTAAGCAACATTTTAATGTATCTTACCCTATCTTTCATATTGAATGTTACTATCATTACATGCGTATTGCATCCTATATGCTTTTCATCAAATGAAATATAACCCTTTTCCTTTTCATACATTTACTTGTGCATGTACGTTGCTTATGCATGCAAGTTAAGCTATGTACAGTTACAATGATATTGAAATAAAAGCATAATCTTTTCCTTTCCCATGCAAGTCACACAAAAAAGAATGCAGTTCCTTATGGGGAAATATAACCTTTTTATTCCTCTCCATAGCAACTACCTATTCTTTAATTAGACATCCTTCTATGAATCAACATGTTTACGGCCGTCACAAGGGATTTTTTATTGCACAAATGCATTGTGTACAACATAACTCATTCTTGCCAATGTAAGTTACCCAATGCAAACCTTCCAATGCTCATGAGCATCGCAATATATATTTAACCTATGTGCGCAATGCAATTAGGACATTATTGCATGAGTGCATCTTTTTTAACACACGAACCATATATTCCTGAATGCAACAACCTTTCATCATGATGGTGCAAGGAGTGTAAGTACCTTGTCATGCAATTTAAAACTTTACCAAACATCCCTATGATCATTTTTTAAAACAAGGTGTTCTAATAATGCAATTAAGTTCTTCCTATGCGAATTTATACTTAATATGCCCATATCATGCAGAAACGAAAAGGGTGAATTTGATGGAGCCTAAACTTCCGCAGGAGGGGTATTATCGGCTATCACGATTTGGATGGGGACTCCTACATGTACTTCTCTTACTTCCGCATGTGCTCCTCTCGTGTGGCACTTTGGGGCCATCGCAGTCAGGGTTCACATAGGTGGAGGGTGTGCTGAAGTTCTCTACGAATTGGTAGACCTTCCTTCCCACAAGGGAACTCCATTTGCAAATGGGTTGTGCCCTTCCGTAGTCTGCAGGTGAAACATCCCTTAGGAAGTTTTTTTATGAAAGCTTCTAAAAGCTTATTGGAAGATTTTTTTTCTTTTATTTTCTATCTTCTAACAAGGGGATCTTGATGGCGTCAAGTTGAGGATGGGGAGGAAGACGAAGATGATGATGATGATGGGGGGAAGGGGGGGCATCCAGACGGCGATTTCAAGCAAAGGGGGGAAAGGCTGGCGGCACTGCTGTAGATCATGAGGGGAGGCGTTGTGTGTCCCAGTCACGAGGGAGGGGGGGCTCCCCTTTTATAGATGGGGAGGTGGTGGTTTATGGAGGGGGAGACGGCCGTTTAACGACTACCACCCCTCCATCTGGGGGGGTGCATGCCCCCTCTCATTCTCTTAACTCCCCCTCTCTCTCTCTCTCTCTCCCCAACATGCTGTCAGCGGGGAGAGAGAGAGAGAGGGAGGAAAAAAAATTGCATTAAATTTAAAAAGTTTTAAAAAGGGAGGGGGGGCGTTCTAATGCACGGGGGGGATGTTACATCCTCTCCCTCTTAGAGGAATCGAGATGACCTCATCTCGAGAAGATCTAGGGGTATTGTTGGTTGAGAGTATTTTCATCCATCTAGGTGGCATCCTCTTCAGGATGATGTTTCCATTGGATGAGGTATTCTCTCAAGGTCCTCTCCCTAACATCTAGGATTCTATCAGGCTGTAGCTCAAGGACTCCTTGGCTAGGCATTACAATTTGTTGATCATCAAGTACATGATTCAGATTAGGTAGATACTTTTTCAATAGGCTAATGTGGAATACATTATGAATCTTTAGAGTTGGGGCAGTTGTAGTCTGACATTAGGCCCTAGGCACTTGATGATCTTATAAGGTCCACAATACCTTGGACTTAGCTTCTTGTACTCTCCCAAGGACAGTGAACTCTTTTTAGGGCATACAAAGATGAAGACCATATCACCTTCGACGAAGGATCTGTCTTGCCATTTTAAGTCAGCGTAAGCCTTCTGTCTATCCTTAGCAGCTTGAATGTCTTGTCTTATTGATTTGATTTGATCATCCATGTCTTCTAGCATCTATCTTGAAGCTTATACCCTCAAGGTTGGATCCCAGAAGTTCAAGGGGTTACGACAATCATGCCCATACAATGCTTGGAAAGGGGTCATCTGAATACTCTGTTGGTAAGAAGCATTGTAGGCAAACTCAACTAGGGGTAAGTATTGAATCCACTTTTCGCATTCGTGACAGCAGTATGCCCTAAGCATATCTTCAACGAATTGATTGACTCGTTCTGTTTGTCTATCAGTTTGGGGATGGTAAGTTATGCTGAAACAGAATTGAGTTCCAATAGCCTCAAAGATAGCCCTCAAAAAGTGTGATGTGAAAAGAGAGTCACGATCACTAATGATTCTTCTGGGTAACCCATGAAGTTTGAATATTTCCTTGATGAATAATCTTGTGATGTCTGAAGCTTTATAGCTCATCTTAAGAGGGATGAGATGTGCGACCTTGGTGAGCATATCTACTACAACCATAATAGAGTTATATCCTCCCTGAACTTGGGGTAAGCAAAAAATAAAGTCCATACTAATGAACTCCCATTTCATTTGTGGAATGGTAAGTGGTTGCAATTTCCCAGGCATTTTAACATGTTCTTCCTTAATGCGTTGATAAGACAAACATTCCGTGACATATTTGAGTACGTCTCCCTTGAGCCTTTCCCAAAAATAGCTCCTTTTGACCATATTAAGGGTCTTGGCATGACCACGATGTCCTGAGAAAGGGGAGTCATGGTCTTCCCAAAGTATCTTCTGCTTGAGAGTTTGGCTTGAAGGGATACATAATCTTGTCCTAAAGTAGATAAGCCCACTATTGATGGAGAATTCTTGATACTTCATCTTTAGCTTTGGGTCTTGATCCTTGATGGGGATCCCCCTTAGCATTTTTTGATAGACTGGGCCATGATATGCCCCCTCTTTTGCTAGCTCAAGAATCGGGTTGTTTGGCATTGATACCTTTGTGGCTAGAGACCTTGCTGTTGATGGATCTTGCAAAATGAGAGAATTTAGAAATGCCTTGCAACTGAGTGCATTGGCAACTACATTCTCTTTTCCAGGCCTATATTGATTTCAAAATCATATTCTTCCAGCACTTCGATCCATCGACGTTGCCTCATATTGAGCTCATTCTGGGTGAAAATCCATTTAAGACTCTTGTGGTCCGTTACTAAGGAAAATTTGTTACCTAGCAAGTAATGTTTCCAAAGTTTGAAAGCGTGGATGACAGCCAACAGCTCCAGTTCGTGGGTGGCATAATTCCTTTCATGGCTCTTCAATTTTCTTGAAGAATAAGCTACGTGATGACCTTCTTGCATAAGTACACATCCTAAAGCAAGTGTGCTAGCATCAGTTACCACTTCAAACTCCTTACTAAGATCAGGAAGATTCAAGATGGGTGTTGATACTAAGCTTTGCTTTAGTTTGTCAAAGCTGGTCTATTTAGCAGGTGACCATGCAATTGCTTCTTGCCTCTTTAGTAGATCAGTCAAAGGTGCTACAATCAAAGCATAATCTTTGATGAGAATTCTGTACCACCCTATCAATCCAAGAAAACTACATATTTCTTTGATAGAAGTTGGTGTTAGCCATTCCAAAACGTCTCTAACCTTAGCTAGATCTATTGAAATTCCTTTTGCTAATACAATGAATCCTAGATATTCAATCTGTCGCTTGAAAAATGCACACTTCTTCTTCTTGGCATAAGGCTTGTGTGCTCTCATTGTTTCAAGAACAATGCAAAGTTGGGGTTCATGATCTTTTCCCTATTTTGAGTAGACTAGGGTATCATTAAAAAAAATGAGTATGAAGCCATCAAGATAGGGCCTAAAGATATCTTGCATTAACCTATTGAAGGTAGCAGGAGCATTCGTTAGCCCGAACGACATCACTAGGAATTCGAAGTGTCCATACCTTGTACTAAATACAGTCTTCGGAATATCTTATTCTTTGATCCTTATCTGATAATATCCAGATCTAAGATCTATCTTTGAGAAGATCTTCGCCCCTTCAAGATGGTCAAGTAATTCATCTATTCTTGGAATGGGGTATTTTTTTTAAATGGTTTCTTGATTCAACCCTTTGTAGTCAATGCATAGGCGAAGCGTTCCATCTTTCTTCTTTTGGAACAACACTGGAGCTCCCCATGGAGAAGTGCTAGGACGGATGAAGCCTTGATCTAACAGTTGATTGAGTTGCTCTTTGAGTTTGATAGCTTTTGGGATAGAAATTTTATATGGCAACCGGAGCAGCTCAAACACAAGTTTGATTTCGTGGTTGACTTCCCTTTGGAGAGGAAGTTCCATCAGATCTTCAGGAAATACGTCTGCGTATTCCTTTAAGCACGAAGGTTCTTCTCTAGATTCCTGATTCTGATCTAGCTTATTTAGTTTAATCAGATAGATAGGTAGACCCTTTTGAACACCTTTTATTATCCGTGTTGCTTTTGCCAACTGTATTTTTGGCTTACCAGCCTCACCTTGAGTCATGACTAGTTTTCCTTCAGAATTGCGGAAGGAGACTTGGCCCTTCCCACAGTGGATGTGGGCATCATTGGGTATTAGCCAATCCATTCCGACTAAACATTCATGGACACCTAGGTTCATTAACCTGAATCTCACAGAAGTTGGCTTCCCACCTAGTAGGAATTTCACCTTAGTAGTTTGCCTAGTACAAGTGACCTCACGACCATTTGCTAATTCCACAAGTAAAGTAGGTGCATCCATTGTGGCTATCCCTAATCTTTTTGCACAGGTTGGTGAAATGAAGGAATGTGTGTTGCCACAGTCAATCAAGGTTTTGAAACTTTTACCTTGATGTTATAATGGAGTTTGAATCACCAAAAATTGGTGACTTGGACCCTTCTTGTGAAGAGTGGCATGAACCGTTGCCCTCTCAATGACAGTATCCATGGATGGATCTTCTTCATTGTCCAGCTCCTCGGTGGAACACTGGAGGTTCTCCCTTTGGCCATAACGGTGGTTCCTTGGCCATGAGTGGCTTTATTTTGACCTTGGAATTGCCCCTAGCGATGCCCTCCGCCAAGCTTGGGGAACTCTCTCTTGAAGTGTCTGGGCTCATTGCAATCGAAGCAACGTGGGTTGCATTCGTTGCTTTGTGTTGGAAAAAAGTTGTTGACAACATTGACCCTAGATTTCTTTCTTTGGCTTTGATTCTGACCTTGTGCTCTCTTAGTCTGAGCCTTAGACATGCCCTTATTCTAATCTTTGTAAGGACAGATCATGTTGTTCCTTGGTTTGGTCTGCACCTCCTGTATTATTGGAGCAGCTCAAATGAGTGCGTCTTGTAGATCCATTGGGCACATTGATTCCAATCGAGTGTTTATGGGTGGATTCAATCCAATACAGAATTTTGACACTTGCTGTGTCATATCCATTGGGAGTGCATACTTTAGGAGTGAAACGAACTTCAAATAATATGCTTCAAGGGTGTGTTTGAGAAGGAATTTCTTCTCTTGAGCCACAGCTGGACTTAGTGCAGGAGTCGGATTTGGAACCTGCGCTTGGGGTTGTGTCTGAACAATAAGATTCTTTATGTTAACATCTTATCATACGTTCCCAATATTATGTTAATATGACTAGCATAGCCTTTTAGCTAAGTGATTTCACTTAACACCTTAGCTAACATTTATGCTCAAGATAGAAAATTGTAAAAAGTCTTACGTATTCATGAGGGCATAACCCCTTTAAGTGCATTTATTTTGGATAAGTAGGACAGGCTGATTGATACATCAATTTGGGAAAAATAGGATTGTGTTACAATCAGCTACAGGGACAGAATAATAATATGGAGTGGGATCATAGATTTTCAGGAAACGGTAAGTCATAGGAAGTTTGGGGTATCCCTTCCTTTGATACCCGTTCTTCTCATAGCACCCTAACACTTTGATTCTGTCACTAGAGATCACCCGAGTTACTTCTTCATAGACATACTTATTCTGATTGACTTGCAACCGCTAACGTGCAGAGTTACGTTTACGCGAGCTTCAACAAAGATGAATAGCTTCACGATCTTTAAATCTTCCATCCACTTAATTCTCTTCAAGTTGGATTGAAGGTACGCGAGTCGGTGGGCTGCTATGCAATATATTCCTGAGTCTCCCATCCATCTTTGCTCCTCATACGGGGGCGAAGGATTATAGATGTAGTCCAGAATATTCATCATGCCAAGCCTCCAACGATAATTCGAAGCATGCATTGCAGTCATGAACATGACCTGGAACACCAAGAACTTGCTCCATGCTTCGTGACTCTGCAACCCAGCATCCATAAGTGAGTAAAGAAATGTTTTCAATAGAAAACACTGCTCTATTCCACTCACCCTCCCCTGTTCACCCCCTTATTTCCTTTACTTTCCTCCGCTAAGTTCCCTTATAGTCTTAGATCTCCTTGGTTCGCTCTGATACCAACTATAACGTGTCTGCTTGTCCAATTATGGGACACGTCTTAGTAGCCCAATGGGAGGGAAGTCTAGAAGTGCTACTGGCACTCGCACGGAATGTCATAGGGTTTGCGATATAGGTCCTCCCCAGTCTGCCCCGAAGTGGAAGTATCCGGCTGTTCCCACTTAGGACCGACCTCAAGTCAGGGTTTCTTTCCTATCAGCCAAGTCTCTAGGAAGTAGCTAGAGTCGAGCTCCAAATGACCCACTTTGAGTAGGAACAATAGAGTCAAAGTGGATTTATGCTGCACTTGGTTCATGGAGAATGGGAAACGAGAGGGATGCAAAGCTCAACCTCTCTACCCATAAGGCATAGTCCCATTTCGCTCCCCTAAAACAACATAAATCCGGATTCCAACTCAATTGACTCACGGTCTTCATAGTATCGTTATCACGTCTTTGAGAAAAGCTCCCAGCTAGCTTGGACCACCCTTTCGTAGGATGGACCCAAGTCACGTCCATCGCACTTTCCTCAAGTTGCTTAGTTATCTAATTACCTACCACATTATGTTTGACATGCAAAAGCAGCTTCCTTAATTAATCAATTTAAACACAGGTTCCTTCCTGCAACTTAGGCACTACCATAAAAAAACAATGTCAAGCAAGTTTCTTTTTCAAATATCTGATCTTTATTTATCATAGTCTTCGAATACATCAAGTATCTTGCCCGAAGGCTATCCCAACAATCAACAAGATTGCTGCTCCAAGTTTCGCCCGTAGACTAGTACACGGGCCTCGAGATCCCATCTCGAGTCAAGTCGGTCTTTTGTGCGGGATTCGGAGGCAAGGAATTTATGGCCACAGCCTCCCCTGGCACCCAAGCATCCTCTCGCTCCAAGCAACACCCACGGAGAGACCTCTCGTGACGGGTTTGGTCCATGTACCCGGCGCAGCTAACAACCCCCTTGGATGGGGCTAGGCAGGAAATCCGAGGTAACTGAACCTGCCTCTCCCTCTAGGATTTTAACCTGAAGCATTAAGCATTTTTCCTTGAATTAGTTCCTTGAGCAAAGAAGTTCAAACAATGTACCTAATTGTACAATCAAAATCATTTCAGTGATCATTTGTATGATCAACTACTAAGGTGTGATTCTTTCTTCCCGAATGCTCCCAGCATTCGATCCTGGTTCATTCACGACTTGGCAAGATTCCAAGGGCTTGGCAAGCTAAGGCTTTTTTTACCTTTTTCTTTGGGTTAGGGTTTGTGCCCTATCGACCCTAATTATCCTTACCTTAGGTCTCCTTAAAATAGATATTGGAGAACCCCATCGCCCTTGGTTGGTCAATTTGCTTCTTGGCAATTCACAATTTCCCTAAGTTTGACAAATCGGTCCTCAAAAGAGAGAGTTGTAGTAGGGCGACTACTCGACTTCTTAATGAATCTAACTTGTAATTAGATCTCGCCTCTCTTGGCCTAAGATGTAGTAGTAGCATCTTATGATTTAGTTGCAATAGCATCTGACCATGCAGACTAGTTGTACGAGATAGGTAGCAGTGCCTATCTTGAGGAATTACATCCCTTTGTCGATGTTACTAGTATTTGTGTCCTAAGGCCTGATACCCTCTCTTACTTGCAACATAGGACAATCTAAGTACGAGAACATTGGATTAACTCTGCAAGTGCAATACTAAGCAACATTTTAATGTATCTTACCCTATCTTCCATATTGAATATTACAATCATTACATGCGTATTGCATCCTATATGCTTTTCATCAAATGAAATATAACCCTTTTCATTTTCATACATTTACTTATGCATCCAACTTGCTTACGCATGCAGGTTATGCTATGTACAGTTACAATGATATTGAAATAAAATCATAACCTTTTCCTTTCCCATGAAAGTCACGCGAAATAGAATGCAGTTGCTTATGCAAAAATATAACCCTTTTATTTCTCTCCATAGCAACTACCCATCCTTCTACGAATCAACCTGTTTACGGTCATCACAAGGGATTTTTTATTGCACAAATGCATTGTGTACAACATAACTCATTCTTGCCAACGTAAGTTACCCAATGCAAACCTTCCAATGCTCATGAGCACCGCATTATATATTTAACCTATGTGCGCGATGCAACTAGGACATTATTCCATGAGTGCATCTTTTTTAACACACGAACCATATATTATAGAATGCAACAACCTTTCATCATGATGGTGCAAGGAGTGTAAGTACCTTGTCATGCAATTTAAAACTTTATCGAACATCCCTATGATCTTTTTTTAAAACAAGGTGTTCTAATAATGCAATTAAGTACTCCCTATGCGAATTTATACTTAATATACCCATATCATGTGGAAACGAAAAGGGTGAATTTGATGGAATCTGAACTTCCACAGGAGGGGTATTACTAGCTATTGCGCTTTGGGTGGGGACTCCTACATGTGCTCCTCTTACTCCCGCATGTGCTCCTCTCGTGTGGCGCTTTGGGGCCATTACAATCAGGGCTAGGGCAGGTGGAGGGTATGCTCAAGTTCTCTGCAAACTGGCAGACCTTCCTTCCCACAAGGGAACTCCCTTTGCAAACAGGTTGTGCCCTTCCGCAGTCTTCAGCTGAAACACCCCCTAGGAATTTTTTTAAATGGAAGCTTCTTGGAAGCTTTTTTTTTCTTTTATTTCCTATCTTCTGACAAGGGGATCCTGGCGGCGTCGAGCTGAGGATGGGGAGGAAGACGAAGAAGATGATGATGATGATGATGGGGGGGGGGGGAAAGGGGGGCGGCTTCTTGGTGGTGATCTCAGGTGAAGGGGCTGGCGGTGCTGCTGCAGATCACCGAGGGGGGGGGGGGGGGGCATTATGTGTCCCAGTCACGAGAGAGGGGGGCTCCCCTTTTATAGAGGGGGAGGAGGTGGTTTATGTGGGGGGGGGGGGGGGGGGGGGGAACAGCCATTTAACGGCTGCCACCCCTCCACTTGGGGAGGTGCATGCCCCCCTCTCACTCTCTTAACTCTCTTAACTCTCTCTCTCTCTCTCTCTCTCTCCGACATGCTGTCGGCGGGGAAAGAGAGAGGGAGGGAAAAAAATTGAATTAAATTTAAAAATCTTTAAAAAGGGGGGGCGTTCTTATGCATAGAGGGGGGGATGTTACACCAAAATCGTGTTGAGGATTACTAAAGAGTTTTGAAGGAATTACTCATGGCACATAAGAGAGAACTATTTAGTGTGAATCAATGATATTTTGACTTTATTTTAAATCTTCTTGACTTATTGTAGTTAGATTTAAATATTTCTAGACCATTAAATAAAGGAAGACTCGAACAAAGATAGTCCAAAGTTTGTAACTTGACACCCAGGTTGATAAGGACCAAAGCCATCCTTCATAAAAGTCACCACATGAATGCAAGTCATGAGCCATAAGTCATAAGTGACCAAACCCATTTAAAACTTAGCAAAGCAAGGAAAGTTTAAAAGCTTTATTTTTTAAAGATTAAAAGCTTAAGAAAAGAAGAAGAAGAAGGAAAAAGAAAAGATGATGAACATGTCGCCCCCCCTTTTTTATTTTAAAAAAATGATGCACCAATTTTCCTAAATTTTGAGATCTTGGTTGCACAAGAAAAAGCCTAAATTCTCCTCTTGCATCAAAGTAGATAAATCTAGCAATCTCCCCCTCTTCTCAATTTTACGAGAGGCTTAAATTGAAGCAAGATTATCCAAGAGTCAAGCGAATCAATCTTGGCATCTCTCGCAGCCTCTCTAGACCTCAAAGATCAAGTCGCCAACATTAGATTGCATCTTGAAAGCTTCTAGATTGTTGATTTACCAAGATAGACTCCATAAAGAGCTCTTCTTCTTGGTCAACAACCTTTCTTCTTCAATTTAGCTATAAATACAAGGCATGAGGAGCTATTGGAGGGCAGCTTGAACAAGAGAGGAGAGGCTCTTCTCAAGAGCATAGAGCAAGAGGAAGTTGGACAAGAGAAGTGCAATGATGGTAATTCTTGTCACAAAAACAAGGAGGATACTCCGTGGGCTCTTGGAATCCCATCCTCCATCCCTTTTGCTCTAGTTCCCTATGGAATCAAGCCTCTTCTTGATTTTTCTAGATTCCTAGTGATTGCCATCCCCCATCAATCAAGTTCCCATCAATCCAATTGCAACAGCCCCAGCTCTCTTGCCAAAAATCCCCTCTATGATCTCACAATTAAAGACCATGGCCTTAAAGAAGAAAATCATGAAGGTCATGGAGGCAAGAGCCGCTAGTAACATTGTAGACACAATCACTACTACAAACGGAATGACGAGTAGTACTGGGATTACAAATGAAGCTACAAATACCATCAACCAAGAACTCATCATAGATCCCCATTTACTATATTTTGATAATCAAAGCAGCTAGCAGGCAATCATCCCATGAATTGGAAACAAAAAGCTACATTCATAAAATAAGATTTTATTTATTTCTTGCATATAATCTTTTAAAGGAATTCTTAATGGGAAATTCCAATGGATAATTTGGGTTTATTCAAGATGTACCAAGGAGAGTACAAGAAAGGTATTGTGTCCCTAAAAGACTTAATATTTTTTATTCGTATTGATCTAATAAAACCTCTAATGGATAAACCCAGATGTCAATTCTCGCTATATAAAAGACATTAAGATGGAATTAACAAAATAATACTTTTCATAATAAAACTAACAAATATATTTTTTAATCATAGGCAAGGACCCATGAAACTCCATTGAGAAAAGACTATTGGAAGGTATTGCCACTTACACTAAGCTTTTGCCTTGACATTATTATTTTTGGAAAGAAAAGACTTGTCTTGGGAATAAAATTGTTCAAATTTTTTACATAATGAATTTGAGATAAGATATTTGTGATTGTAAGTTAGGTATTAATCTTTCCTAAAATCATCAAGCTAAAATATGGATGATCCGGTACAGATCACCGATTGAGATAGTATTTCAATGAGCACAGAACGCCGACAGAGGCAATGTTCTTGATGGTGCTAGACCTCCCCAAGGCCAATGTGGATAAAACCTATTCTAATGGGGTTTTCTTTTTTTGTTTTGTGTTAATGTGAGTATAGACCAATGATGATGCAAAAGGTCTTGTCGTAGGAAACTCTAGTCAGTAGGAGGAGATGAGGATAGTCATAAACTCCTTAGGCTCTTATGAAGTGCCAACTGCCCTTTGAATTCTAGACAGTATCCTAGAAGTTCCAATACTAGTTAAGGAACAGAGCTTGAAGAGAATAATACATTCAGGTTGACACCATTCTAGTTAGAATAGAAAACATTGTAAACCATTATTTTTCTTAAAGGAACTATTGAGAAGGGATTGCGTTACTCTGGTTTTGTGTCGTGAGTTAAACGAATGTAATGAATCTATATAATGAGAAATAATTCAAAGAACTTGTTTTTATATGTTGAACCTAAGGTGGTAGGTAATTAGGTAATTAAAAATACTCTCTTGAGGGAAGTGAGAGGATGCTAATCCAGACCTATGGTTGGGTGGTCTCGGTAAGTTGAGATCTTTCCTAAGAAGGAATAAAAATCACATTTTTAATGGACCATTAGAGATTAGAAAGTTTGACTTACATCACTTTAGGACCATGGATAGAAGGGATCAAAGTGTGACACTCCCCTTCGTCTCCCATTCTCTTTGAACCTAGCACAACACAAGCCTGTTTCAATCAACAATTTTTATAAGGGATGGAAACTCAAACCACTAACACTAATCAACCGTTAGTAGTTGATTCAACCAAAAAGACTCACGTCGATCCTCGTGGGAATGGCTAGAACTTCCACTGTGGGGTAGACTCAAGCAAGCCTAGTTAGCAAAATCCGAGGGTTTTCATAAAAAATCCAGGATGGCATTTTCTAGGACATTTTCTTTATGGACTACTAAGAGCATACCGCCAAGGAAGTAGAGGCTTGCGCAAGCACATTACAGTTGGTATCAAAGCGCACCTTGATATAGGATATGATGCAAGTAAATAAACTAGTTATAGTTACAACATAAATATATTTCCCTTAAGTGGTGAAAATTTTCTCTTGTTAATATATGTTCTTGATTTCTAGTAGAAAGACTAATCTTGGAAACGATTCTTGATTTTCTAAGTTATGTTTATATTAGCAAGCAATGCACTCCTCTAGTTTCAGCTAGAGAAACTAGATGATGCAAATATTAGATTAGATATGCAATCCTTCACCCTTGTATTATGAAAGATGATGGATGTTAAGAGGAGGGTATTGTCACATTGACACAAACTAGCTTGCTTACCTCCAAAATAATTTAAAGAGGCTAAGGTGGATGGAAACCCTTAAGGTTGCCAAGGTTTATCTCTTCTATAAGGCAAGAGTAAACTCAAGCATGTTCACTAGAGGGTGACAAGTCAAATTAAACCGATACATCTATGACAAGGTTACAAAGGTTATACCAGCTGATTAAGTCATAGTTGTGGGATGCTCTAGTTGCCACAAATACAAGAAAGATGGATTACTTTATCTTCCCCTAAAATAGAGATTTCTAGATATCCATTCCCAAACTCCTAATTACTATGCAATGGATGTATCGCAATGCCATGCCTAGGTTGTGGTAGAAAACATTTTCCAATAATAATATGAGCTTCCAAACTACTTGAATAATGTATTTCCTTCCTATTGACATAAATAATTACTTTTGTCCACCCATTTATCTCCTTGATAATCAGAAATAGTGAAAAGATATTATCCGTTTGATGTTTTTTTTCTCTAATTAAAATTAAAACTCTCTTTTAAAGTGTAAACCTTGATCATTATTACAAGACCAAGTAGTACATAGTTTCCTTCCTAAATTAATGAGATAGATTAAGCAAGTAAACATCTCTTTTTTGAATATGGTTGGAGAGAAAATTGATCATAAAAATTGCATAATTCCTCAAAACGTCACCCCAAATCTCAACATGATAGTATCTCAAGAGAATAAATTTCTTCTCAAGCAATAAAAGCCATTCGATTTTGATGGAAAAGGGAGGGACATTCCAACTAAAGTAGAAATATGGATAGAATCTATAGAAGACTATTTCACTGCTATAGAGACTGCACTGTCAAATCAAGCCATGATCGCCAAACTAAAACTCACAGTAGGAGATGCCCGTCTTAGGTGGAAATAGTGGTGCAAAGACCAAAACATATGAAAGTGCTATCACTTGGGACAAGATTAGGATATTGTGTGTGGGAGATATCTTCCACCCACATATCATGCCTAAAGATGAATGAGTTCTTTAACCTAAAGCAATTAAGCCTAAGCCTAGAAGCTTACTATTCTGAATTTGTAACATTTCTAAAATATGCATCTACAATGGATGTTTCATAGAAAGTATCCAAATTTTGCAACAATCTAAATCTGCCCCTGAATACATGCCTTGAATGAATGAGACCATTGGATTTATAGGAGGCATTGATTCGAACAACTCCAATAGTTTAGTAGATCAAACAAAGGCCAAGAAATGTTAAAATTTGGAATAGAATGAGTTAGAATAAGGGCAATTTCCAAGGTTATGCAAAAGGAATTCAAGGGCAGTACCAACCAAATAGGATGAAGAAAGCCAAATCAAATGTAGCAAGAAACTTTGTACCCATAGGAAAGAGCAATGAGACTCCAAGCTTCTTCTATTGCAAGGAACCAGGACATTTCAAGAGGCAGTGCTCGAAGCTTGACCCAAATATCCACCAAGATCAGTTTTGTGGGCAAAGCCAAGATGCTAGGGGAAAGGTTGCTGGAATAAACCTAAAGGAGGTCACTAATGATAAAGATCCCACAATGGAATCTAATATGAAAAGACCCAATGTACATGCTAATCTCAATAAGAAGGGCCCAAATTGCCAGTAATTCAAACACCAGCAAAGTATCAAGGTAAACCCTTTTGAATTTTAATCGATTGTGGAAGTACCCACTCTTTCGTATCACCAAAATGTGCAAAAAGACTATGCATAAACACTACTTTTGCACCTAGTTTTCTTGTGGAGTTAGCAAATAGCAAATAAGTTCTATCAACACAACAAACTAGCAAGATAGAATTTAGCTTGGGTGGCAATTCTTCCAAAATGAGCTGCCAAACTATGAACCTCGGGGCTTATGAATTTCTGCTAGGTATGGATTGGTTGATTCCAAATAATGCTCATATCCATTGCGGAAAGGTCCAAATCACATTTCAAAACTCAAAGGGAGAACAAGTAAACACTTGGAGAGAAGTAGGGAATCCTCAGATTCAACTAGCTAAAGCTTCCTGAATAGTAAAAGGGCTAAAGAAAGAATAACCCGTCTATCTAATTAAACTCAATAAGGCCAAGCAAGATAGTGAAGCCAAGGATCAAACATATTGGCTAAAAGAATATGCAGATGTTTTTCTAGAAGATTTGACAGAGATTCCACCAACAAGGAAAGTAGATCACAAAATTCAACTCATTCCAAGTGTTGCCCCATCACCAAACGGCCCTACCAAATGTCAGTTCCTGAAGCCATTGAGCAAAAAGAACTCAAGCAACTATTATACCATGGATACATCCAGCCAAGTAATTCACCATGGGGAGCCCCAATACTATTTCAGAAAAAGAAAGACATAACACTCCACCTTTGTATCGATTACCATGGACTAAACTAGGTGACAGTGAAAAACAAATATCCCATTCCCATGATAGACGAGTTGCTTGACCGACTCCAAGGAGCAAAGGTCTTTTCAAAGATTGATCTTAGATTAGGCTATTATCAAATAAGAATAAAGGAGGAAGATATCCCGGAAACTTCTTTTAACACAAGATATGATCATTACGAATTTATTGTGATGTTATTTGCATTAACAAATGCTCTTGCCACCTTCAATAAGTTGATGAAAGACATTTTCCGACCTTACCTTGATGACTTTGTCCTCATCTTCTTTGACGATATCTTAACATATTTCAAGATTGAAGAAGACCATGGACCACAGCTATGAGTAGTTCTTGAAACAATGAGAGCCCACAAGCTTTATGCTAAAAAGAAGAAATGTGCATTCTTCAAGAAGTAGATTGAATATTTAGGATTCATAGTATTCGACATATGGCACTTCAGTGGATCTTGCCAAGTTCCAAGATGTACAATATTGGCCACCCCCAACAATGGTCAAGAAAATGTAAAGCTTTTTAGGGGTAATGGTTTGGTATAGAGTCTTCATTAAAGACTATGCCTCAATCATCGCACCCCTCATTAACCTTCCTAAAAAATAGGTCTCCATTATAGGGACATCTGCTGAACAATCTAGCTTTGAGAAGCTTAAGCAGAGTTTGGTAATCGCCCCTATCTCAAGGCTACCTAACCTAAGCAAATAATTCAAAGTTATCCAAGTAACTGGTTAGGATTCAAGGAACATTAACGTAGTTCTCGCACACCCACCATACCTTTTTCCTTAAGATAAATTTTTATCAAGGCTTTAGACTTGACCTTAGGTAAGTCAGCGCTCAGCTCTACCTAATTAATGTTTCGTTCAATCTCTTGAGAGAAGCTCCCAGCTTACCATGACCACCCATCTATAGGACAGATCCATTAGGAATCTTGCCCACCCACTTTCCACAAATGGTTTTATTTAGTTTTCTAATTACCTATCACATTAAGTTATGGCATATAAAAGCAACTTCGTTACTTAACTCGTTATCACAAGTTCCTTCATATAATTTTACGGCACAACACAAAGGCAGAGAAAATAATCTTTTAGCAAAACATATTTATTTATTATTTCTCAAAGTTATTTACAATGTTTTTTTCCTTCTGCCTATGTAGAAGATAAACCTCTGTTCATCGAAAAATCCCTTCTATTTGCGCAAAAGAAAAGAAACCCTCCAAGATTTTTGTCCCTTCACTAGTATCGGGGACTCCAGGATCCCATCCTGATTTGTGTGAGGATCAGAAAATTCCTAGGAGCAATTGACAAATTTATGGGTAGAACCCCCCTAGCACTCCCGCCTCCTCTTGCCTAATAGATTCCTCACAGAGTGACCTCTCGCCCTCAGGACCGCCCTCAGGACCGGTCCAAAGCTCCGTGCAGCAGTACAAAACAATCCCCCTTGGAGTAGGGTTCCACATCTAGCCGTTGGGAAGGGATAGTGCAATCTTTCCTCTTATTCTCCTGATTATATATTTACAATCAGATCTAACTACTGCAAGCACAATCAATCTTTTTTATGCAACCATCAATGCATGCACAAATTAAAAAAAAACATTAGCAAGTATTTTTAGCATAGGAAGCAGGCCCACCCAAATCTAGGGTTTCTCTTTTAAGGTCCCATCTTATTCTTAGGTTTTTGCTTCCTACTTGCAACTCTTTTTTGGGATCCGCAAGTTATTTCGCGAATCTAAAGTTTATTTTATCCTTATGAAATCCCTAAAAGATAACATGGGCATTTATACCTATGGCAGGCAATTCATACACTACCTTGCCCTAACTCATGCTTATAGGATTTCAAATGCTTTTCCAAGACTGTTTAGACTTTAGAATTTGTATCGACAAATTCTTATCAATGTACAGCAAGTTCTATAAACTTTCCTAATATTGGTAGTTTTAAGGCTGTTGAGTATTTCATAGTTGTTTTTGCTTCAACATTCTCGATATTTTAGGTTAGGCTTTCTCGCTGATTCATACATGGGTCAACTCATGATATTGACGCTCTCGCTATAATCATTAATATTAACATTGAGTGTGCTTTCAATAAGAAAATAATTTTTATTTTATTCTACTCATATTCTATGGTTTAGTCAATGATGTTCGACCATTTGCCGAACTTTTAATGTTATCTAGAAAGATCAATTTTCATTTAGCTATATCCTAAGTGCAATGCTGATTGTTTTTCTAAAAACTTTTTTCTAGGCAATGCAAAACTCAAAGGACCTTAGCATATGGGACAATTATATTGGATGAAAAGCTACAAGTAGAGAGGCCCAATAGAGAAGTTACTTTTCTTTCTTTATAAAGCAAGACAAACATGTTGCTTTCACAATGCCAAGATAGTCTTCAATGTACCATACAATACATACTATTTGATCATGCCAAATACTTAACATGGATATTGGGAACAAACATTTAGTAAGGTTCCATTGTAGGTGCCACACCTTGTAGAGAGTACTAACAATTTGTTTAATGGAGTGATGCTAGGAATTTGTATGTGCAATGTGTATTTTCCATGTTTGTTACTTAAGGTTGCTATATGTTTTTTATATCTAGTATTCAAAAGTACATCACCATGTAGTGACAACTATTTTAAGCATGAAAAATGTAAAGAAATAATATTTCTTATCCAAGCTTTATTTATATGCTTATTATATTTCGACATACTTGAAAATAGACACAAATTTACACTTTAAGAAGATAGTAATAAGATTTTTGGCTATATTCTAGGTTGAAAAGGTTCATGAAGTGGACACTTCTTGTGCTACAATGCTTATGCCTTAGTAGCTAATCCTCAAAATAACTCTCATTGAAAGCTTATAGAAGGCAAAGATACCTCTTACACAACAAAAACACCACATTCTTACTTGAAGACAAAGAGAAAGATTGGGAAGTAGAAAGCAAAAAAAGAAGAATGATTTTTTATTGATCTTTGCAATGTAATAAAAATAATCACTTGTATTATTAGACATTAATTTCTTTTACAAAAGGTTACATGAATCTCTCTCTTCAAAATAATGTGATGAAAATCACATGTCTTGTATAGACTCTCATATTATTCATATTGTTTTACACTTGCATCTTGTGTGTTTTCTCCAATGTGTTGCTTATTGTCTAATGATTGTGTGTTGCAATTGTTTTCTATAGAAAGTGTTGAACCTCTCATAGAGTGATTTTTCTTTTGTTTGTCCATTGCCACATCTTAGGGTTCTAAAGTATAACATTATTACTTGAGTAATAGGATTTATCTACGCCTTGTATGCTCTATGTTGACAATGGTCTCTAAATGTAATGAAAGAAGTTGAGGGGAGAGAGAAGGAGAGCTGAGGAGAGAGAAAGAGAACAAGAAGAGGAAGGAAGAAGACTAGAAGAGGAGAGAGAAAGAGATAAAATAGGAGAGGAAGGAGAAGGAAGCCATAGAAGCTGGAGATGAAGGTGAAGAGTGTGATCTTGATATTAACTAGTTGCCCTAATCTGGGGCTCTTACACCTAAATACCCTGGTCAATGTGACGGGGTGTCTAAACCCTAGTCGGTGTGTATCCCGCTTGTTACAATCCATTCCCCACTCGAAAGGTTTTTGCCCTCAAAAACAAGGAGAAATAGAGGGGAGTGATGGGTGGGCTAAGGGAGGATTGCAGAGTACTACTCAGAGCCCTTTGACAAGGAAGAATAGGTGTGGAGAGATTAGGGACAGCATGCAATCCTAAACTGGTCTGCTGAAGTAAACTGGTCATAACTTTTGATAGGCTACTCCAAATATGGCGTACTATATGTCAAAACGGAGCTTATGACGAGTAATTTCAGCCTATGTAGAGTGCATATGCATGCGATTGGAGTAAGTACAAAACTATTCTAAAACAGTGTGCAGTCTGCGGGCGGGAAGTGGGCAATTTGGGGCATGATCGGCTAGTCTTCCAGCCATTGGGGTTCACAGAGGTAGGGAAATTCATTGAGGATGGTTGCTGGGTGCCAAGAGGCTTCTTCCAAGGGTAGGCCTTGCCATTTGATGAGGTATTCTTTGATGGATTGGGATCGTAAGTGCTTATCTTGCTGCCTAATGATTGCTTCAAGAACATATTGAGTAATGCCCTCTTCATCTATGGGGGGAAGTTCTTCCACATAGTACACTGAGGAGCCTACAAAGGGTTTCAGCTGACTGACATGAAACACATTGTGGATTTTGGTGGTAGAGGGGAGTTTCTAAGGGGTAGGCCAAGTCGCCAACTCTCTTTAGGATTCGGTATGGGCCATAGAAGTGATGGGTTAGCTTGTTACTGCTACCCTCTTTGAGACTGGAGTAGCGAGACTTAGGCACTTTCAAAAGGACTAATTCCCCCTCTTGGAATTCCAAATACCTTCATTTTTCATCAGCATAGAGTTTCATGTGTGTTTGGGCCTTGTGAAGATTCATTTTCCATTGCTGAAGTAAAGCTTGCATGCGATCCAATTCAGCTTGACTCTGAGGATTGATCTTATTGTCAAGATTGTGGGAGAGAAGGAAGGAGTTTCACTTGAAGCTTTCTTGCTTGCACAATGGGAAAATACACACAAAGATGGAGGCTGAAAACAGTTTTCCTCTTCTTATTTGTGTAAGCCAAAAGAACTCTCATACAAAGAAATAGAAGAACCCTATATATGGGTCTCAAATCAAACTCAACTAATTAAGGTGGCATACTAACTGAACCACAAACTAGATTAGATAAGGATAGCTGTCATCTAGCTATTATTCATGGGCGGTGTACCAACCGCATCTGCAACTAACAAGTCGGTGACATAAATGCACAATGGTCACCCTGGCATATCACGAGTGGAGCAGCTCGATATCTCAACACTCCCCCTCGAGCTCAATCCCAAATCCTGCACACCAAGCAGGTCTCTGAACTTGCACAGCTTCTCTGTGCCCAATGCCTTCGTGAATATGTCAACTACCTGATCCTCTGTGCTGACATAAACTAGATCAATAAGACCTTGTTAAACTCTCTCTCCCACATAGTGATAATGCACCTCAATGTGCTTTGTTCTAGCATGGTAGACTGGGTTATTTGCCAAGTGTATACTACTCATGTTGTCACAATAAATGACAACTAGCCCATCTGTAGACTGATGCATCTCATAAAGTAGCTTATGCAACCAAGCTACCTCACATGCAGCCATTGCTCCACCCCTGTACTCAGCCTTTGTGCTCGACAAGGCAATTGTAGGTTGTTTCTTGCTGCTCCAAGTGACTGCAGAACTCCCAAAAGAGAACACATATCCATTGGTAGATCATCTATCAGAAATACTACCAGCCCAATCAGCATCAGTGTATCCATGCAATTGTATCTGAACCCCAGTCTCATAAAATAGTCCATACTGCAATGTGGACTTCACATACCTGAGTATGCGTCTAGCCGTATCTAAATGCGGTTTCCTTGGAGCCTGCATAAACTGACTTACCAATCCAACAGCATAGCTCAAATGTGGCCTGGTAATAGTCATATAAATCAAACTTTCTACTATGCGTCTATACATAGTAGGGTCTTCTAGAAGCTCACCTGCATTTGCGCTTAGCTTCACATTCTGCTCCAAAGGAAATAAAATAGGCTTACAGCCTGTCATCCCATATTTGGACAGCATGTCCAATCCATACTGCCTCTGCAAGAGCCATATCCCACTTGGTGATCTAATCACCTCAATGCCTAAGAAATAACGCAGCTCTCCCAAATCTTTCATCTCAAACTTCTGCTTCAATAGCATTTTCACATGAAGGATATCTTCATCACTATCACTTGTGATAATCAAATCATCAACATAAATGACAAGCAGCATAATACATTTCTCTGTTTTTCTCACATAAAAAGAGAAATCTGCCTTGGAAATCTGAAAGCCAATAGTGACAAGATACTGTCCTATCTTGTCAAACCATGCTCTAGGTGCTTGCTTTAAGCCATACAAGGATTTCTTCAACCTACAAACAAACTCAAGATGAACAGCATGCACATGACCTGGTGGCTGCTCCATATAGACCTCTTCTTGCAAATCACCATTCAAGAATGTATTCTTTACATCCATCTGATGTAAAGACAATCCCTTTGATGCAGCCATAGCAATGACTGCTCTTACGGTTGCCATCCTTGCAACCGGACTGAATGTTTCTTCATAATCAATGCCATATGTTTGTGCATACCCCTTGACTACTAATCTTGCCTTGTATCTTTCACAGAACCATCTGCATTGTGCTTCACCTTATAAACCCACTTACAACCAATTGCATTCTTATCTTTAGGAAAAGGTACCAATTCCCATGTAGCATTTACTTCCAAAGCATCCATTTCTTCATCCATGGCTTTCTCCCATTTTTCTTTTCCCATGGCTTGCTCAAAAGAAGTGGGTTCTGGTTCCTGTATCACTTTAACTATATAGGCATAGTGAATGGCTGTAAATCCATCATATTTCAGCCTATCCACAGGATACCTAGCTCTAGTAGACCTGTGCAAAGTAGGCTCACTTCCAGGTGCTCTCAAAATATCCCTGGTCTTCCTTACTCCAGGTGTAACAATAGAAGGAATACCCAACTCATCATCAATGCTCTGTTCTGAGCCACTGGATTCACTATCCACATAAGAGTGACCTGCATTCACATCAAACATGGGCTGATCTACCTTCTCTTTTCCTTTTCGTGAAACCTGCATACCATTATCTGCATTGTTTTGAGGAGATTCTCCTGATCTCAATCTGCCTGTCCATGGCGAAGAATATGAACCACTGCTAGAGGACACTCTAGGTCCACTAATATTTTGTGACTGCTATTGTAAAATCTGTGCAGCATTCCCATTTTGTGCATCTACATCATCAATCACATTTACTGGTTTATACGAGCTACTCATCTCATCAAAAACAAAATCTCTGCTCACTGTAAACTTACGAGTAGAAGGGTTATAGCATCTATACCCTTTTTGCTGCAGAGAGTAGCCAATAAAGATGTACTTCTCAACTTTTGGATCCAACTTGGATCTCAACTCATCTGGCACATGAACATAGGCAATGCAACCAAAATTTTGTTGAGATATCGAGCTCCACTCATGATATGCCAGGTTGACCGTTGTGCATTTATGTCACCGACTTGTCAGTTGCAGATGCGGTTGGTACACCGCCTATGAATAATAGCTAGATGACAGCTATCCTTATCTACTCTAGTTCGTGGCTCAGTTAGTATGCCACCTTAGTTATTTGAGTTTGGTTTGAGACCCATATATAGGGTTCTTCTATTTCTATGTACTAGAGTTCTTTTTGGCTTACACAACTAAGAACAGGAAAACTGTTTTCAGCCTCCACCTTTGTGTGTATTCTCCCATTGTGCAAGCAAGAAAGCTACAAGTGAGACTCCTTCCTTCTCTCCCACAATCTTGACATGGTATCAGAGCCTTGTTCATGGTAAGGAGCTCAAGAAAGCAAGCCAAGTTCGCGGTGTTCTAGTAAGAGGAGCAGTGTTGCTTTCATTTTTTGTTTTGGGAGCAGATCTGTGCAGGTAGCACAACCGGAAATTGCAAGAGTGCATTGTCTCAGGTTGAGACACCCTTCGCGGTGAAGCAACAGGGCAGTATATACTGCGGGAAAGGGCTTTAGCCCTAGGCGACCCTGTTTTTTTAATTTCAGGCCATTTCGGGGCCTGTTTTGGAGGCGTAAGTTTTCTGCACGCACTCAGGAAAAGACCCAGTTTTATGCTGTGCGACCACTGTTCTACAGGTCGGTGAAAAGTTACTGTAGAAATTGCATCGTATACATGTGTGCAGAGACATTGGGAGTTACAAAATCATCCATGTTGCCTGTTGATGCAAAATCGTCACTAGGAAGTAACTGTGTGGTCAAATACCACTTTCGTCAGTTTTGCAGATTAGCCCTTGTGAGGCTGAAGTTGTGTTCTTTGCAGTGACAGAATTTTTTGTAGTGATCTGTTATGGCGTCTGATTCTCTTTCACAAATTGTCACTGAAAAGCTTGACAAGAACAACTTCCGAGCATGGAAGTTTAGAATGACAAATTTCCTTATGGGAAAAGGATATTGGAAATTTGTTGCAAGAAATGAAGAAGAACCAGTTCTTCCTGATGTTCCCAATCAATAGCAAATGCAGGCATTTAAAGCATGGCATGAGAGAGCCAAGAAAGTTATGTACTGCCTGTCTATCAATATTTCAGACTCTATGATTGTGCATATTCAGGATGCAAGTATGCCAAAGGAGGCATGGGATACTTTGTAAAAAATGTATAGCACAAATACGCAAGCCAGGAAAATGCAGCTCAAGCAAGAGTTGCATAATGTGCAAAGAGAAAATATGAGCATCAATGACTACCACATGAAGGTGAAGAAGATTGCAGATGTACTTGCTTCCATTGGGTCGCCAGTGGAAGATGATGATTTAGTTTATGTGACCTTGAATGGTCTAGGAAAGGATTATGCACAGTTCCGAACATCCATTTCCATCTGTGAAAGATTTCCTAATTTTGAGGAGTTGATTGCTCTTCTAATTTCTGAGGAGCAGAGAAATGGTGGTGCATCTTCTTCAGGAGGAACTTCAAAAGAAGCTGTCTTCTACTCAAATGCTGGAAGAGGTAGAGGCAGAGGTAGAGGAGGCCGATTTGGAGGCCGTGGTAGAAATCAGAATATGCAGCAAACTCAAGAAAACCAGTCCTATGGAGGAGGATGTGGTAACTCTAGAGGCAGGGGGAGCCAAAGAGGTCGTGGTGGATGGCAAAAAGGCCAAAATGCAAACAGCAATGTTGAATGCTAGTACTGTGGTAAAATGGGTCATATGGCTAAAGACTGCTATAAAAAGTAGAATGACATCATGAATGGGAAATTGCAACAAGGGAATTATGCATCTTCTAGTAGACAGGGTGATGACAGAAATGAGCATTTTTTTATGGTGCAGCACATGAACAATTCTGTGACAAATGCAGAAGAAAGCAACGATGTGTGGTATGTTGACTCAGGTGCATCGAACCACATGACAGGTAATGCAGAATGGATGGAGGATACAAGGAAAATGGAAAAACCAGGATTTGTGGAGACTGGTGATGATACTGCACATCCTATTGTGCAGATTGGAAAAATTCCTTTGTCTATGCAGGATGGGAATAAGAAATACCTGTCAGATGTATTTCATGTCCCGAATATCACAAAGAATCTGGTTTCTGTTGGTCAAATGGTTGAGCAGGGCTTGCAGGTCAGATTTAATCCTCATGGATGCTTTGTTGAGGATATGAAAAATAAAGGTCGCTTGATAGCAAAAGGAAAGAAGAAGGGAAGAATGTTTACGTTAGATGCAGACATGTCCGAATTGAGTGCAGCAATGCTTGCACATGGGACCGGTGTAGTTGCAGATATTGATATCTGGCATAAATGCATTGGTCATGTTAATATACAACGACTTAAATTAATGCAGGCCCAAAATATTATTGCAGGATTACCTAAATTCAAGGTTGCAGAAATACATAAGGTATGTGAAGCCTACCAATTTGGAAAACAGGCAAGGAAACCATTTCCTAGACATGTTCAAGAGAGTGAGAAGCCATTGGAATTAATCCACTCTGATGTGTGGACTACTAAAGCTACATCTCTTGGAGGCTATCATTATTTTGTCACTTTTATTGATGACTATAGTAGAAAAGTATGGGTGTATTTTATGAAAAAGAAAAGTGAAGTTTCTGGGCATTTCAAAACTCTTAAAGCTATGGTTGAAAAAGAAACATGCCTGCAAATAAAATGCCTAAGGTCAAATGGAGGGGGAGAGTACCTCTCAAATGAGTTTGCAAGGTTCTTGCAGGAGCATGGCATAAAGCAGCAATATTCATGCAGTCATACCCCACAACAAAATGGAATTGCAGAAAGGAAAAACAGGCATATTGGAGAGGTATCTCGTGCCATGCTCAATGAAAAAGACCTACCTGATTTTTATTGGGCTGAGGCAGTTGCTACAGTAGTCTACATAATGAATAGGACTCCCACTGCAGCAATACATGGGATGACTCCAGAGGAGAGGTATACTGGTAGAAAACCAGATATTTCTCATTTAAAATTTTTTGGTTGCATTGCCTATGTTCATGTGCCAGATGAGTTGAGATCCAAGTTGGATCCAAAAGCTGAGAAGTGCATCTTTATTGGTTACTCTCTATAGCAGAAAGGGTATAGATGTTATAACCCTTCTACTCGTAAGTTTATAGTGAGCAGAGATGTTGTTTTTTATGAGATGAGTAGCTGGTATAAACCAGTAAATGTGATTGATGATGTAGATGCACAAAATGGTAATGTTGCACAGAATTCATAGCAGCAATCACAAAATATTAGTGGACCTGGAGTGTTCTCTAGCAGTGGTTCATATTCTTCGCCATGGACAGGCAGATTGAGATCAGGAGAATCTTCTCAAAGCAATGCAGATAATGGTATTCAAGTATCATGAAAAGGAAAAGAGAAGGTAGATCAGCCCATGTTTGATGTGAATGCAGGTCACTTTTATGTGGATGGTGAATTCAGTGGCTCAGAACAGAGCATTGATGATGAGTTGGGTATTCCTTCTATTGTTACACCTGGAGTAAGGAAGACCAGGGATGTTTTGAGAGCACCTGGGAGTGAACCTACTTTGCGCAGGTCTACCAGAGCTAGGTATCCTGTGGATAGGCTGAAATATGATGGATTTACAGCCATTCACTATGCATATATGGCCAAAGTGATACAGCAAACCAGAACCCACTTCTTTTGAGCAAGCCATGGGAAAAGAAAAATGAGAGAAAGCCATGGATGAAGAAATGGATGCCTTGGAAGCAAATGCTACATGGGAATTGGTACCTTTGCCTAAAGGTAAGAATGCAATTGGTTGTAAGTGGATTTATAAGGTGAAACACAATGCAGATAGTTCCGTGAATAGATACAAGGCAAGATTAGTAGTCAAGGGGTATGCACAAACATATGGCATTGATTATGAAGAAACATTTAGTCCAGTTGCAAGGATGGCAACCGTAAGAGTAGTCATTGCTATGGTTGCATCAAAGGGATGGTCTTTACATCAGATGGATGTAAAGAATGCCTTCTTGCATGGTGATTTGCAAGAAGAGGTCTATATGGAGCAGCCACCAGGTTATGTGCATGTTGTTCATCCTGAGTTTGTTAACAGGTTGAAGAAAGCCTTGTATGGCTTGAAGCAAGCACCTAGAGCATGGTCTGACAAGATAGCTCAGTATCTTGTCACTATTGGCTTTCAAATTTCCAAGGCAAATTTCTCACTTTATGTGAGAAAAACAGAGAAAGGTATTATGCTACTTGTCATTTATGTTGATGATCTAATTATGACAGGTGACAGTGATGAAGATATCCTTCATGTGAAAATGCTATTGAAGCAGAAGTTTGAGATGAAGGATTTGGGAGAGCTACGTTATTTCTTGGGCATTCAGGTGATTAGATCACCAAGTGGGATACGGCTCTTGCAGAGGCAGTATGGATTGGACATGCTGTCCAAATATGGGATGACAGGCTATAAGCCTATTTCAGTTCCTTTGGAGCAGAATGTGAAGCTGAGCGCAGATGCAGGTGAGCTTCTGGAAGACCCTACTATGTACAGATGCATAGTAGGAAGTTTGATTTATATGACTATTACCAAGCCAGATTTGAGCTATACTGTTGGATTGGTAAGTCATTTTATGCAGGCTCCAAGGAAACCGCATTTGGATGCAGCTAGACGCATACTCAGGTATGTGAAGTCCACATTGCAGTATAGACTACTTTATGAGACTAGGGTTCAGATACAGTTGCATGGATACACTGATGCTGATTGGGCTGGTAGTATTTTTGATAGACGATCTACCAGTGGATATGTGTTCTCTTTTGGGAGTGCTGCAGTCACTTGGAGTAGCAAGAAACAGCCTACAGTTGCCTTGTCGAGCAGAGAGGCTGAGTACAGGGGTGCAGCAATGGCTGCATGTGAGGTAGCTTGGTTGCATAAGCTACTTTATGATATGCATCAGCCTACAGATGGGCTAGCTGTCATTTATTGTGATAACATGAGTAGTATACACTTGGCAAATAACCCAGTCTATAATGCTAGAACAAAGAACATTGAGGTGCATTATCACTATGTGCAGGAGAGGGTTTTACTAGGTCTTATTGATCTAGTTTATGTCAGCACAGAGGATCAGGTAGCTGACATATTCACGAAGGCATTGGGCGCAGAGAAGCTGCGCAAGTTCATAATCCTGCTTGGTGTGCAGGAATTGGGATTGAGCTTGAGGGGGAGTGTTGAGATATCGAGCTCCACTCGTGATATGCCAGGGTGACCGTTGTGCATTTATGTCACCAACTTGTCAGTTGTGCAGATGCGGTTGGTACATCGCCTATGAATAATAGCTAGATGACAGCTATCCTTATCTACTCTAGTTCATGGCTCAGTTAGTATGCCACCTTAGTTAGTTGAGTTTGGTTTCAGACCCATATATAGGGTTCTTCTATTTCTATGTACTAGAGTTCTTTTTGGCTTACACAACTAAGAAGAGGAAAATTTTTTGCAGCCTCCACCTTTGTGTGTATTCCCCCATTGTGCAAGCAAGAAAGCTACAAGTGAGACTCCTTCCTTCTCTCCCACAATCTTGACAAATTTTTCAAATGAGAAATATCTGGTTTCCTACCAATATACCTCTCCTCTGGAGTCATCCCATGTATTGCTACAGTGGGAGTCTTGTTCATTGTGTAGACTGTTGTAACAACTGCTTCAGCCCAGTAAAAATCTGGCAAGTCTTTTTCGTTGAGCATGGCACGAGATACCTCTCCAATATGCCTGTTTTTTCTTTCTGCAATTCCATTTTGTTGTGGGGTATGAGTGCATGAATATTGTTGCTTTATGCCATGCTCCTGTAGAAACCTTGCAAACTCATTTGAGAGGTACTCTCCCCCTCCATCTGACCTTAGGCAATTTATTTGCAGGCCTGTTTCTTTTTCAACCATAGCTTTAAGAGTTTTGAAATGCCCAAAAACTTCACTTTTATTTTTCATAGAATACACCCAAACTTTTCGACTATAGTCATCGATAAAAGTGACAAAATAATGACAGCATCCAAGAGATGCAGCTTTAGTAGTCCACACATCAAAGTGGATTAATTCCAATGGCTTTTTACTCTCTTGAACATGTCTAGAAAATGGTTTCCTTGCTTGTTTTCCAAACTGACAGGCTTCACATACCTTATGCATTTCTGCAACCTTGAATTTAGGCAATCCTGCAACAATATTTTGGGCCTGCATTGATTTAAGTCGTTGTATATTAACATGACCAATGCATTTATGCCAAATATCAATATCTGCAACTACACCGGTCCCATGTGCAAACATTACTACACTCAACTTAGACATGCCTGCATCCAACATAAACATTCTGCCCTTCTTCTTTCCTTTTGCTATCAAGTGACCTTTATTTTTCATATCCTTAACAAATCGTCCATGAGGATTAAATCTGACCTGCAAGCCCTGCTCAACCATTTGACCAACAGAAACCAGATTCTTGGTGATATTCGGGACATGAAATACATCCGACAGGTATTTCTTTTTCCCATCCTGCATAGACAAAGGAAATTTTCCAATCTGCACAATAGGATGTGCACTATCATCACCAGTCTCCACAAATCCTGGTTTTTCCATTTTCCTTGCATCCTGCATCCATTCTGCATGACCTGTCATGTGGTTTGATGCACCTGAGTCAACATACCACACTTCGTTTATTTCTTCTACACTTGTCACAGAATTGTTCATGTGCTGCACCATAAACAAATGCTCATTTCTGTCATCACCCTGTCTACTAGAAGATGCATAATTCCCTTGTTGCAATTTCCCATTCATGATGTCATTTTGCTTTTTGTAGCAGTCTTTAGCCATATGACCCATTTTACCACAGTAGTAGCATTCAACATTATTGTTTGCATTTTGGCCTCTTTGCCATCCACCACGACCTCTTTGGCTCCCCCTGCCTCTAGAGTTACCACGTCCTCCTCCATAGGACTGGTTTTCTTGAGTTTGCTCCATATTCTGATTTCTACCACGGCCTCCAGATCAGCCTCCTCTACCTCTGCCTCTACCTCTTCCAGCATTTGAGTAGAAGACAGTTTCTTTTGAAGTTCCTCCTGAAGAAGATGCACCACCATTTCTCTGCTCCTTAGAAATTAGAAGAGCAATCGACTTCTCAAAATTAGGAAATCTTTCACGGGCGGAAATGGATGTTCGGAACTGTGCATAATCCTTTCTTAGACCATTCAAGGTCACGGAAACTAAATCATCATCTTCCACTAGCAACCCAATGGAAGCAAGTGCATCTGCAATCTTCTTCACCTTCATGTGGTAGCCATTGATGCTCATACTTTCTCTTTGCACATTGTGCAACTCTTTCTTGAGCTATATGCACAATCATAGAGTCTGAAATGCTGATAGACAGCCATTACATAACTTTCCTAGCTCTCTCATGTCATGCTTTAAATGCCTGCATTTGCTGTTGATTGGGAACATTAGGAAGAACTGGTTCTTCTTCATTTCCTGCAACGAATTCCCAATATCCTTTTCCCATAAGGAAATTCATCATTCTGAACTTCCATGCTTGGAAGTTGTTCTTGTCAAGATTTTCAGTGACGTCTCAATCTGAGACAATGCGCTCTTGCACTTTCCGACTGTGCTACCTGCAGAGACTTGCTCCCAAAACAGAAAAATGAAAGCAATACTGGTCCTCTTACCAGAACACCGCGAACTTGGTTTTCTTTCTTGAGCTCCTTACCACGAACAAGGCTCTGATACCATGTCAAGATTGTGGGAGAGAAGGAAGGAGTCTCACTTAAAGCTTTCTTGCTTGCACAATGGGAATATACACACAAAGGTGGAGGCTGAAAACAGTTTTCCTCTTCTTAGTTATGTAAGCCAAAAGAACTCTCATACAAAGAAATAGAAGAACCCTATATATGGGTCTCAAACCAAACTCAACTAACTAAGGTGGCATACTAACTGAACCACGAACTAGATTAGATAAGGATACCTGTCATCTAGCTATTATTCATGGGCAGTGTACCAACCGCATCTGCAACTAACAAGTCGGTGACATGAATGCACAACGGTCACCCTGGCATATCACAAGTGGAGCTTGATATCTCAACACTTATCAGTAAACAACACTGTAGGGAAACCGTATACCCATATAAGGCCTCAAAAGGGGAAACTCCAATGCTAGATTGTGTGGAGTTATTATATGCAAACTCAGCCAAGTGAAGCCGCGTATCCCAACCGTGCTGTACATCATGACAAAAGTGCCTCAAATATGTCTCAAGCCATTTGTTCACTCTCTCAGTTTGGCCATCAGTCTGACGGTGATATGCAGTGGATGGAGCAAGCTTGGTCCCCATGGAGGTGAAAACTGTCTGCCAGAAGTTGCTCATAAACTTTGCATCCCAATCATGCACTATGACTTGTGGTAAGCCATGCAACTTGAAGACATTTTCCATGTCAAGGAGAGGGACTGGGAGAGAGAAAGAAGAGAGAGAAGACTATAGAGAAGAAGAAGAAGAAGAAGAGCATAAGAGAGAGAAAGACAGGTACAAGGAGAGAGAAAGACTAGAAATGGAGAGAGAAAGACAAGAAGAGAGAGGGAGAAGACATGGAAGCTTGGATAGCAAGGTGAAGAAGAAAGAAGACTTGTATTAATTATCTGATAATGAAAAACCAAGTCTCTCTCACCTTATGTATCAGCCAGTGTAGCTAGTATTTCCCTGTTATTAAGTCCCCCTCTCTTACATTCCATCCCCACCCAAAGGTTTTTGCCCTAAAAAACAATTTGGGCACGTGTGGTAAGTGGGAGGGGCCGATCAGAGTACTACTCTGCTACATTATTACAAGGGTATATTGATGAATGAAGAGGTACTATTGTGTATGATAGGTCATGGGGTATGTATGATACATGGGCCTTATTGGGGAGTTATAAACATGAGTTTTGACCCAAATATCTGGAGTAAATGCGGGCTGCAGATAGTGGACAACAAGCTGTTTACTATAGGACCCTGTTGTAGTGAATCTGTCATAACTTTCTGTGGGAGACTTCGAACGGAGTGTGCAATACATCAAAACGGAGCTCTCGGGAAGTACTTTCAGCCCATGTTTGGTGTGCATTGATGTCCATACCAAAGAATAAAATCTGCTTTAAAACATAGTGCTGTCTGCAACAGTCAGTCTAGGAGAAAACAGGGCCATAGTTCGCTAGATTTCAGCCAAGTATGCTTCTAAAAGGTATGGGAACTCTTCCAAAACTGAAGCTGGCCTCCAAGAAGCTTCATCGAGTGGTAAACCTTGCCACTTAGTCAAGTATTCCATGATCCAACGAGAGTGAAACCTCTTTTTCCTTTATCCTATGACTTTTTCAGGTATGTATTGAATGATGCCTTCTTCATCTATCAGTGGGAGTTCCTCAACATAGTCCATTGCTGAGCCAATGAAGGGCTTCAACTGACTCATATGGAAGACATTATGGATCTTCGTAGATGGGGGTAATGCTAATCGATATGCCAAGTCTCCCACTCTCTTGATAATCTGGTATGGTCCATAGAACCTGTGTGCCAACTTATTGTTGGACCCATCTTTAATGGAGGCATATCTAGACTTAGGCACTTTCAAGAGCACCAAATCCCCTTCTTGGAACTCCAAATCCCGTCTTTTGTTATCAGCATAAAGCTTCATTTGATCTTGAGCTCTCTTCAAGTTAGCTTTATACTGCTAAAGTAAGGCCTGCATTCTATCCAATTCTTCCTTGCTTTGTGGATTTATTTTATCATCGAAGATAACCACAGGAAGGGGCACCTTGTCGCCATACAGGCCTCAAAAGGTGAAACTCCAATGCTAGTATGTGTGGAGTTATTACAGGCAAACTCAGCCAAATGTCACCATGAGTCCCAAGCATGCTGCACGTCATGACAGAAATGCCTCAAGTAAGTTTCCAGCCATTTGTTAACCCTTTCTATCTGACCATCTGTTTGTGGATGGTAAGCACTGGAAGGGGCTAACTGAGTGCCCATAAAGCTAAAAACTGCCCGCCAAAAGTTACTCATAAACTTAGCATATCAGTCATGCACATGGCCTATGGTAAGCCATGTAATTTGAAAACATATTCCATGAATTGGCTAGCTACTTGAGAAGCATTATACTGAGTCTTTGTGGGAATGAAATGGGCTGCCTTTGTGAGTCTGTCCACAACTACATAGATGCTATCCCAACCTTTCTTGGTCATCGGTAGGCCGGTAATGAAGTCCATAGTGATGTGTGTCCACTTGCCTTCAAGCATAGGCAATGGCTAAAGTAAACCGGCTGGTTTTAAGGTATTGTCCTTGTTTTGCTAACAAGGCATGTAGCCCAAGACAAAGTCTTTCACATCTCTCCAAAGGCCCTTCCAGTAAAAGATTTTAGCAATTTTGTCATAGATCTTAAAGACTCCCAAATGACCAGCTATAGGGGCTGAGTGCATCTCCTACATGATTTTTTGCTTGAATGGGGAAGCATGAGGGATGGAAATTCGGCCAGTATACCATAAAAGCCCATTTTTCAGCTGATACGAAGAGTTTTCCACACATTGTCCTTACTGTAATTTTTTAAATACATTACTGAAATTAGTGTCTAACAGGTAAGCCTTCTGAAACTCATGTATCCAATCACTATGTAACTCCATGATAGTAGAGACTTTACATGCCCACATCCTAGATAGGGAATCAGCCACTGCATTGTCCTTCCCACGCATGTGGGTGATGTCAAAGTCATAGTTTTGTAAGGTGGCTACCCATCTCCTTTGCTTTGGAGTCAGATTTGACTGAGACAAGAAGTACTTGAGTACTCTATGGTCACTTTTCACTCTCAATCGGTTGCCATATAAATAATGATGCCATTTCTTGATGGCATGAAGGATGGCCAGCATTTCTTTATCATATACATTCATAACCCTCTCATTTGCAGCCAGCTTTCGGCTCTCAAAAGCTATGACCCCATGTTCTTGCAGCAAGAGTGTACCAATTCCTCTCCCACTGGCATCACACTGAATGTGAATTCCCTAGAAAAATCAGGGCATACCAAGATAGGGGCTGAAGTAAGCAAAATTTTTAGCTGATTAAAGCTTCTATCTGCCAATGCATCCCAGAAAAATGCTTTTTCCTTCAACCTATTAGTGAGAGGGGCTGCAATAGTGGCATAGTGCCGAATGAATCTGTGGTAAAATGAGGAGAGACCCAAGAATCCTCTCAAAGAGGTAGTATTTGCAGGTGTGGGCCAATCTCTGACACACTGCACTTTCTTTGGGTCAGCTCTAATGCCTATCTCACTGACAATGTGTCCCAAGTACTCAACCTCAGTCTCATGAACGAACACTTTGTCTAAGTATATCAAATATATGTCTCATGTGCATAAGGTGAGCTTCCTTTGAGCAACTATAAATGAGGATGTCATCGAAAAATACAAATACGAATTTGAATAAGTAAGGCTGAAGTATTTTGTTCATGAGGCTCTGAAATGTGGCTGGTGCATTAGTCAAGCCAAAGGGCATGACAAGAAGTGATAGAGCCCATGATCATTCTTGAATGTAGTGTTTATCTCATCCCCTTCACGCATGTGTATCTAATGGTAGCCATATCTCAAATCAATCTTTGTGAAATACTTAGCTCCCTTCAACTCATCTAACAGGTCGTCCGCCCTAGGAATAGGGTATATATTATTGATAGTGATCTTATTCAGATCTCTGTAATCTATGCACATCCTGAAAGTGCCATCTTTCTTTTTGACCAACAAGGCAAGTGATGCAAAAGGGGATGAGCTAGGCTCAATGAATCCCATATCTACTAAATCCTTGACCTGCTTGGCCACTTCTTCTCTTTCACATTTGGAAAACCTGTAATCGGGTTTATTGACCAGCTTGGAGTGGAACTCCAAATCAATGGGATGATCAACCACTCTCTTGGGAGGTAATGCTGTAGGTAACTGAAACAAGTCACCATACTCCGCAAGTAGAGCCTTAAGGGCTGAATTATCATGTATTTTTTAGGACAAATCTGCATTTTTCTTGTTTAATTGCAGAACAAGAATCTAGGAGCATTTCTTGAACCCTTTCTTAAGCTGTTTGGCTGTAATAAGCTGAAATTCACTATTGTTTTAATTCCCTACAGGTGAACAAGCTGCCCGGCCCTAAAAAACTGCATGTACAGCAATGAAAAATCCATGGAAATGATGCCCAAAGTTTTCAGCCAATCTCAACCCAACACAATGTCTATCGGCCCCATATTGAGTGTAATCAAATCCACTTTTTGCTCATAATTTTGAGCAAGCTTAATAGGTACAGCTGGGCATACATGAGTACTAATTTCCTCACTCCCATTGGCCACTTGCACCCTCATTGGTTGCTGTAAATCAGAGACAAAACATTTCAGCCTGTCCATGACTGCTCTATTTATGAAACTATGTGTACTACCACTATCTACCAAGACAAATACATCTTTCCCGTGAATCTTGCCTTGAAGAGGAAGAGTGTTGGGCCTCTTAGATCCTATCCAAGCATCCATAGAGATAGTACAAACAAAGGCAGCAGCATGTGAACCATTCTTATCACCCATATTTACATCTACATGACTGCCAGGGTCAAATGGAAAGGTGTCAGCCGGGTCAAAGAATTCTTCTTGCCCACATTCCTCTTCAACCTCATCATTTTCGGCAGTGATTGCAAAGGCACTTGCATCCTCATGATCCTCATCCGATTCATCAAAGACTAACACGCTATGTACCCTTGCTTTTGCATTCCTATAAGCACATTTAGATGCATGCTCAGCTGTATACTTTTCCCCGCATTTAAAGCAAAGTCCTTTTTCTTTCCTCTCTTTGTAGAGGTCCATCAAGATAGAGCGTTGACCACCAAAAGCTGAAGCATTTTTACCCTTGCTGTCCCCTTGTCTATTTTTAGCTCTTCCTTGATTTGCAGTCCTCAAATTATTATTTTGCCTAGAGGCATTAAAGGTGGGATATGTGGGGATCTTCGGGGTGCTAAATGGCACATTTCCACCACCATAACCTGCCCAAAACTGCTCGGGCCTTACAACACTTCTTTCCTGCCCAAAATGTGACTTTGTAGGTCCTCTTTGCTGCCCAAACAGTGGCTAAGACTCCCCTCTTTGCTGTCTTGTGAGAATGACCTTGTCATGTAGATCATAGGGGCCATGCTGCCCATGAAATCCTTGCTGTCCATGCATCCCATGGTGGCCATACATGCCGTGCTATCCATACATCCCTTGTGGTGCATTCAATCCATGTTGTCCACTATAGCCATTTTGTCCATGATTTCCAGGCTGGCCATTTGTACCATATTGTCCTTGATGGGGCTGATTCATATGTGGTGCGTGGGGGCTTCTAGGTAGAGCAGGTGAAATTCGACCCAAGGTGGGAGAAGGCCTCAAGTGAATGTTGCAGGCATGGTACACGGGAGAATTCAATAGGGGCTCATCATGCATATCAGAGGGTTTCCCAATCTCATAAGTAGAAGGGGAAATTCCCTTAGTGCCAAGTATACCCCGTGGGCCATGTGACGGTTCCTGATGTGGAGGGCATCTAGACTCATGTCTGGAGTCATTAGTATTCTCTTAGGATGAAGCAATCGCTAACTGAGCAACAAGAGCAGTGAGTTGTTCCAAGGTCTGTTGGGTCTTTGAGTTTGAGATAGTCATGTGCTCAATCGCTTCGTCAAACTTGGACATCATTTGGCGGTGGTTGGTGACCATATCATTGTGGCGTTCCATATGATGGAGCTCATGTTGACAGAGGGTGTAATTAAGAAGGGCATATAGGTCCGTTTTAGGCATTTCCTCCTGTATGTCACCATGGTAATCTTGCAATGAGCTTGGTTCCTCATTCATGGAGGTTTGGGAGTCTCTAATCTCCCTCTGGAGTTCCTCTTGGGCCTTGCTTTTGCCTTTTTGGCCAGCCATTTGGATGCAGTCCACAGGACCTGCTGTCAGTAAAAAGGGTGTAACTCTTAGTAGGAAACTCCGATTGCTGAGATTTTGGGCTCAAGTCAGAGGGGACAATGGCCTCCTTGAGATGAGCAATTAACCTTTATGAAAAAAAATGATCATAATTTTATGTAGGGGTTTTACAGTGCCTGTCCTGGAGCGGTCTGCAACCTGTCCATAGTGACCCTAGTGCACAAAAATGGGCATAACTTTCACACCGTAACTCTGATTGAGGGGATTTTTGATTCAAACCAGAGGGGAAAAAGCCCTCTTTAAGATGAGATATAGGATTCACTGCTAGATTCAGGACAGAATTTTCTGCAATGGGATCTTTGTGACAGTCCTGTAGGACTATGACCAAAAACACTACATGTCCCTTAGTGCCAATGTCTTACATGGATAGAGCATAGATCAAGGGGCCTGATCTGCCACATCAATAACATCTTGAGCATACTGAAAATAATCCCGAGCATCATTTCATACCCATCAACTCTGCCATTCATGCATAAGTACATTCACTACCATACATCTCCATTGACTACATGTACCTCAAGTGGCATACATGGGTGCCATTAGCATTGTGGGGTATCCAAGAGGGATCATTGGGGCAGGAAAGTGGGGCTTATGGAAGTACCTGCACCTGCAAACAAGTTTTGGACTCCAGATCACTGGGAGGTGGGCAAAGTTTCCCCCGGGCCGAGTTGTGCACCCCTTTAGGGTCTTAAGTGGTAAGGGAGGGTCACCTCTCTTTTGTCTTACCACCTCGCCTCGCATCGGCCTTTTTCCTCAGCCAGAGTATACATGGTAGACATTTTTAATTAGCAATCAGCATGAGATGCATTGGAAAGAAGATATTGGGTCTTTTCATGAGATGCAAGGAATGATGAAGGTTGGGGTAGGGGTTACCTTGGCAGTCCAGTGACTCACTGACTGCTTCTTACCCAATTTATAATGGCTAATATTCATCCAAGATCATAAGACAAGGTAGGGGTCAATGTCAACCATTACAATGACATTTGGCAAGAGGTATGATGCTTGTATGCAATCTTGAATCTCTCCAACAATGGAGTAAGCTTAACATGTGGCTAAGTTGAGCGATTAAGATCAGAATGGCATACCTCTTTAATGCATGTGACGACCGTTGAAGCCCATATTATCATGATGCCGCTTGCTCCATTATCAAGCCCGGTTGTTGATTGGGCATCTGTGGAAGAGTGCTTCAACATTTGAGTGCTCTTGATGATGAAGAAGGCTCCCAAGCTTATCCCCGAGCTTGAGCTTCAAGAATGGGAAACTTCAAGTGAAGCTTCCATGGTTGCCTGCAAAGCTCCCATGCATGCTGAGCTCAATGTCTTCATCTGGGCAAGAGGAATCCTTCAGGGGCTGAAGGGATTGTGGGGTTGGGCTCTCCAGGTCAGAGCAAGCTTTAGTTAGGAGAATCCATGGCTGCTCCAAACTATTTCAAATAGTCCCAACTGCTATCCACCATGGGAGTTGATTCCCAGGAGCAAAGGTGCCAAAGGGGGAAGGCCAAAGTGCAGGAGCAGTGCCCTAGAGTGGCAGGGAAAGAGGAAAAGTGGCAGAAGGGCTGGGGAGGAGTAGGATAGCTAGTGCAAAATGCACCGAAAATTGCGAGGCTATCCTATAGGCTCCTTGACAGCAAATCCCCCCAGTCCACCCCTTGATCAGGAGCTTGGGAGGTCAAGGAAGAAGTCCCGGGGCTGGTTGATGTCGAGGATCACCCTCAAGTCAGATTTCTTGGGGTTTCTTTGGGCTGGCAGCCATGACAGCTTGTAGGAGAAGAGAGAGAAAAAGGGCTGAGGCAAAAAGTGATTGAGGTTTTGCCCTCTTCCAACTCCTGGGACTCTAAACTTGGCCTGGATGTTGAGATATCGAGCTCCACTCGTGATACGCCAGGGTGACCGTTGTGTATTTATGTCACCGACTTGTCAGTTGCAGATGCGGTTGGTACACCGCCCCTGAATAATAGCTACATGATAGCTATCCTTATCTACTCTAGTTCGTGGCTCAGTTAGTATGCCACCTTAGTTAGTTGACTTTGGTTTGAGACCCATATAGAGGGTTCTTCTATTTCTTTGTACTTGAGTTCTTTTGGCTTACACAACTAAGAAGAGGAAAACTGTTTTCAGCCTCCACCCTTGTGTGTCTTCCCCCATTGTGCAAGCAAGAAAGCTACAAGTGAGACTCCTTCCTTCTCTCCCACAATCTTGACATGGTATCAGAGCCTTGTTCGTGGTAAGGAGCTCAAGAAAGCAAGCCAAGCTCGCGATGGTCTGGTAAGAGGAGCAGTGTTGCTTTCATTTCCTGTTTTGGGAGCAGATCTCTGCAGGTAGCACAGCCGAAAATTGCAGGAGTGCATTGTCTCAGGTTGAGACGCCCTTCGCGGTGAAGCAAGAGGGCAGTATATGCTGCGGGCGAGGGCTTTAGCCCTCGGCGACCTTGTTTTTTTGATTTGAGGCCATTTCGGGGCCTGTTTTGCAGACGGAAGTTTTCTGCACGCACTCAAGAAAAGGCTCAGTTTTATGCTGTGCGACCACTGTTCTACAGGTCGGTGAAAAGTTACTGTAGAAATTGCATCGTATGCTTGTGCGCAGAGACATTGGGAGTTACAGAATCATCCCTGTTGCCTGTTGATGCAAAATCGTCACTAGGAAGTGACTGTGTGGTCAAATACCACTTTCGCCAATTTTGCAGATTTTCCCTTGTGAGGGTGAAGCTGAGTTTTTGCAGTGACAGAATTTTTCGCAGTGTTCTGTAATGGCGTCTGATTCTCTTTCACAGATTGTAACTGAAAAGCTTGACAAGAACAACTTCCAGGCATGGAAGTTTAGAATGACGAATTTCCTTATGGGAAAAGGATATTGGGAATTTGTTGCAGGAAATGAAGAAGAACCAATTCTTCCTGATGTTCCCAATCAACAGCAAATGCAGGCATTCAAAGCATGGCATGAGAGAGCCAGGAAAGTTATGTACTGGCTGTCTATCAGCATTTCAGACTCTATGATTGTGCATATTCAGGATGCAAGTACGCCAAAGGAGGCATGGGATACTCTGTCAAAGATGTATAGCACAAATACGCAAGCCAGGAAAATGCAGCTCAAGCAAGAGTTGCACAATGTGCAAAGAGAAAATATGAGCATCAATGACTACCACATGAAGGTGAAGAAGATTGCAGATGCACTTGCTTCCATTGGGTCGCCAGTGGAAGATGATGATTTCGTTTCCGTGACCTTGAATGGTCTAGGAAAGGATTATGCACAGTTTCAGACATCCATTTCAGTTCGTGAAAGATTTCCTGATTTTGAGGAGTTGATTGCTCTTCTAATTTCTAAGGAACAGAGAAATGGTGGTGCATCTTCTTCAGGAGGAACTTCAAAAGAAGCTGTCTTCTACTCAAATGCTGGAAGAGGTAGAGGCAGAGGTAGAGGAGGCCGATTTGGAGGTCGTGGCAGAAATCAGAATATGCAGCAAACTCAAGAAAACCAGTCCTATGGAGGAGGACGTGGTAACTCTAGAGGCAGGGGGAGCCAAAGAGGTCGTGGTGGATGGCAAAGAGGTCAAAATGCAAACAGTAATGTTGAATGCTACTACTGTGGTAAAATGGGTCATATGGCTAAAGACTGCTATAAAAAGCAGAATGACATCATGAATGGAAAACTGCAACAAGGGAATTATGCATCTTCTAACAGACAGGGTGATGACAGAAATGAACATTTGTTCATGGTGCAGCACATGAACAATTCTGTGACAAGTGCAGAAGAAAGCAATGATGTATGGTATGTTGACTCAGGTGCATCAAACCACATGACAGGTCATGCAGAATGGATGGAGGATGCAAGGAAAATGGAAAAACCAGGATTTGTGGAGACTGGTGATGATACTGCACATCCTATTGTGCAGATTGGAAAAATTCCCTTGTCTATGCAGGATGGGAAAAAGAAATACATGTCCGATGTATTTCATGTCCCGAATATCACTAAGAATCTAGTTTCTGTCGGTCAAATGGTTGAACAGGGCTTGCAGGTCAGATTTAATCCTCATGGATGCTTTGTTGAGGATATGAAAAATAAAGGTCGCTTGATAGCAAAAGGAAAGAAGAAGGGCAGAATGTTTACATTGGATGCAGACATGTCTGAATTGAGTGCAGCAATGTTTGCACATGGGACCGGTGTAGTTGCAAATATTGATATCTGGCATAAACGCATTGGTCATGTTAATGTACAGCGACTTAAATCAATGCAGGCCCAAAATATTGTTGCAGGTTTGCCGAAATTCAAGGTTACAGAAATGCATAAGGTATGTGAAGCCTGTCAGTTTGGAAAACAGGCAAGGAAACCATTTCCTAGGCATGTTCAAGAGAGTAAGAAGCCATTGGAATTAATCCACTCTGATGTGTGGACAACTAAAGCTGCATCTCTTGGAGGCTGTCATTATTTTGTCAGTTTTATTGATGACTATAGCAGAAAAGTTTGGGTGTATTTTATGAAAAAGAAAAGTGAAGTTTTTGGGCATTTCAAAACTCTTAAAGTTATGGTTGAAAAAGAAGCAGGCTTGCAGATAAAATGCCTAAGGTCAGATGGAGGGGGAGAGTACCTCTCAAATGAGTTTGCAAGGTTTCTGCAGGAGCATGGCATAAAGCAGCAATATTCATGCAGTCATACCCCACAACAAAATGGAATTGCAGAAAGAAAAAACAGGCATATTGGAGAGGTATCTCGTGCCATGCTCAATGAAAAAGACTTGCCAGATTTTTATTGGGCTGAAGCAGTTGCTACAGCAGTCTACATAATGAACAGGACTCCCACTGCAGCAATACATGGGATGACTCCAGAGGAGAGGTATACTGGTAGGAAACCAGATATTTCTCATTTGAAAATTTTTGGTTGCATTGCCTATGTACATGTGCCAGATGAGTTGAGATCCAAGTTGGATCCAAAAGCTGAGAAGTGCATCTTTATTGGTTACTCTCTGCAGCAAAAAGGGTATAGATGCTATAACCCTTCTACTCGTAAGTTTACAGTGAGCAGAGATGTTGTTTTTGATGAGATGAGTAGCTGGTATAAACCAGTAAATGTGATTGATGATGTAGATGCACAAAATGGTAATGCTGCACAGAATTCACAGCAGCAGTCGCAAAATATTAGTGGACCTGGAGCATCCTCTAGCAGTGGTTCACATTCTTCGCCATGGACAGGCAGATTGAGATCAGGAGAATCTTCTCAAAGCAATGCAGATAGTGGTATGCAGGTATCACGAAAAGGAAAAGAGAAGGTTGATCAGCCCATGTTTGATGTGAATGCAGGTCACTCTTATGTGGATGGTGAATCCAATGGCTCAGAACAGAGCATTGATGATGAGTTGGGTATTCCTTCTATTGTTACACCTGGAGTAAGGAAGACCAGGGATGTTTTGAGAGCACCTGGGAGTGAACCTACTTTGCGCAGGTCTACAAGAGCTAGGTATCCTGTGGATAGGCTGAAATATGATGGATTTACAGCCATTCACTATGCATATATGGTCAAAGTGATACAGGAACCAGAACCCACATCTTTTGAGCAAGCCATGGGAAAAGAAAAATGGGAGAAAGCCATGGATGAAGAAATGGATGCCTTGGAAGCAAATGCTACATGGGAGTTAGTACCTTTGCCTAAAGGTAAGAATGCAATTGGCTGTAAGTGGGTTTATAAGGTGAAGCACAATGCTGATGGTTCTGTGAACAGATACAAGGCAAGATTAGTAGTCAAGGGGTATGCACAAACATATGGCATTGACTATGAAGAAACATTCAGTCCGGTTGCAAGGATGGCAACCGTAAGAGCAGTCATTGCTATGGCTGCATCAAAGGGATGGTCTTTACATCAGATGGATGTAAAGAATGCCTTCTTGCATGGTGATTTGCAAGAAGAGGTCTATATGGAGCAGCCACCAGGTTATGTGCATGCTGTTCATCCTGAGTTTGTTTGCAGGTTGAAGAAAGCCTTGTATGGCTTGAAGCAAGCACCTAGAGCATGGTCTGACAAGATAGGACAGTATCTTGTCACTATTGGCTTTCAGATTTCCAAGGCAGATTTCTCACTTTATGTGAGAAAAATAGAGAAAGGTATTATGCTACTTGTCATTTATGTTTATGATTTGATTATGACAAGTGACAGTGATGAAGATATCCTTCATGTGAAAATGCTATTGAAGCAGAAGTTTGAGATGAAGGATTTGGGAGAGCTGCGTTATTTCTTGGGCATTGAGGTGATTAGATCACCAAGTGGGATACAGCTCTTGCAGAGGCAGTATGGATTGGACATGCTGTCCAAATATGGGATGACAGGCTGTAAGCCTATTTCAGTTCCTTTGGAGCAGAATGTGAAGCTGAGCACAGATGCAGGTGAGCTTCTGGAAGACCCTACTATGTACAGACGCATAGTAGGAAGTTTGATTTATATGACTATTACCAGGCCACATTTGAGCTATGCTGTTGGATTGGTAAGTCAGTTTATGCAGGCTCCAAGGAAACCACATTTGGATGCGACTAGACGCATACTCAGGTATGTGAAGTCCACATTGCAGTATGGACTATTTTATGAGACTGGGGTTCAGATACAGTTGCATGGATACACTGATGCTGATTGGGCTGGTAGTATTTCTGATAGACGATCTACCAGTGGATATGTGTTCTCTTTTGGGAGTGCTGCAGTCACTTGGAGCAGCAAGAAACAGCCTACAGTTGCCTTGTCGAGCACAGAGACTGAGTACAGGGGTGCAGCAATGGCTGCATGTGAGGTAGCTTGGTTGCATAAGCTACTTTATGATATGCATCAGTCTACAGATGGGCCAGTTGTCATTTATTGTGACAACATGAGTAGTATACACTTGGCAAATAACCCAGTCTATCATGCTAGAACAAAGCACATTGAGGTGCATTATCACTATGTGCGAGAGAGGGTTTTACTAGGTCTTATTGATCTAGTTTATGTCAGCACAGAGGATCAGGTAGCTGACATATTCACGAAGGCATTGGGCGCAGAGAAGCTGCGCAAGTTCAGAGACCTGCTTGGTGTGCAGGAATTGGGATTGAGCTCGAGGGGGAGTGTTGAGATATCGAGCTCCACTCGTGATACGCCAGGGTGACCGTTGTGTATTTATGTCACCGACTTGTCAGTTGCAGATGCGGTTGGTACACCACCCCTGAATAATAGCTACATGATAGCTATCCTTATCTACTCTAGTTCGTGGCTCAGTTAGTATGCCACCTTAGTTAGTTGACTTTGGTTTGAGACCCATATAGAGGGTTCTTCTATTTCTTTGTACTTGAGTTCTTTTGGCTTACACAACTAAGAAGAGGAAAACTGTTTTCAGCCTCCACCCTTGTGTGTCTTCCCCCATTGTGCAAGCAAGAAAGCTACAAGTGAGACTCCTTCCTTCTCTCCCACAATCTTGACACTGGAACCCTTAAAATTTGCATGAAAAGAAGTGACGACCTGCTATTTTAACCAGTTTACCTCCAGATATGTCTGAGTCTCCAGCCATAGCTCCTGCTTGCTCCAAAAAGCTGAAGTTAACTGCAGTCCTTCTTGTTGTACCTGTACCTGTAAGCTAAGTAACTAGGTTTTTGGGATTTGAAAAGGGAGAAAGGGGAAAGAGGAAAAAGACCAAAGCCTGAAGCTCCGATACCACTTGTAATGAAAGAAGCTGAGGGGAGAGAGAAGGAGAGCTGAGAAGAGAGAAAGAGAATAAGAAGAGGAAGGAAGAAGACAAGAAGAGGAGAGATAAAGAAAGAAAAGAGGAGAGGAAGGAGAAGAAAGCCATGGAAGATGGAATGAAGGTGAAGAGTGTGATCTTGATAATAACTGGTTGCCCTAATCTAGGGCTCTTACACCTTAAATACCCTAGTCAGTGTGACGGGGTGTCTAAACCCTAGTCGGTGTGTATCTCGCTCGTTACACTAGAATTGTGTCAACAAAGTATTTTCCATGCCTTAACAAAAATGTGTTGCATAAGAAAAAAATCTTGTTAATACCATATAGAAATGAGGTTATGAGCGAAAGAGGAAAGATATTATGCTTACTAAATAAAATATGCTACCCTTCTTTGCCCAAGCTTTTACCATTAGTTCCTTGTATTGTTCGTAGTCTACCTTAAGAGCCATATGAGGCTATCGAGTCCTATCCAAATCCTTAAAGGATAATTTGTTATCATGAGATTACTATCCACATTTGTTCCTTCAAAAAATTATTTTCAACACTTCCATGTTGCATTTGGTTGGATATTATCAAAGTTGGAGAAAAATCTTCTAGCTTTTTCCTCTTTCATTGATATTGGATAAGAGACGTCACTTGATTTTCCAAATTCTTATGTATCCTTTTAAACATGGACATGTCCTCTATGAAAGCCCAAATTCTTGAAAGAAATTATTCACATTTTTTAATGCAGTTGTCTAAAAGAGATGCAAGCTTGAAAGAATATGTTATTATTCATTCATCACTTGAATCCCCTGATATTTAGAGCTAAATTATCAAGGTTTTCAAATTTCCTTTGTCTAATAAAACTAGTAGATATTAATGATGCTTTCCATATAGATATTTATTCCCTTTTTAACAACCATTTCTACATATTTTTAACATAAAAAGGGTGCCATATAAAGAGATTATTCATAGATTGAATAGAAAAGGGGTGTGTTTTATCTAAGAAAAGTTCATTCATAAGGGTATTTTTAAATAAACCTTAATATTATGAATCCCCCCAGTCCTGTCCTAAGTCCTAAGGATAAATTATTTGCTTTATATTATGAAATATAGTTTTCATGATAAGAGTGCAAACTATTGTAGTTCTCCACAACCCATTCTTTTCATTTCCAATAAACCTGATTATATCATGGAGTGTACAAAATTTGGCTAGTTGACTTGTTAATGGGACCATTGAATATAAACCCAAGTTTATCCATAAATGAATGTGCTTCTTACTCTTTTCTTAACCTTTTGGATTTAGCTCGACTATTGAGAACCTTGTATTCTTTCCTCTCCATGTGGAATATAATCCTTCCATTGGTATATAAATTCAACTCTTTTTATTTTTTGGGGCTTTTGATATGAAAAGAGAGGCCTACAACATTCAAAGATGCATTTATCACACTGACTTATCAAACTAACATATGTGCAAAAAATGAAATCATTGCTCTTCAAATCAACCATCTATCACATGGTTGGCTCATATTACTAGCAAGTAAGAAAACTAATAACCAAGATCTTGTATTAGACTCAACTTCTTTTACCATCAAAGGTACATCAATAGTTTTATGATTCAACAATGCTCCTTCAATCTGCTTCCACTACTCCATCACAATCTAGCCAATATGGAAGCACTCCAATAAAGAGAGAGAATATAGAGAAGAGTTAGTATCAATCTTAGCCTTACACTCTACCTCTCACCCTCCAAGCTATGAAGAAATAAGGGAAAGAAGACAAGGGAGATGAGAAGAGTTAGAAGCTTCACTCTTCAAGTCCCTTACTCACATTCTCACTCTCATACTCTCTCTCCCTTAATCTTAGTAAGGTGCTCAAATGGATAAGATGGAAGCAAGAAGAAGGGTTTCTCTAAAAGTTATCACACCACATGAGAATGAGATCCTATATTTACTTTTTTGGCTTTTATTGCATGCTTATGCAAGAAAGATATCTAGTATCCTATACTTCAAGAAAATTAAATGTCCACAAAAGAAACTATGCCACACATGATCTAGAATTACTTGCTGTAATTCATGCCTTTAAATTATGGAGACATTACCTTCTTGGTAATAGGTTTTCTCTAGTTCACTGATCATAAAAGCCTAAAGTGAATTTTTATTCAACTAGATCTCAATATGAGATAACGCCAATGGATTGAGACCTTGCATGAATTTGACTTTGAAATCAAATATAGACCAGGTGGCAAGGAGAATGTGATTGAGGATGCCCTAAGCTATAAATAATTTCTTAATGCTCTAATCCTAGAGAAAACCTCTAGGGCTAGAACTCTTGCTACAATGATTTACATGCTACCCAGTAACCCTCTCATAGAAATGACTAAAGAAGAGGCAATGAAGGATCCAAGCTATCAAAGATTGTTAAGAGAAATTTCTGTCAAGGATTCAAATCCAAAATGCAAGACTAAGTATCAATATTTTTCCATAAACAGGGACATGACAAGACTATATATTCCTCTAAGTGAGGAACTCAAAAAAAAATCAAGGAAACTTACAATTCTCCATTTTCAGGTCATTCTGGTTATGCTAAGACTCTTCATATAGTCAAAAGAAGATTTTATTGGGGAAGTCTCAAGAGTGATGTACTCAAGTATGTCACCAAATGTCTAAACTACCAACGAATTAAGGCCGAATGTGTCAAGTTGCTAGGAAAGCTCTAGCCACTTGGCATCCCTCAAATGAAATGGGAGTATATCAACAAGGAGTTCATAGTTGGATTACCCCAAGTACAAGGAGGATATAACTCCATAATGGTATTCATTGATATGCTAACAAATGTTACACACCTTATTTCTGTAAAAACCAAGTATAAGGCTTTTGATATCTCCAGGATTTTCATTAAGGAAATTCATATGTTACATGGATTACCCCAAAGGATTGTCTATGACTGCAATTTTCTCTTCACATCAAACTTTTTTAAGAGTTTGTTTGAAGCTCTAGGAACCTATCTCTGCTTCAATACTACTTACCATCCCCAAAACGATGGTCAAATAGAGTTGGTCAACCAAGTTATTGAAGACATACTTAGAGCTTATTGTAATAGGGAGCCCAAATGGTGGATCCAATACCTACCCTTAGTTGAATTTACCTATAATGCATCATACCATCAAAGTACTCAAATGACTCCTTTTCAGGCACTATATGGGAAAGATTGTCTTACACCATTACATTTTTCCGATCCTACCCTACAAGTAGAAGCATCTAGTGGAAGAAATGAATCAGAAACAAGGGAAGACTATAAGGCAAGATATTCAAGTCGCCAAGGATCCACAAAAGACATATGCCGGTCAACGAAGGCAAGAATGCATTTTCAAAGAAGGTGACATGGTTTTCATACGAGTTCATCCAAAGAAAAGATCCTTTTCTTTGGGGGAATTCAAGAAGCTGTCCCAAGTATTGTGGGCCATATAAGGTGCTAAAGTCTCTAGGACTAGATGCCTACAAGCTATAACTCCCTAATAACTTGAAAGTACATAATGTATTTCATGTCAATCTATTGAAAGCGTATGTTCCTAACCCATACCATGTACTTAACAACCAAAAAATTATGATGCCAAGTCAAGAGTCCTTGAACTTCAACCAGAAAAGATACTTGACATGCGGGAGAAGACTCTAAGAAGAAAAACCCTTAGAGAGTATTTCATCTAGTGGAAAGACTACCTTGAAGAGGATGCCACTTGGGTTGACCAAAAATCACTATATAACCAATATCCGGACCATCACAGGAAGACTATAAGGCAAGATATTCAAGCCGCCAAGGATCGACAAAAGGCATATGCCGGTCAACAAAGGCAAGACTGCATTTTCAAAGAAGCTGACATGGTTTTCATATGAGTTCATCCAAAGAAAAGTTCCTTATCTTTGGGGGAATTCAAGAAGCTAAGTCCCAAGTATTGTGGGCCATGTAAGGTGCTAAAGTGTCTAGGACCAAATGCCTACAAGCTACAACTCCCTAATAACTTGAAAGTACATGATGTATTTCATATCAATCTATTGAAAGCGTACAAGCTACAACTCCCTAATAACTTGAAAGTACATGATATATTTCATATCAATCTATTGAAAGAGTATGTTCCTAACCCATACCATGTACTTAACAACCAACAAATTATGATGCCAAGTCAAGGAGTCCTTGAACTTAAACTAGAAAAGATACTTGACATGTGGGAGAAGACTTTAAGAAGCAAAACCTTTAGAGAGTATCTTGTCTAGTGGAAATACTACCTTGAAGAGGATGCCACTTGGATTGACCAAAAATCACTATGTAACCAATATCCCCAATTCCATTCAAGATGAGAACATCTTGATTCCTGTAAGGGGTAGAGAATGTGATACTCTGACTTTTTTTCAATCTTCTTGACTTCTCACAATTAGATTTAAAGAATTCTAAGCACAATATTAGTGAGTTTGGGAATCTCCCAATTCCTTTTTTTGAATACTAAAAAGGTGGCATCATATGATGTGACTATCACATATGATGCCACTTTCTCAAAACCATATGATGTGACCTATCACTGGAAAGATCTTGAAAAATAGAATCTATTGAGCCATAGAACACTCAATTTGGAGTTATAGTGTTCAAGTTATGACAAATCCAACAATTTGACCATGTGTCCCAAACTTATGGGAAATTCCCATATTCCCCAATATGGTGTTTCTAGACCATTAAATAAAGGAAGTCTCAAACAAAGATAGTTCGAAGTTTGTAACCCGACACCACGAACACAAGTCATGATCCATAAGTCATAAGTCACCAAACCCATTTAAAACTTAGCAAAGCAAGGCAAATTTAAAAGCTTTGTTCTTTAATTATTTAAATCTTAAGAAAAGAAGAAGAAGAAGAAGAAGAAAACAACGATGAAGAGGCTACCGCCCCCCCCCCCCTCCCCCCCTCTTTTTTATTTAAAAAAAATGGCTCACCAATTCTCCTAAATTTGGAGGTCCTGATTGCATGAGAAAAATCTTGAATTCTCCTCCTACATCATAGCAGATAACTCGAGTAATCTCCCCCTCTTCTTAGTTTGATGAGAGACTTAGATTGAAGCAAGATCAGCTGATAGCAAAGTGAATCAGTCATGGCATCTCTAACAGTCTCTTTGGACTTGAGAGATCAAATCACCAACATCAGATTGCATCTTGAAAGCTTCTAGATTGTTGATTTACCAAGATACCCTCCATAAAGAGCTCCTCTTCTTGGCCACAACACTTCTTCTTCAATTTAACTATAAATACAAGGCATAAGGAGCCGTTGGAGGGTAGCCTGAACAAGAGAGGAGAGGCTCTTCTCAAGAGTACAGAGCAAGCATAAGTGGTACAAGAGAAGTGCAAGGATGGAAATTCTCATCAGACAAGGAGGATACTCCCCGGGCTCTTGGAATCGAATCCTTCATTCCTTCTGCTCCACTTCCCTATGGAATCAAGACTCTTCTTGATTTTTCTACCTCTTTCCAATCTAGAACTCGTCAAAACAACTCAGAGCCAAATTCTTTGATCTACTATCCTGAAATAGCTATGCACTTCCTGCAGTCCTAAAATTCTACATGCAATCTGCTTCAAACATTGTCCTTCCAGCGATCATAACTTTCTGATTCTTGCTCGGATCAACACCAAACTTTACAGAGACCTTAAGTAGGTGTCAAAGCACACTTTAAATATATTGTCCAGCATATACAACCATCTGATCAACACCAGATTTCAAAAAATTGAATCTACCCCAAACAATAAACCTCTATGTGTTGTATGTGCATTACTTATATCCCCTTTATTTACAGGATTTTAAAGATATATTTCTTTAGATAGAACCCATTGATTCTAATGTTATGAAAAATCCCATCTAAGTCTTGTAGCAAGTAATTGCCATTTTTAAACTTATTCTTGATGAGGAAAGGTCCTTCCCATCTAACTCGAAACTTGGTTTGAAAAGTGGAATCCAAGCTAAAATCATATCTCATAACTAGTATTCTCTCTACAAGGTTCTTCTTCTTCAGCTATGTATTAAACCATTTCCTTCTCTTCATAATCTATTTTCATAACAATCCATTGCTTGTTGCCTATCCAATTGTAGGATGTGCAAGTTCAATCCTCTATCAACTCCCAAATCTATTTGATTTAACTGATGCATTCTTACAAACTCCATCGTAGGGAACATGACATTCATAGGTAATAAAGCATCTTGACCATATACTAACTGAAAAGGGGTGAATCTTGTACTTGTGCTCTACATTGTTCTATAAGCCCACAAAGCTTGATGTAGATAATTGCCCCAATCTTTAAGATGATCTTCCACCATCTTAAAGAGAATCTTTTGTAATGTTCCATTGAATGCTTCAACCAGTTTGTTGCACTGAGAGTAATAAGGAGTAGAAAATCTATGTTTTAAGTCTAGTCTCTGTGTTAATTCTCTCAAGAGCTTATTTCTAAATCCCCAATTTTTATTAGCCAATGACTTTAACTCCCCATTTTTTAGAAACTCTTCAATTAGGTGAAGGCTTTCCCTGCCCTCATATCTAGGATTATCCACCCTCATGGCAGCTACATACTGGGAAAGAGAATCTTCAGCCAATTCATGAGCTCTACTGTTGTTCTCCCTACTAATATGCCAAATTTTAAATTTTTGCAGCTACTTCATGAAGCATTTTATCCTAAAAAACCGACCTTTCAAAATATCTTTATTGGATTTCCAAACATTTTGAGCTTGCCTGACCACCAACATAGCATCTCCTTTTACAACTATCTTCCTTTATCCCAGGTGAATACACTATTTTAGGTTAGCATGTAAACTCGCATATTCAGCTTCATTATTAATTTGTATCTCTTTATTTTCTTGACTTCTAGAAAATACTTCTCAATTTTTAGCATCCATAATGACAAAACCCAGTCCTCCCTTTTTCATTGTAACTGCCATAAAAAAAACAAGGTAGCATCTTTGTCCTTCATCTCCTCATGAATTTGCGGATGCAGAATTTATTTCCATCTTATAATAGTTGCACTTTCAACAGGTTCTTTATAAGTCAAAATATCAGCTAATCTAGCTCTTACAGTATCCTCCTTCAAACATGTAAATTCAAATTCTTACAAAGCCAACAACCACTTAATAACTCTTGGAGCATTTTTAGCAGATCACAAAACATGTGGAAGAAACTAGAAACTAGTAGTACTATAAAAGGTTTTTGAGTCAAGTATGATTTTCATCTTTTAATTGCATATAATAGCCCCCATACTAATGATTCTTCTTCCATCCAAGCTTTTTTAGTCGCTCCAATGGATCTACTTATATAAAACACATGCCTCATATAAGACATCCCCTTTCCCTTCTATATTAAAATGGCTCCCACTACACTTTTCCCAACAATGATGCTAATGAAGAAAGGTTCATCCCAGTTTGGAGGCATAAGAACTGGAAAAGTGCTTAACTTTTATTTAATGTGCAAGAATTCATACTCTTCAACTTGCATTTTCGTGATGCTATGCAGACACAGTGTGAAAAAGCATGGAATACATCATCATCCGACTTGTTTATTGATCTAGAGAGTCAATGTGATCTGAGTCATTAGTACTAGTGTGAGTTGCATGGATTATCCAAAAATACTAGATTTTTGGATAATTTTAGCCTATTTTTTATATTATTTATTGTAAAAATATGAAAAAGTTAGAAAAACTTCTAGATTAGGATGGCATGCAAAAAGCAAGTTGCTTTTTCAGTTAGTTATGGGATTTTCATAGAAAAGATAAATTGACAAAATGGCATGCGTTGCTATCACTGTTGACAGGCTGAAAACTACAGTTTGAATTGAAAGAGGAAGAAGTGATCTAGAAGATCCATGAGCAGGTATCCTCTAGTTTTAACCCCCTTTCAGAGCCAACAAAGCTATCAGATTTGGGTTCCAAGCAGCATAGAAGGAGCTGTTATTTTTTATCCACGTTTTAACACAATATTGGTGAGTTTGGGAATCTCCCGATTCCCATTTTTTGAATACTAAAAAAGTGGCACCCGGATAACATGCCCATAATTTTCACAAAACCATATGATGTGACCTATCATTGGAAAGCGCTTGAAAAATGGAATCTATTGAGCTATAGAGTGCTCAATTAGGAGATATATTTTTCAAGTTATGACACATCCAAAGTTTTGACCACTTGTCCCAAACTTATGGGAAATTCCCATATTCCCCAATATGGTGTTTTTTTGTTCTATGGGAGAGCTCTAGGAGATCTAATGCCTAGAGATTGCTTCTGATTAGTGCAAGGATTACAGATTCTTTCAATACAAATTGATTCAATTCATTATGCTTTGTCTTTGTTGTGTTTACCACTTGTGTATTCTCTTTCTTCTCTTCCATCTCCTCTCTCTACTTCCTTCTACCTCTGATCCCCGCTGGATTCGAGCTTTTGACAAAAACCCCTCCGACATTGGTGAACCTGACGTGAAAGGTTGTCAGAAGAAGGAAAGACAAGATGGGAGAACCTTCGAACAAAATCTCTAGTGATGTTTTGCAACAGTTGGTGAAAAATATGAATATGTTTATGCAGGTATAACAACAACAGTAGGTGATGCAAGCTTCTGCTCAAACATAAAGTGTTGGGATAAATGCTCTGCAATCAGTTGAGCATGAGATGAATTTATTCAATGGCAGGAATGTATTTGCATATGTACATACCTATGCTCAGAAGATGGAATTCTTTGAAGTGGCTCAACCTGCATGGACCCGGTATTTTTTATGTGTTACTATACATGAACCGAAAGCACGAATTACTGAATTATACATACAAGATGTTGACTGGGTAGCCTTCAAGAAGACACTAAGGGAAGAATTTTAAATTGAAGATATGAGTTTGATTACGTGCAAGACTTTTCAGGAGTGGGTTTTACAACCCAATAAGGGCTCTTGTGGCTACATAATTGTTAAGAGAATTTAAAAGTCAATTTGAGTAGTTGGATCTGGCAGAACAGCAAGCTCTTGCAAGCCAAGAAAATTTAGTTGTGTCTACAGGCAGCTGATCCTAAGCTTCACGAGAAGCTTGATGATTTTGCTGGAGGATCAGAATACAGAGACAGGTCTAAAAATAGAGTGGAGGCATGTCAAGGAAGCTGTAATTGCACTTGTGAAAAAACATAGAAGAAGAGAAAGATTGCATGTCTCTAGCTTGCCCACTGTTACGGGCAAGACAGTTGATGTATCTAGTAAGCCACCCATTTATGTAGCTAACCCTATGACTGTACCTGCTATTGTTTCCTCTGTTAGGGAAGATGTCTTAGATAAATTGGTCAAAGGTATGCGGGATCTTCAACTAAAGTTTGTAAAATTGTATGAAAAAGGACAAGAGGAAAGGGGACAGGCGCAGTAGCCCCTAAGCCAGGAAAAAGATGCATGTGGTGTGATAGTTTTCAGCATGAGAGAAAAGATTGTCTTGCCTATCAGGAGGCCTTGGCACGACATATCATCTTTTGGAAAGATGCAAGATCCATGCACAAGAAACGGGATTGCCTCTTGCTTTGAATTTTGGAAAGGGAGGTATGCAGAAGTTGTTGGAGAACTTGGTAGTTCGAAATGCTTATGCGGCAGTACATGCTTCTACTTTTGGTCTATAGTTGGATAGAATGCATGACCAAGTGATGGGTGGTCCAAAGACTAAAATATGGACACATTCTTTACACGCAACTGAAAAGAAAAAGGCCACTGATAGTGAAATGTCTCATGCAGGGCAAGACATTTGTGACATAATTGGTTGTTGGGAATCGCCAGTAGATGCATTTTCAATGTATGCATATTTAGCAAAGGTACAAAACACGGATGTACTTGTGGAAGAAAAATGAAAGAGAGATGAAGATCATGTAGGGACATCTAAAATAATGACAAGAAGAAGTTTGGATCAACCTAAAGTTACAAATTAGCCATCTCCCGAGCACGTTATGGAAGAGGTTAGTCATGCGGAAAAACAAGATAACAAACAAGAGGGCAAAAAGAAGGGTAAGCAGCTAGGATATAAGTTGCAGTCTGACATTGAGACAGCCACATATCTTAAGAAGGTACTTGAAGAATGGATCTTAAACAGTCGGGTGTAATTCACCTTGGGAGAGGTACTTGGCATTGCCAAGCAAGAATTTTGACAACTGGCCCATCTATAGACTGATGCATATCATAAAGTAGCTTATGCAACTAAGCTACCTCACATGCAGCCATTGCTGCGCCCCTGTACTCAGCCTCTGTGCTCGACAAGGCAACTGTAGACTATTTCTTGCTGCTCCAAGTGACTGCAGCACTCCCAAAAGAGAACACATATCCACTGGTAGATCGTCTATCAGAAATACTACCAGCCCAATCAGCATTAGTGTATCCATGCAACTGTATCTGAACCCCAGTCTCATAAAGTAGTCCATACTGCAATGTGGACTTCACATACCTGAGTATGCGTCTAGTCACATCCAAATGCGATTTCCTTGGAGCTTGCATAAATTGACTTACCAATCCAACAACATAGCTCAAATCTGGCCTGGTAATAGTCATATAAATCAAACTTCCTACTATGGGTCTATACATAGTAGGGTCTTCTAGAAGCTCACCTGCATCTGTGCTCAGCTTCACATTCTGCTCCAAAGGAACTGAAATAGGCTTACAGCCTGTCATCCCATATTTGGACAGCATATCCAATCCATACTGCCTTTGCAAGAGTCGTATCCCACTTGGTGATCTAGTCACCTCAATGCCCAAGAAATAACGCAGCTCTCCCAAATCCTTCATCTCAAACTTCTGCTTCAATAGCATTTTCACATGAAGGATATCTTCATCACTGTCACCTGTCATAATCAAATCATCAACATAAATGACAAGTAGCATAATACCTTTCTCTGTTTTTCTCACATAAAGTGAGAAATCAACCTTGGAAATGTGAAAGCCAATAGTGACAAGATACTGTCCTATCTTGTCAGACCATGCTTTAGGTGCTTGCTTCAAGCCATACAAGGCTTTCTTCAACCTGCAAACAAACTCAGGATGAACAACATGCACATTACCTGGTGGCTGCTCCATATAGACCTCTTCTTGCAAATCACAATGCAAGAAGGCATTCTTTACATCCATCTGATGTAAAGACCATCCCTTTGATGCAGCCATAGCAATGACTACTCTTACGATTGCCATCCTTGCAACTGGACTGAATGTTTCTTCATAATCAATGCCATATGTTTGTGCATGCCCCTTGACTACTAATCTTGCCTTGTATCTATTCACAAAACCATCTGCATTGTGTTTCACCTTATAAACCCACTTACAACCAATTGCATTCTTATCTTTAGGCAAAGGTACCAATTCCCATGTAGCATTTGCTTCCAAGGCATCCATTTCTTCATCCATGGGTTTCTCCCATTTTTCTTTTCCCATGGCTTGCTCAAAAGAAGTGGGTTCTGGTTCCTGTATCACCTTTGACCATATAGGCATAGTGAATGCCTGTAAATCCATCATATTTCAATGTATCCACAGGATACCTAGCTCTGGTAGACCTATGCAAAGTAGGTTCACTCCCAGGTGCTCTCAAAACATCCCTGGTCTTCCTTAATCCACGTATAACAATAGAAGGAATACCCAACTCATCATCAATGCTCTATTCTGAGCCACTAGATTCACCATCCACATAAGAGTGACATGCATTCACATCAAACATGGGTTGATCTACCTTCTCTTTTCCTTTTCGTGATACCTACATACCACTATCTGCATTGCTTTGAGAAGATTCTCCTGATCTTAATCTACCTGTCCATGGCAAAGAATGTGAACCACTACTAGAGGACGCTCTAGGTCCACTAATATCTTGTGACTGCTGCTGTGAATTCTGTGCAACATTACCATTTTGTGCATCTACATTATCAATCACATTTATTGGTTTATACCAGCTACTCATCTCATCAAAAACAACATCTCTGCTCAAAAGTAAACTTACGAGTAGAAGGGTTATAGCATCTATACCCTTTTTGCTGCGGAAAGTAACCAATAAAGATGCACTTCTCAGCTTTTGGATCCAACTTGGATGTCAACTCATCTGGCACATGAACATAGGAAATGCAACAAAAAAATTTCAAATGAGAAATATCTGGTTTCCTACCAGTATATCTCTCCTCTGGAGTCATGCCATGTATTGCTGCAGTGGGAGTCCTGTTCATTATGTAGACTGCTATAGCAAGTGCTTCAGCCTAGTAAAAATCTAGCAGGTCTTTTTCATTGAGCATGGCACGAGATACCTCTCCAATATGCCTATTTTTTCTTTCTGCAATTCCATTTTGCTGTGGGTTATGACTACATGAATATTGCTGCTTTATGCCATGCTCCTGCAAAAACCTTACAAACTCATTTGAGAGGTACTCTCCCCCTCCATCTGACCTTAGGCATTTTATTTGCAGGCCTGTTTTTTTTTCAACCATAGATTTAAGAGTTTTGAAATGCCCAAAAACTTAAATTTTCTTTTTCATAAAGTACACCCAAACTTTTCTGCTATAGTCATCAATAAGAGTGACAAAATAATGACAGCCTCCAATAGATGTAGCTTTAGTAGTCCACACATCAGAGTGGATTAATTCCAATGGCTTCTTACTCTCTTGAACATGTCTAGGAAATGGTTTCCTTGCCTGTTTCCAAATTGGTAGGCTTCACATACCTTATGCATTTCTGCAACCTTGAATTTAGGCAATCCTGCAACAATATTTTTGGCTTGCATTGATTTAAGTCATTGTACATTAACATGACCAATGCGTTTATGCCAGACATCAATATCTGCAACTACACCGGTCCCATGTGCAAACATTGCTGCACTCAATTCAGGCATGTCTACATCCAACGTAAACATTCTACCCTTCTTCTTTCCTTTTTCTATTATCAAGCAACCTTTATTTTTCATATCCTCAACAAAGCATCCATGAGAATTAAATCTAACCTGTAAGCCCTGCTCAACCATTTGACCAACAAAAACCAGGTTCTTGGTGATATTCAGGAAATGAAATACATCGGACAGGTATTTCTTTTTCCCATCCTGCATAGACAAATGAATTTTTCCAATCTGCACAATAGGATGTGCAGTATCATCACCAGTCTCCACAAATCCTAATTTTTCCATTTTCCTTGCATCCTGCATCCATTCTGCGTGACCTGTCATGTGGTTTGATGCACCTGATTCAACATACCACACATTGTTGCTTTCTTCTGCCCTTGTCACAGAATTGGTCATGTGCTGCACCATAAACAAATGCTCATTTTTGTCATCACCCTGTCTACTAGAAGATGCATAATTCCCTTGTTGCAATTTTCCATTCATGATGTCATTCTGCTTTTTATAGCAGTCTTTAGCCATATGATCCATTTTACCACAGTAGTAGTATTCAACATTGCTGTTTGCGTTTTGGCCTCTTTGCTATCCACCATGACCTCTTTGGCTCCCCCTGACTCTAGAGTTACCAAGTCCTCCTCCATAGGATTGGTTTTCTTGAGTTTGCTGCATATTCTGATTTCTACCACGGCCTCCAGATCGGCTTCCTCTACCTCTGTCTCTACCTCTTCCAGCATTTGAGTAGAAGACAGCTTCTTTTGAAGTTCCTCCTGAAGAAGATGCACCACCATTTCTCTATTCCTCAGAAATTAGAAGAGCAATCAACTCCTCAAAATCAGGAAATCTTTCACAGATGGAAATCAATGTTCGGAACTGTGCATAATCCTTTCCTAGACCAGTCAAGGTCACAGAAACTAAATCATCATCTTCCACTCGCGACCCAATGGAAGCAAGTGCATCTGCAATCTTCTTCACCTTCATGTGGTAGTCATTGATGCTCATACTTTCTCTTTGCACATTGTGCAACCTTGAGCTGCATTTTCATGGCTTGCGTATTTCTGCTATACATTTTTGACAAAGTATCCTATGCCTCCTTTGGTGTACTTGCATCCTGAATATGCACAATCAGAGTCTGAAATGTTGATAGACAGCCAGTACATAACTTTTCTGGCTCTCTCATCCCATCCTTTGAATGCGTGCATTTGCTGTTGATTGGGAACATCAGGAAGAATTGGTTATTCTTCATTTCCTGCAACGAATTCCCAATATCCTTTTCCCATAAGAAAATTCGTCATTCTAAACTTCCATGCTTGGAAGTTGTTATTGTCAAGCTTTTCAGTGACAATCTGTGAAAGAGAATCAGACACCATTACAGAACACTGTAAAAAATTCTGTCACTACAAAAAACATAGCTTCAGTCTCACAAGGGCAAATCTGCAAAATTGATGAAAGTGGTATTTGACCACACAGTCACTTCCTAGTGACGATTTTGCATCAATAGGCAACAAGGATGATTCTGTAACTCCCAATGTCTCTGTGCACAGGCATACGATGCAATTTCTATAGTAACTTTTCACCGACCTGTAGAACAGTGGTCGCACAGCAAAAAACAGGGCCTTTTCCTGAGTGCATACGGAAAACTTCCGCCTCCAAAACAGGCACCGAAATGGCCTCGAATAAAAAAAAACAGGGCCACTTGCTACACCGCGAAGGGTCTCTCAATCTAAGACAATGCACTCCTGCACTTTGCGACTGTGCTACCTATAGAGACTTGCTCCCAAACTCAAAAAATGAAAGCAACACTGGTCCTCTTACCAGAACATCGCGAACTTGGTTTGCTTTCTTGAGCTCCTTACCATGAACCAGGCTCTGATACCATGTCAAGGAAGAAGTCTCACTTGTAGCTTTCTCACTTACACAATGGGGGAATACACACATAGGTGGAGGCTGAAAACAGTTTTCCTCTTCTTAGTTGTGTAAGCCAAAAAGAACTCAAGTACAAAGAAATAGAAGAACCCTATGTATGGGTCTCAAACTAAACTCAACTAACTAAGGTGGCATACTAACTGAGCCACGAACTAGAGTAGATAAGGATAGCTGTCATTTAGCTATTATTCATGGGCGGTGTACCAACCCCATCTGCAGTTAACAAGTCAGTGACATAAATGCACAACGGTCACACTGGCATATCACGAGTGGAGCTCGATATCTCAACAACTCCTTGTGTTGCTTTACTTGACCATGGGTCTGAGATAAATGTCATTGAGCATGGATTGTATGAAAATGGTGCATGGCCTGTAGATACTAATCATGGTTGGCGTATGAGGACTGCAAATAATTCTTCCGGAGAGCTTTATACTGCATGTCCTAATGTAAAGGTGATGATTGGTGATGTACAATAAGAGCAACACTTCTTTGTGCAAGATAATTCCTCATATGCTGTGATTTTGGGACAGCCCTATATTAGAGATGTGCGTATGGAAACAAAGGTGCTTGATGATGGTTCTGCTTATGCAAGAGTCAGAAGCAAGGATGGGAGGAAAGAAATCCAAACTCTTACTGTTTGTGTTAATCATCCTAGAAATCGGGATAAGCTTCAAGAGTCTTCTTTCGTTCCAAATGCAAGGGAATTCGAATACCTAGATTTTCATTAAGCATTGTTGTAATGGGGGGCTACAGTAGTGTTGTTGAGAGGATGTACTTGCCTCTTGATGGAATGAAACATGTATTTACTAGTTGTTATTCTCAGTTTACAATAAACAGCTCATGTTGGTTTAAGCCTATGGAAGCTATGTGCAAGGCTGAACACATATCTATGAAACGGGATACTAAGGAACTGAAAGCATTGGGACTATTAGCTGAAAATAAAGGCATTTCAAGCATTTTTTATGGGCTGAATATTAATGACACTATGGCTGAAATTTCAGTAACTATACATGCAAGAAATGAGGATAAAAACAGAGTGTTGTCAATATGTTCTTTGGACATGTATGATGTCATAGCATTGTTTGCTTAGCAGGAAAGGATTACAATGGGTTGAAGCACTTGTGGAGACAAAGTATAAGACAATTGACAAAAAGGTGAAACCAGTTGCTTTGCCACTTCCACCAGAGAGCAAGGGGTTGTATGAAAAAGGATCAAGGCAGCCAAGCTTATGGGATCCTAAAGATATAGCTCATCACTTTACATCTAAAACATTACAGGAATTGAAAGTTGGTGCAGACGGGTTTCTTTTTCTTGCTAAGAGAGACTGTTTTATGCAGATGTTTGCTAGGCATGGAAAGACATTTGCATTTCAGCCAAGTGAAATAGGTTGTGTGGATCCAAATGTTGTCTCTCCTATGGTCATATTTACTGTGCCACATGTACCATGGAACTCGAGGCCTATTCTAGTGCCTAAAGCTTACTTGCCAAAGCTGATGGATTTGCTAAATGAAAAGATTCACATGAAGATCTTGGAGCCTCCTTCAGCCCCGTACTCAAATTTTTGGTTTCTTGTGCCCAAAAAGAATGGGGCTTTGAGATTTATTCAAGACATGCAACCGATCAATAAAGTGACCATAAGAAATGTGGGTGTAGTCCTGTGGTTGATGAATTTGCAGAGGCTTTTGCAGGCAACAGAGCGATCTATTAATTGTTTGATCTTTACTCGGGGTATGATCAGTTTCAACTTGCAATCAAAAGCAAGGATATCACAACCATGAAGACTCCCTTGGGGTTAATACAGATCTGTACTCTCCCATAGGGTGCAACAAACTCAATGGCACACATGACAAATGCTATGAATAGGGTATTCGTGGATTTTATACCACAAATGACTATGCCCTTCTTGGATGATGTTCCAATTAAAGGGTGTGCAGTGGATGAAAAGAATGAAGAGATGGATGCTCATGGATGCAAACAGTTTGTTGTAGACCATATTGTGGATTGTGAGAGGATTTTGAGGCGTCTAGAAGAGGTGCATTTAACTCTTTCTAGACAAAAGTCTGTCTTTGGAGTTGAAGAGGTTTTGATTGCTGGGCATATGTGTGGGTCCTATGGGTGAAGACCATCACTAGCAAAAATAGATGGGATTGATAGAATGCAAGATGTATGCACGAATGTATCAGAGGTGCATAGATTCTTGGGAGCATGTGTGTTCTATTTGATATGGACTCCTCACTTTGCACATGTAGCCGATGCTCTATATCAACTTTTGAGAAAATGTTTGAGATTTCATTGGGAAAGGAAGCATCAGAAAGCAATGAAGAAATTGAATCAACTCTTAAAATTTGCTCCTACATTGAGAAAGGTTGACTATTCATGTAAAACCCCTATCATTATTACTATTGATACAAGGCCTATCGAGATTGGATGGCCAATTGGGAAAGATGATGAGGAAGCGCAAAGATATGCAATACACTTTGGTGTAGTATTGACTGAATGACAAAGAATATATCCACAGGTTAAAAGATAATTATGGGAAATTGTGACAGTCCTTAAATGTGATAAGGAGTATTTTATGGGTGCTCATGTAGTCATTGAGATCGATTGTTTGCTAGTATTGGGTATGATTACTAGTTGGGCTACTTTGGACATTGATATGCTTCGGTGGATTGCATACATCAAATCTTTGAACCCTGAATTTCAGCATATTGCAGGAAGAGATAACCTAGTGGCAGACATGTTATCTCAACCACGCTATGAGAATGAAGATGGGATGATGGATGAGGAGGAAGAAGATGAATTTCTTGCAACTGAAAATGATGTTTCAAGAGTGAATTTAGGAATGCAAGGTATTGCTACAGCATTAACAGAATCTTAGACAACAAAGAGAAGACACTTTAGATGTTTTGCATCTTCTGTAGAAGTGTTTTTGGAAGACAAATATGCAGGAGAGTGGCTGAGAATTGGTCAATACCTCAATACATTAACAAAGAGAGATGAATGGTCAGATGAGGAGTTTAAGAAGATCAAGATGAAAGCCTATGGGTTTTTCTTAAAAGATGGATACTTATGGACACATGCTAAAAAGAAACAGGGTATGCCATTGCGAGTTTTGGGTGACAGAGCTTCACAAGTAAATGCTATGCAAGAATTTCATGAAAGCTTGTGGGCTAACCATAGAGGTGTTTAGGGTACTTTTGCAAAGATCAAAGAAAGATATTGGTGGCACAGTATGTATAAGGATGTTGCTCACTTTGTGGAAACATGTACAACATGTCAAATGTATTCATCTGTGAGACATTGGGATGGATTGCAGCCCACATATCCATTCTCTCTTCATTTTAAGTGGGTGGTGAATTTGGTCACAATGCCTACACGTCTTTGGAAAATGAGATATCTTGTGCTTTCTTGTGAAGACTTGACTAATCAAGTGGAAGGGAGAGCTCTACCTACTAAGACAAAAAATGATGTGTGTACTTTTCTCTTAGAAGAGATCTTTTGTCGGTATGGCTATGCGGGAAAAATTATAGCAGATAGGGGTGAGTTGGATGTAGATGAAGCTCATGATTTCTTTGCACAGTTAGAGATAAAGCTTTTTTTAACTTCATCCTATAACCTTGAAGGAAATGGCAAAAGTGAAAGAGGTCATCCACCTATTGTGAAGGCATTGGCAAAAGCATGTGGAGAGAAGGTAAAAGAGTGGCCATGATTGCTCCCTTATGCCTTATGGGCTGACAGAACAACTCATAGTGTTGTTACAAGATATATGCCTACAGAATTGATGTATGGTAAAAAACATATCATGCCGATAGAAAAGCTGACACTCACATGGAGTGTGCTACCTTGGGAAGAAGAGTTGAATCGAGAGGAGTTGTTGGCCTTGTGCATTATATAGTTGGAAAGAAAGTCAGAAGACATAGATGCAACAATTGTAAAGTTAAGGGCAGCAAGGATACAGAACAAGAAATGGTTTGACAAAAGACATAGATTGAGACCAAGAACCATATAAGATGGAGATTGGGTATTGTTTTATGATAGAAGTTTAGACAACCAACATAGTGCCATATGTAAAGTTTCCAAAAGATGGTTTGAACCCTATATAGTAAGACAGGTGTTTGATAATGCTACTTATGCATTAAATGAATTGAATGGGATAGCCATAAAACTTATGGTAGTAGGGAAAAGAATCAAATTATTCAAGAGGCAGGAATCTATTGCCTATGAGTTGCCAAAATTGGAAGAAAATGGTGGCCATGATATAGGGGATAGCCAGGAAGATATGAAAGATGAAGAAGCGAAGGATATGGTTACAGAGGATGAGGACTCACAATCCGGTGACAACTAGGATTTTGGCACATACCGAAGGATGTGTAGATTCAGAGGGGGTGGATGTCGTGATGCTATGCGAACACAATGTGAAAAAGCATGGAATGCATCATCATTCGACTTCTTTATTGATCTAGAGAGTCAATGTGATCTGAGTCATTAGCACTAGTGTGAGTTGCATGGATTATCCAAAAATACTAGATTTTTGGTTAATTTTAGCATTTTTTTAATATTATTTATTGTAAAAATATGAAAAAGTTAAAAAAGCTTCTAGATTAGGATGGCATGCAAAAAGCAAGTTGCTTTTTTAGCCAGTTATGGGATTTTCATAGAAAAGACAGATTGACAAAATTGCGCACATCGCGATCGCTATTGACAGGCTGAAAACTGCAGCTTGAACTGAAAGAGGAAGAAGTGATCAGGGAGATCTGTGACCAGGTGTCCTAAACTTTTACCCCCCTTTCAGAGCCAACGGAGCCATTACATTTGGGTTTCGAGCAGCAAAGAAGGAGCTGCTATTTTTGATCCACTTTTTTGTTCTACGGAGAGCTCTAGGAGATCTAATGCCTGGAGATTACTTTTGAGTAGTACAAGGATTCCAAGTTCTTTAAATATATATTGATTCAAATCATTGTGCTTTGTCTTTGTCATGTTTACCACTTGTGTATTCTCTTTCTTCTCTTCCATCTCCTATCTCTACTTCCTTCTATCTCTGATCCCCGGTGGGTTCGACCTTTTGACAAAAACCCCTCCGACAGCGTCCAAACTAAAGGATCCCTTTGAGTTGCCTTTTGTAAAGAATATACATACTCAGGCAACACATGGAATGATCTTGATAGATACCTTAGCTTTTGAACAAAGCTAATTAGTTATTTTAGAGTTTTTGGAGAATCCATAAGAAGTAAAGCCTTAACTTTACTACGCTCAGGTGAAATACCATTAGCAGACACTTCTTGACCCAAGAGTATCACTTTAATTCTTGCTATTTTACATTTATTAGGGTTTAGCTGACTGCCATCCTCATCGAGTCTGTGGAAAACATCATTATGTTTTTGAGAGTCTAATGCCCTCAAGCTGTATACACACAAAAGTAGTCCATAAATACACACAAAGATTATCTAATGAAAGGGGTAAACATCTAGCTAACCCATCTTGAAAAGCTTCCGTATGCATTCATCAGATCAAAGGGCATTACTCTATAGTAGAAGCATCCCCATGGGATAATGAACAATATTTTCTTTTGATCTTCTTCTGCTATTCTAATTTGGAAATATCCATAGTATCCATTCCACACACTGTAAAATTCATGACCATCCACTTGATCTAAGATCTCATCTTGAAACAGAAGAGGATAGTAGTCCCTCTTAGTTGCTACATTAAGTGGTGCGCAGATCGGTCGTAGAATGCTCACGTAGTGAATCCCGGAAGGTCCCCAAGAACAATGAACTCTACCTTTTTGCACAAAAAACAATGTAAAAGCATGAACGACAAGAAGCATTCACAATCGTTAGTAAAATAATACAATTAAACTGACAAAAGTGAATACCTAGCAGTCTTCAGCTACATAAATAAATCAACTGGTTAGAAATAAATCCTAACCTTAATTTTTTACGATTGCGCACTCTAAACTCATAAATGTTTATTAATTTAATATGCATTTTGCGGAATCACCCGCTATGGAATCACCCATGTACACACTAAATTAATGAAATGCCCGAAAAGGACAGGCATCCCCATCAACTTCTCGCACAAAGAATCCTCTTTGTGTATGAGCCCCGGTCATCTAAGTTTACGGAATCCACCGTAAAACCTCACGGAATCCGCCGTGGAATGTGCCTCCTGGCATAGTGTGTACATGGGTGATTTGCTTGTGGAATAGGCTTAAGATTTGGATTGACAGTGGATGGTAATGCTGGTGGTTTAGCCTAATTCTTGCGGAAAGATGGTGATGAGAAACGACCTGGATTAAACCTTCTAAAATTGGAATTGAATTGTTTAGATCCATAATTACCATTGGCTTGAATTGCTGTGGTCGTCTGTCTCTTCCGCGTAACTTATCTTCAGTGTCATGAGCTAGTGAGATGGCATCTTCAAGGGTAGCAGGCTTGAACATGTTCACTTCAGCCTAGTAATGTCCAAGAAGTCCAGACATATACTTCCGCTTATGTGTCATCTCTGGTACGTCTTCAAGCATGCGTAGCTGTAGGAGTGCATTCCAAAAACGCTCTGTATACTGTGGTATAGGCTCACGATCCCGTTGTTGGAGTAGATCCCATTGCTTGATAGCCTTCTCATGAAATTGCGGTGGTAAGAAATTCTGCATGAACTTCTTCTTGAAATCTTCCCAAGTAGCAGGACATTCTATGCTCTTGCGTACTACAGTCCACCAAAGTGATGCTCTGTCTATAAGATGATTAGTAACACACTTGATTTTATCTTTTTCTGGATAAGTTTCCTCATGGAAATAGTCATCAAACTGGCTAATAAAGGATAAAACAGTCTTTCCTTCTCGTATGCCATTGAGAGTGCGAAATTTGAAACTTCGTTTACTTATCTTGGATTCCTTGCGAATGGTTTGTGCTTCAAGAGTGGCGCCGATGGTACGGCGAATCAAATCTTCAGCTTGAAGTTCTTCTTTGTCAGTAGACGCTCTTTGTAGATTTGTCAATTGCGCTTGTAATGCTTGCCTAGCCCTTCGCTCTTCTTCCAGTTGTAGCATGATTAGATCCAACTTTTGTTCCATGGTAGGCTTAGGTAGGTCGTCTTCAGTCATAGGATCATCCATATGTGGGGTCGTCATCCTGTAAAACTCAATAAACCTTTCTCACTCAAAATCAGGTTAGCGGGATGAGCGTAGCTCAAATTTGGGGTTACAAGGCTATGTATTTTTGGGTATTTCTTTCTCAATTTTCAGAAAATCTGCAATATTTCTGTCTTCGTTTGCTGAAAATACTTCAGCGGACCTGTAGGTAGGTAGAACACCTTGCCACGAACAACTTTCCAGTTCAGAGTTTTTGCATAGGAATAAGCCTTCTAGGAGTTTTAAGCACTAGTCAGTTCTGACTCCAGTTGACTAGTCTGACTTGCAGAGTTGCAGACTTAGCCGACTTGCAGAGTTGCAGACTTGCAGAACTTAGGCCGACTTGATGAACTTGCAGGACTTAATTCCAATCGACTTGCTGAACTTGACTTCTGGTGCGCAGGACCTGGAGTTTGGTGACTTTTTTGCCTTGTGTGACTTGAAGTGATTTAGCTTGACTTAGAAGATTAAGCTTAAAGAGCTTAATCAGGAGGTCGTCAGATTTCGTTGGGGGGGGGGGGGGGGGGCATTTTGTGGACGTGGCGTGATTTTCGGAACCTCCTCAGAGACCACGCCGAAAAATCGTGAAGCTATTAAGCTTCTTAAGCTTCTTCTAAGCTTAACTTAAGCTTAAACTTATGAGAAATAAAAGATGAAATTTTTGTTTTCTCACTGTATAACCACGACTTGATGAAGGAGATGGATGCGTGGTCCTCCGCCTGCACAGCCTGGTCCTTCGCGATCTGACAGTAGAAACAGGGGTTCTTGATCGCCATAAGTCTGCCTGTATTGACGGTTCGCGATGAGATTGACTGTAGAGCCCGATCGTTCCTGGAGCTCCTCCTTCGCTCGAGATTGGTAGCGATTGGAAGCTCTTAATCTTAGCTCCGCTCTAATACCACTGGTGCACAGATCGGTCGCAGAATGCTCACGTAGTGAATCCCGGAAGGTCCCCAAGAACAATGAACTCTACCTTTTTGCACAAAAAACAATGTAAAAGCATGAACGACAAGAAGCATTCACAATCGTTAGTAAAATATTACATTTAAACCGACAAAAGTGAATACCTAGCAGTCTTCAGCTACATAAATAAATCAACTGGTTAGAAATAAATCCTAACCTTAATTTTTTACAAGTGCGCACTCTAAACTCATAAACGTTTATTAATTTAATATGCATTTTGCGGAATCACCCGCTATGGAATCACCCATGTACACACTAAATTAATGAAACGCCCAAAAAGGACAGGTGTCCCCATCAACTTCTCGCACAAAGAATCCTCTTTGTGTATGAGCCCCGGTCATCTAAGTTTACGGAATCCACCGTAAAACCTCATGGAATCCACCGTGGAATGTGCCTCCTGACATCATTAAGAGCTTGAAATCAACACATACTCTCCATTTTCCATTCTTCTTTGGCCTGATTATGATAGGAAACACCCACTCTACATCATCAACAGGATAGATAAGTCCCCCATCAACAAGCAACTTTTGAATTTCAACTTTAAGCACATTTTCCTGAATTATACCAAGTCTCCTAAATTTTTGAGTCATTGGTTTATACCCTTCTTTCAATTTGATATGGTGCACAATGTTGTTAGTACCCCTCAGTTGTTGGTGATATTCTGTAGCAAACCGTTTTGGGTATTTCTGAAAAATGGTTGAATATTCATCTCTTTCATCATTAGTCAAGTTACTTCCCATCATATTTATAAGGCAGTCCAACGTTCATTTCAGGTTGCTAACCACATGTTTCGTGTATGAGGTCTATACTTCCTACAACAATATTTACAACTTTTTCCTCTCTTTTTGAACCTTGGATTGACAGCCCAAAGAGGTTAACATCCCTAGAGAATAGGTTAGCTCGCCATTCTCTATCTTCCTCATCAAGGCTGGAATTTTCGAATCACTACTTTTATCACCTCCAACATAACTTCCATGACCATTTTGAATGATGGACCCTATTTTTATGTCAAAGATCACCCTCTTATGCACTGGCTTCTCTAGATAGAGTCCTTGTCTTGTCTAGACCTCTATATCAGTCTTGTCTAGACCTCATACCAATCAACTGTGGTCATCCCAAAATGAGAGGATATGCCCCAAGTTTTGCAGGCATAACATGGAAATCCAAACATCCTCTCCAATGTTGATTTCCAAGTTCTTAATGACTCCCAAAAATTTCACTTTTGAGTTGTTTGCCATTTTAACCTTAAACAGTGACTTCCTTGTCATTTTAAGATGCATTTGCAGCATTTCTTTTTCAATGATTATGCAAACTTGCCTTCTGTGTATCCATGCATCCAAGATAGGTATAATGTCTTTCACACCTGATAGGGTATACCACTCCAAAGATAAAATATTCTGATCAAAGACCCTGATACATATGAAGATGCAGTTAAAATAGCCAAAAAAGTAAAGGAAAATAAAATTGAGGTTGGATCAATCGAGAGGTATTCCTGTGCATGATATTTACGACCTAACTAGATTTACACTGTTGCAGGAAATGCATGACATCAAGTTGTGAATCTTCATGGGGCTGAAAGAGCCGAGAATGAAACTCAACAAGGCCATAAGAAACCTGATGATGATGTAATTAATAAATTGCATGAACAGTTTGCAAATCTGAATTTGAATATGAGCCTATTGCAGGCAAGGCAACCTCAAATGCAACTTAGATGTAAAGGACCTCTAAGAAATAGTTGGGAAAACTTTGAATGATTTAATTGCAGGGAGAGAGGCCATATTGCTCTTGATTTCCCTTATCCAAGAAGAATAGGAGGGGAGATGTATCCCATGCCACAATGGAATGCTAGGTAAGATGCTAGACCTCAACAAGAACAAAGGCCACTTGAACTACCTAGGCATTAGTTGGAAAGAAGACCTGATGAAGGCACATCGGATATGAATTTGATCGAAACTAGCATGTCTGATGATGGGGAAAATGCAGGTGTTTTAGCTAATAAGAGAGCTAGAGAGAGGGATACTGAAACTAAAACTCAAAGGGCAACAAGGATAAAAAAGAAAAAACAGGTTGCATAGAAGATCCAGAAACTAGTAGGAAAGCTAGACAACGAATGAAGATTCAAATGGGGGACTTTGATTTGGGAGTCAATCAAGTTCCTTACAACCTACTTGAGGATTTAAAAGGTAAGAAGGCTGACATATGGTCAACTACTGCAGATGAACACATCTCTTAGGAGGTAATAGCATGGGTTGGTTAGCATGAGGAAAGGAAAGATCTGAATTGAGCATGTTTAGGCCTGAGCAATGAAACAAACTTGTTCTTTTTCAAGAACATCAAGGGAGGTTGCTCCATACTCTATGCAATTTCTATTCATTTTGCTTCAATTCTCAAAATAAACTTAGACACTTCCTCATTTTCCCCCTGAAACATCCTTTCCAAAGATTTCCATAAACTCTCAGGAGTTTGCTTAGTTGCAAACCTTGTAAGGAACTCAATTTTGACTTCATTCCAATTTGCACTTGTCTCTTCTATCAGCGAGTTCCACCATAATCTTGTAGAACCTTCAAGCAGCATGCTGATCATTCGAAGCTTATATGCATAAGTTTTCCTTCAATCTTGGTAAGCCATCCACTTCAATCGCTTGATAAAGTGATTAGTATCCTCATTTTCAATATCAAAGAAGGGTTCATATCCAAAAGCCACCATACTTGAGTCTGTGTATAGGTTGATTTCCAAACCTTACACTTCCCAACTGATAAGATCAGAAAAAGCGATCTTCAACATGGGAGATCCTCAGTGGAGGCACCAATCTATGGTAGGTGAATTGGATAGTCGGTCTCTAACAGCCCCCAAGACAACACCACAGGATAAAGACCAAGGATCTCCCCTCAACAAAACCCACAAAACAACACCACTAAACACATGATCAAATATTTTTAACCACTCACTCCTCACTGAGATTTCAACTCAACTCTTAAGTAGTTTAAACCTTCAAGCTCAAAATTTACCACTTTTAGAGAGAATCTGATGCTAAAACAACCATGGTAGAGACTCTGACAACATGAGCTTTAAAATTCACACAACTCCTATTTTTTAGAGATGGAAACCCCATGCAGCAAATTGCCCCACAAAGCATGGTTTCCTCAATTAGCACAAAATCAATTGTAGATCCTTTATGTTTCTCTTTTCTCAGTGCACACATAAATACAAACAAAAAAGCACAGGTTACCAAAGCTTTATATGGAAAATTTTCATGCCCATTCAGCTGCTGCTACAAGGATTTCACTGTTGTTGACATTCCATTACTGCAACAAAACAAATTTTACATTGATATAGCAATGGATAATCATGATGACTTTCATGGGAAACTAAGTTGGTGGTGTAAATGCTATTGAACTCACATGTTTCCTCATAGAGCACAGAAACTACCTCATAGAGCACTACACAGAACAATTCATAACTTTCTAACCAGATCTCGGATTGCCTAGCTTCAAAAAGGAAAGTTGTAGCTCTCTTTCCAATCTAAAACTCTTTAGGAAAACTTAGAGCCCAATTCTTTGACCTGCTATGCTGAAACAGCTCTGCACAACTTGCAGTCCTAAATTTCCACATGCTCTATACAACAAACACGCCTTCTCTATTCCAAAAGCACAAACTTGCAAACCAGAAGACACTTTCCTTGATTTTATATTATCATTTGAGTATGCCAGCATATACATTTTAGCATATCCTACATTGATGAAGCGTTACAAGAGCTTCAAACTTTATGAACTCTAATTCATCATTTTCCTAGCTGCAAATCCTTCCAAATTTCCACTAACTTGAATCCATGCATTCAACACCTACCCATAATATATATTTTCTTACTACATACCTAGTTTTAGATGTAGAGATACTTTACTTTCATTCTTCTCTACTAACGCGAAATCTCATGCAACAACTAACATACAATACTCTCAACATGATGAAGAATAGACCTCTACTGTCTTTCACTCATATCCATACATCAGAACTGATCTGCATACTCTCTGCCCCATGCAACAATAGAAGAAAACAAGAGAAAAAGAAGACTCTTATTATCATCATCTAAAAACTCAGAACTTGCATCAACCCATTGACTTCAACAGCCCTGCCATCATGCTCCACAACTACAATAACTTCAATTTCATGGCCTCTTTCTTCTAACAATTTGTTCTTCTTTGTCCTAAGCATCAGATTTATCCCTTCTCTTCAAGCTGTAAGATTCTTCTTATTCTTCTCTCTCTCTCTCTCTCTCTCTCTCTCTCTCTCTCTCTCTCTCTCTCTCTCTCTCTCTCTCTCTCTCATGCTGATTCTGCTCTCTTGAACCCCTCTCTCTTTCTCTTCTTTTTTTATTTTAAAAAAAATTCATGACATTTTTGCTTTTTTCCAAATTTTACCAAGCTACCCCTTGCTTTTGCTTAGTTGCTAGTTGGCAAACACGTCCCTTGCCACATACAATTCCACTCAAGGATTCAAAATCAGAATGTGAGAACACATTCCCTTCTCTTCCTACATCAGACATGTGTCTCGAAATTGAAATATCACAACCATGTGTTGAACATGTATGGTACCACTTGGGATTTCCATCTATAAACCCGAATCCTACTGTGGGTAAGTATTAAAAAACACAAAAATGATATTTTCATGTGTTACCCCACTTGACCCCATGCAACATCATGTCCCTTGTTGCTCATTTTTACCCACCAATAGCAGTAGAGAAGAGTGCTATGACACTTGCAACGTTGCTACTCGTAGGACTAGGAGTTAACTAGGGCCGCAAGAGCCAATAAGAAATCCTTGTTGTTGCAAAACAACTGGATAAATACTAGTCCCATACAGCTTCTGGAGCAGTTCGAGAAGGTTTGCAAGACCAATGGCCTCATTGACCTTACTCAACGCTTGCAAGAATTTGGTCTATGGTTAGGGAATAAGGGAAGGACTTGGTACACAAGTTTAGATGCTTCGGAGCAAGAAAACTTCAATAGCCTTAAAAATCTCTTCATTAAGAGATTCTCGGAGCTAGGATACTTCAATAACCTGCTAGTGCAACTGATGAATGTCAAGCAGAGGGATACAAAAGATATCTAAGATTATGTGACCCACGTGAGGAGTCTCTTCAAGAGAATCCCAACTAGCGAGCGACCAACTGAGAGGGTAGTGTCCATAGTATTCATTAATGGAATAAGAAGCGAAGACCTCTACAATAGCTTGGTAGGAAACTTGAGCTTACAACAAGATGCATTGACTAGGATCTTTGAAGAGGCCATTAGTGTGAATGACCACCTCCAGGAGAGAAGCTCCAGGGACTTGAATCAGGAGGATACTACCTCTAGGAATTCCAAGAGAGCTTCGAGGACAAGTGAAAGATCAGACCTAAGTACTCAAGATAAAGGAAAGGGCACTGACTCAAGCCAAGAGCTAGCGGAGATAAAGATGGAGCTAACTAGATTACAAGAGATGATGAGACGACCAACACACCCTCACGTCCAATGCGTGTATTGTGGCAGAAACCACCTACCAGCTCAGTGTCAGGACCCTAGGTTGTGACCTTGCACTGATTGTGGTAGGTTCGGCCACGATGCCATGCATTGCAAATTGTAAGGAGACTCTCGTACTCACAATCATACAATCAACCTTACCTAGCGAATAGTCCACCAAACTTCTTTAGAAGGGGAGCCCCATTTAAAGAGGGAAATTAGTCTGCTCTAGTCCTAAAGAAGAAGGCTAAGAAACTGGATCACTTCTCCTAGTCACCCTCTTCGAACCTTCAGACTGATCATCATATATTTTCTACTTCTCCTCAACAAGCACTTTGAATCCTTGAGAATTCACAATATAGGCACAGATAGAGAAGACATCAACTCAATCATCCCATCTAGTCCCTTTCTTGATCTCATCACCCATGATTAAAAGTTTGGATGTTGAAGCTTTTACCTTTTTCTATGTGTGTAGTGCATAGGACCACAAAGGAGATTTATCCTTCCGCAATTGCTCTAACTGAAGGCCATACGCAGTAGCTTCTCTTACTACCTCTTGTATCACATAAGAAGAGTGCAAAAGAGACTCCTCTAACAATTTCTTCATACCACCCTTATCAAAATTGGGTTTGATCGGCTACTCTATATCTCCAAAACATATCATCTTGTTATTCCAGGCTATCAACTTCAGTCTTCTCGCCTCTTCAAAATCCTAAGAATCCTTCCGCTCATGATCTTGACTATCACACCACATGCAAAGATGGACATGATCACTCGTGGAAGAATTGGTAGGAGTAGAAGAAGTTGGGGTTGAAACTTGAGCTAGACTAAGCCACTACTGCTCTATTCTAGTCATCTTGATTTGTAGGTCTTTTAAGTTCTTTGATATCTCCTCCACCATATCTTTGACAGACGATTTTGTAGTTGGTCTAACAACCACAACAAGAATAGGCATAGGCATAAACACAAGCTGACAAATAGGAGAAGTAGTGGATGGTGCAATAGGAGAAGTTGTGGTAGGAGAAGACACTCTGCTCTGGTCCTAAAGAAGAAGGCTAAGAAACTGGATCACTTCTCCTAGTCACCCTCTTGGAACCTTCACATTGATCATCATCTCTTTTCCACTTCTTCTCAACGAGCACTTTGAATCCTTGAGATTTCACAATATAGGCACAGATAGAGAAGACATCAACTCAATCATCCCATCCAGCCCCTTTCTTGATCTCATCACCTATCGCTAAAAGTTAGGATGTTGAAGTTTTCCTCTTTTTCTCTGCATGTAGTGCATAGGACCATAAAGGAGATTTATCCTTCGGCGATTTCTCTAACTGAGCGCCATAGGCAACAGCTTCTCTTGCTACCTCTTGCATCACATAAGAAGAGCACAAAAGAGACTCCTCTTTCAATTTCTTCAAACCACCCTTATCGAAATTGGGTTTGATCGGCCACTCTATATCTCCAAAACATATCATCTTGTCTTTCCAGACTATCAACTTTAGCCTTCTCGCCTCTTCAAAATCCTGACTATCCTTCTATTCATGATCTCTGTTAGATATTATCAATGCCCCACCCTCATTAGGTGCTACCAATGATCCATGGTGCTCAAAGTTGTAAGGCCCCCATTATGAGGAGAAGCCAAATGTGAGCTCGGACATTGGTTGAGTCCTGACTTGTATATCAGATGAGGTCTATGTGACCGGATGGCAAAAAGGTGACTGTTGTGGGTCTAATCTTTGGGTTAGACGGAGTGGTTAAGCTGGTAGGCGGGGGGTCGGGGGCAGCGCCCCCGGCCCGATGGTAAAGGGAATATTCCCTGGAATATTCCCTGGCCGACTAGTGGAGGCTCATATGGTAGGTCGGCGACCTAACGACCTTCGCGGGCTATAAAAGCTAAACCCCTTCGCAGCCATCATTCACTCATCTTTCACCCAGTCAGAGTTGTTGTTCCAGCTAGCCTTAAGCTCTTCACCTATCTTCTGTCTAGATCGCCATCTAAGCTTCACATAGTGGAAGCGCACGAGTGGACAGAGCCATCTTTGTATTAGTTGTTTGAAGTTAAAGAAGTTACTGATTCTCCTCTTATCTGTTGTGTACTCTCTATCTCTTTCTCAGATTCTATTCGCTGCGCCGTGTAATATTTTACAATCTCAACTATCACACCACATGCAAAGATGGACATGATCACTCCTAGATGAATCGATCAGAGTAGAAGAAGTTGGGGCTAAAACTTGAGCTGGACTAAGCAGTTGCTGCTCCATTCTAGTCATCTTGATTTGCAGGTCTTTTAAGTTCTTTAATATCTCCTCCACCATGTCTTTGATAGTCGATTTTTTAGTTGGTCTAAAAACTGCACTAGGAATAGGAATATGCATAAACATAAGCTGAGGAATAGAAGAAGTAGTGGATTGTGCAATAGGAGAAGTTGTGGTAGGAGAAGACATCACTTGTGGTGACTAAATCTCGTTCTGCAAGTGAGCCTTCCATCTTCGCCTCTTTGCCAATGTAGAAAGTGCATCGACAGCATCTTGCCAATCTGTCTTCAATCCCATAGGTTGCGTATGGTACTCTAGAAACTCTCCCAACTCATCTTGAAGTGCAGGATCAGCTGCCCATAAGAATAACTCCACTTTCTCTGAGTTCAAAGCTCTTTACTCTAGTGCATCCACTAGTTGTATGGCTCTTCAAACTTCTGTAACAATTCAAAATCAACAAGTACTTTGTTGGGTTGATAAACCCACTCTCTAAATGTCTTTCGCGTAGCAATGTCATAATCCTCCAGAAAATATTCGTCTTTAAGCACTTTCTTGAAAGCATCCTAGGTAGACTCCTGTACAAATAGATTTGTCACTCTAACCCACAAAGCATGCATGATAAGCCATAAGAAATAGTTGCTCTAGTTGGTTGGAACTCCAAAAAAGTGCATCTCGCTTTCAAAGGCCTTAACGTAAGGTAAAAAAATCTAGCCATAAAATCATTTTTGCTCACTAGCCACATCCTCGATTGCCTTAGTCACACACCAAGTGTATGCTCTTGTTCTTGATGCAACAGTCATTGTTGATCCAACTACTGCTGATGCAACTACTACTACTACTGCTGTTGTTGCATAGATAATTACATCTGTTGATTTTGCATCATAATGGCTGAAGAAAGAGTTTGCAACAAAGTCTTCATCTCATTGGTCGAAAAGCTAGAAACAGTCGATATAGATTTGTAAAATAATGATGGGCCAAAGAGCACAATATTTTTACAAAATCTAGCTGTTGGTATCGTTCATTATCAATAGCCATATGCTACGAGTTTTACAAGTAAGGGATATTTACAAATGGCAGATGTTTACAAGTAGAGATACATCAACATTGATAGGATAGGCTAAATGCTTTGTACAATTTCCAAAATAGGATATCATTATGTCTTTCTTTTTTAGAGATGGATATCAGTTACATTCATGTAGAAGAAAGTAGGCTAATTGCTCTCTATGTCCAAAAACATACTATGGAAATGGCAAATCTAGAAAAACATGGATACGTAATCTCAATACTTGTGACGTCCTTGGATTATAATCCTGTCGATTGGGATTACCTTCAGTACATTTTATAGACATAACGGTCTAGACATATCTACTAGCACTGGTAATCATAAGTGGATTCCTTTTGGATGGTGGACAAAAGATAAAGGCCTTAACTACTTTTAATTTTTCCATCCATTCAAGGCATTTCAAATTAGTCTGCATGTTGAAAAATCGATCAACCTCAATGTAACAATAACACTCATCCCATAACCATCTTCTTTCGCGATTCATAGGGGATGGATCGTATAGGAAATTGAGTATCCTCATCATTTCTCTTATCCACTTGTCATCCATGGATTTCAGTGCAAATGTATACATTGCTCAAAAAACAAGGAACCAGTTCCAGGCTTCATTATTTTGCTAAAATTTATCCCTTAACAATTAGTAGGCTAATTATTACTTAGAACAATTGGTCTTTAAAACCATAGATATTTTTAATTTCAATTATGCTCTAATACCATATGTCACGTGTCTACCTAATAATTCCATGGCAGCATGTTTTAATGGTCCATCAGGGAACTATCCTAGATGGCTTCACCCGACACTCACGAGCATGCACATGGTCTATCATCTAGGTTTCCCAGAGTCCACTCCATGTAACGCAAGGAATGGGCCCTCCCCACGAGGATCAATGTGCAAGCTCGGGGTTGTAATTTGACAAATCAAGTCTTGATACATCAACTAGCTCAATCAGAGTTGACCCACAAGGGCTTCTTGTCCGACTGGAGCAATCGTAGTTACCCTTTGGTTCATGGAGTGTGGTACTTTTTTCTAGTAACTAGTTAAGATTCAGGGAACCTTAATGGATTTCTGGCACATCCGCCGTACCTTTCCTCTAATATAATTATTGATCAAGATTTTAAGACCTGACCCTAGGTAAGTCAATGGTCGACTCTATCTAATTTTCCCTAATTAATGTTTCGTTTAATCTCTTGAGAGAAGCTCCTAACTTACAGAAACCACACATCCATAGGACGTATCCGTTAGGGATCTCGCCCACTCACTCCCCACAAATGGTTTTCTTTAGTTTTCTAATTACCTATCACATTAAGTTGTGGTATATAAAAGTAGCTTCGTTAATTACCCCTTATCATTGGTTCCTTTGCGTAATTTTATGGGACAACACAAAGACAAAGAAAATAGTATCTTGAAAAAACATATTTATTTATTATTTTTCTAAGTTATCTACAATGATATTCTCCTTCTGCCTACGCAAAAGATAAACCTTCATTCACCGAAAAATCCATTCTATTTGCGTAGAAGAAAAGAAACCCTCCAAGATTTTTGTCCCTTCACTAGTACAGGGAACTCCACGATCCCAACCTAATTCATGTGAGGTCAAGCAGTTCCCAGGAGCGATCGAAAGATTTACGGCCAGAGCCCTCCTAGCACTCCTGCCTCCTTCTGCCTAACAGATTTCTCTTCAAGCGATCTACGAAACAATCCCCCTTGGAGCAGGGTTCTACGTCTAGCCATGGGCAAGGCATAGCCCAATCTTTCCTCTTATTATCCTGGTTATATATTTACAATCAAATCTAACTACTGCAAGCACAATCAATCTTTCCTATGCAACCATCAATGCATGCACAAATAAAAAAGAAATAGTAGCAAGTGTTTTTAGCATAGGAAGCAGCCCCACCCAAATCTAGGGTTTCTCTTTTAAGGTCCCACCTTATTCTTAGGGTTTCACTTCCTACTTGCAACTCTTTTTTGGGATCCTAATTTATTTCGCAAATCTTGATTCTATTTTACCCTTATGAAAAATTTGGTATTTTCGTCCTAAAATATAATATCGGCATTTATACCTATGGTAGGCAATTCACGCATTGTTGCCTTGCCCTAACCCGCACTTAGCAATATTTCAAATGCTTCTCCAAATCTGTTTACACTTTAGAATTTATATTGACTAATTTTTATCAATGTCCAATAATTCCTACAGACTTTCAATATTTATTTAATTTATTGATGTTGATAGTTTTAGGATTGTCGAGTATTTCATAGGTGTTTTTGCTTCAACGTTCTCGATATTTTAGGTTAGATTTTCTTGTTGATTCATACATGGGCCAACTCATGATATTGACGCTCTCGTTAATATAATCATTAATATTAACATTGTGTGTGTTTTAGTAAGAAAATAATTTTAATTTTATTGTACTCATATTATATGGTTTAATCAACGATGTCTGATGAACTTTCAACGTTATCTAGAAAGAGCAATTTTCATTTAGTCATGTCCTAAGTGCAATGCTGATTGTTTTTTTGAAAACTTTATTCTAGGCAATGCAAAAATCGTAAGTGCAATTTTTCTTTCATCTTTCAGATATCAAATTATATTAGTACATACCTAATTTGTGTGTGTCTAGTATATATTTTTCTATATAATTTTTTGTTGATTTAATGCATTGATTATTTCAATATATTATCTAAATAAGTTTCTAAAAATTATTATAAAACGCAGACGCATCTGCTTATCATTAGCAAAATGAAATAGAGGTAGTCACTTTCAGAGAAAATTTATAAAATATTCCCTTCCCTAACACCGTCTACCTTTTTTCTGTTATTTTGATCACATACGTCATTAATGAAATAACAATAAATATCACAAAATAAACCATAATTATGATATTTTCTTAATAATAAGCATATAATCATTTTTCAAGTGAAAGATTCTTTTCACTGAATAGTTAATTATTATATTACTCAGGTTATTTTTCTAAGCGGTAGTTCATATACATTTTCATTAGAATGTGTTTATAATCATTTAAAGAAAAATATAGCGATAAGCTTATAAAACGTTAATTTTTTTCAAACAGACGAGATGTTAACTCTATCACATTTGCAGTAAGGGGGTTTTCACCAATTCCTACAGCGTTATTTTCTCCATCGGCCCCGTTCCTTGCTTCCCTTGCTTCAAATGGGATTTTTGAATTTCTACGACCACGCGTAGCCATGGATGTCAAGTGAAATTGACATGGTAGTTCAAGGAGAGTTGGTGGTTGTCCAAAAAATTTTCACTAGCATTTCTCTTAGCGGTATGGTCGTATGGAAGGAAGGCATAGTATGGGGTAGAGAAAATGAAAATGAGGCAGAGGGAGCTTTGAGCACATGCCACAACAAAGTGTTAAGGTAGATTCCATTACATACTTGTGTGTTTTTTGCATGTGTCCATGCTAGCTTAGTCCCTTGGGTGAAGTATTTCAAGCTAATGCATAAAGACCACAGCATGACACCTACTCTAGATCACTTTGCTTGTATGGTTGGCCTTTTGGCAACATCTAGGTAACTTACTGAGGCATGGAAAGCTATTGTAGCCATGTTTGCTTGTATGGTTGGCCTTTTGGCAACATCTAGGTAACTTACTGAGGCATGGAAAGCTGTCGTAGCCATGGAGTAATTGTTTAACTACTAATTTTAGGGTTTCTAGTAATCCATGGTTAAGACTCCTTAATCCAGCCCCAAAAGCACATCCGTGCTATTTTATTATTATTAATGGCTTGTTTTTTGTAGTAGATTACATCTCAAATACTCTATAAATAGGAGTCTATTTATATAGTATTTATTTATTTTAGCTAGCTATCGTTCATCCCTCTGATGCCCACTACTGGCCTCACTCCTTTGGGACGACATTGCCAATTTGTGGAGTTTTGTTGAAGTACTATCCTATTGTCCACAATTATTACAGTGCCAGGTGACCTGATTATCGGCCTTGTTAGGAGCTATCCTACTACTATTCCTAGTATACAGTTGTTGCTTGGTTGGTTTGGGACACTCTTGAGCTGTTGCATGCCTATTTAATTGTTGCCTAATCAATTAATGGTCTACCTACTACCTCTAACACTCTCAACATTTGCAATTATTGCACCAACTTGGAGCTATTGTACATGTTTGCTGTTGAGACACGTTGCCCTACTAGTCGCCTGCTTGTTGGAGGATATATGGCTATTGACGTCATCAAACACCCATTCAACAATTTGTAGGATGAATATATATATTATTCTCAATGCAACAAACACACTATGTAGGGTGAATATTAAACATTGAACTCTCATGTCTTGAGGACCAGGGCAAAGAGTATGAGTTGAAGAGTGTGTTATACTTTGACAAATCCTGAAACACAACAAAAAATCTCCACAGATGTAATGCAACAGTAAACACAACTCAAGAAGTTTGGATCAATGTCTGATGGAGCAGTTGAGGCTAAAAACAGTGAGCATATCAGTGGGGTTGATGAGCTGATATGTATTTATAGGCATGAGGGGGAGCTTGCAGTCAACTCATTCTTTTGGCTACTTATCGAGAGCCAAGTGAGATTTATTAAAAATGCATTTTGACTACCTACATGTTGGATGGTGTCATGGGGATGATTATTTTATGATTTATCTCTCTCTATGTAACAAACGTCATGAATTTTCACCTATTTTTTAAAAAACATATTTTTTTCTTCAAAATGACCTTATTTGAAATGGTTTCTGGCCAAGTTACCTCATGACTTATCTAGTTTATAAAGTCATGCCATACTCTTTGATACTTAACTTACTCAATATCATGTTGTACTGATAAATGCTTTTGTGATTGGTCTTGAGGTTATAAAATCAATGTGATCTTTGATACATTAAATAGAATGAGGAATGCTAAATCAAATATAATACGGAAAATTTTATGATCAAGCCGTCATAATATTATTTACGAGGCGTCTTTTCTTTTTGTTGGATGGGAACATTGAGGCCTCTTCTTGTATCAAATTGCAGAATTGATTTAATGCAAGATTTGATATTAAGAAAATTACGTGCGAACACTTATGTGACAACTCAATGAGTAATTTTTTAAAATACCTCAAGCCCGAATTCATTTCTTGATATGAAGCATTGTGGCGGGAATATTACAAAATATATCCCATCTAAAAGCATTTGGATGTATTACATATGTAAATATTCCCGATGACTTGCATATGAAATTGGATCCCAAATCCAAAAAATGTGTATTTGTTTGATATTATCTTGAGAAAAAGGGATATAGATGTTATAACCGTGTTAGATGTAAGCTGAGAGTTAGTGAAAATGTTGTTTTTGGTGAAATGAGTAGTTGGTACACTAATGTGTATAATGCAGTTGGGATTGATGAGCATAAGAGTGTGGCTATGCAGAAAATAGGTCAACTTTTTTGAGTGGACCACAAGAGTCTCCTAGTCATGGTTCTGTTGATAGACCTTGGAGTGGTAGATTGAGGTCACAGATTACTCCACCAAGTGTATCACAAATATCAAGAACAAGTAAAGATAAAATTAGGGACTCACCTATTGTGACATATGTATAATTAGGTTTCTCTCATGTTGATGTTAATTCAGATGCCTTTGAGTAGAGCTTGGATGAGGAGTTTGGAATTCTATCTATTAAAACACTTGGTGTGTGGAAGACACAAGAGGATACTAAAGCACTTGGTAGTAATCCAAGTTCACAAAGGTCAAGTAGAGTGAGAGAGCCAACACATTGATTGGTGTATGATAGCTATGTAGCTCATCACCATGCATACATGGCTAAGGTTGTGCAAGATATGGAACCCACTTGTTTTAAGGATATAGTGAGTAATGAGTATTGGATTCATGCTATAAATGAAAAAATTGCTACACTTATGGATAATGACACATGGGAATTAGTGTCCTTACCTGAAGGCAAGAAAGTTACAAGAGGCTATAAATGGGTTTACAAGGTCAATGGATCTATTGAGTGCTATAGGGCACAATTGGTTGCCAAAGGGTATATGTAGAGTGGCTAAAATAGTCACTATAAGGACTGTAATAGCAATGGATGCATCAAAGGTTGGATCATGTATTAGATTGATGTTAAGAATGTGTCCTTGTAGAGGGAGTTAAAAGAGAAAGTTTATGTGGAGCAGCCACCTAGTTATGTGAATGAGAATCATCCAGATTATGTATGCAATCTTTGTAAGGCCTTATATGGACTGAAGCAAGCACATAGGGCATGGCATGATAGGATTGCAGAGTACCTTGTCAACATTGGATTTTGTAGAGCACAAGCTAATCACTCACTCTACATATATGAGAGATGCAAGTATTTTAGTCATTACTATATATGTGGATGATTTTATCATTGTGGGTGATACTGAGACATAGATTGATAATGTGAAGGGTCATCTCAAGGCTGAATTTGAGATGAAGGATTTGGAAAAGCTATGATATTTTCTGAACATAGAGATAATTAGGACTCCAAAGGGTATGTGACTATCATAGAGATAGTGTATAGTATATATGTTAAAGAAGAAAGGTATGACTGATTGCAAGCCTATCTCTATACTTTTGGATGTAAATGGTAAGATTAGTGCACATGAGGGTGACTTGATTGAGAATGTCACTATGTATCAAAAGATTGTGGAAAGTCTTGTCTATTTGATAATTACTAGACCAGCAGACCTATACACAGTTGGTTTGGAGAGACAGTTTTTGCAACTTCCACGAAAGTCACATTTGGATGTAGTATGATGTATATTGTGCTATGTCAAGTGCACATTGGACTATGCTTTATTCTATGGTGCAAGTGTACCATTAGACTTTCATGGTTACGCAAATGCAGATTCGTCTAGTAGTATCTTAGATAGGAGATTTACTAGTGGTTTTATGTTTTCCTTTGACAATGGCACTCTTAGAGTAACAAAAAACAACCAACAGTTGCCTTGTCTTATATAGTGGTAGAGTACACAGGTGTTGCAACTGAAACATGTGAGGTATCTTGGTTACACAAGATATTTGATGATTTGGAGATGTAGATGGATAAGAAGGTTATCATCTACTGTGATAGCCTTAGTAGCATTCAATTGGCTAGGAACCTAGTGTATCATGTGCCGACCAAACACATAGAGATCCATTACCATTTTCAGACAAAAGGTTGAGCTTGAGCATGTATACTCAATGTACTTTGTCTTAGTTTGTCCTTGATACTATCTCTTAATATTTTGGGAGCACTAGGTGGTTTTGGATACATTTGGTACTCCTGAAACCCTTTTAGTACCATCTGGTGCTCCTTGGAACTCTCTCTAGTTGATCTCCTTATTGCTATAAAATGTGGCTCTTTTTGGTATATTTTGTTATTTCTTGTACTCTTTGGTACATTTAGTCATGTTTGATACATTTGGTTCTCTTTGGTGCATTAGGTTTAGGTGCTACATTTGGTACACATGAAAATCTAGGATACATTTGGCAGTTTTTGGTACTGTGGGGTTATTGAACCTTTGGCATAACTAGTGCTTTATTGCTTCTTAATAGTTTTGAGCACTTTGTTATTTTGGATATATTTGTTACTCTTCAAACCCTTTAAGTACCATTTGGTGCTTTATTATATCTTCATCATTTTGGAGCACTTGGTTGTTTTGGATATATTTGGTACTCTTGGAACCCTTTTAGTACCATTTGGTACTTCTTGGTACTCTCTTTGGTTGTTTTCATCACTAAAAATCTTGTTTGTACTATCTCATTCTCTTTTTGAGATATTTTGTGGTTCTTGTACTCTTTGGTATATTTTAAGCTCTTTGGTACTTGAAGCATGGTAGAACTTGGTACATTCTTTTTGAGCCTTTGGTGCAATTGGTGGTTTTGGGAACCTTTGGTGGTATTTGAACCTTTGGTGTAATTGGTGCATTTTTTTACTTCCTCTTAATCTTTTTATAGCATTTTGTATTTTAGGCCTTGAATGCACGTAACATGGAGGATATATATATATATATATATAGCATAGAGGATATATATATGTATATATATAGTGAGTCCCCCAAGGTCTAGATGTGCAAACCTATCGAACCAAGTGATCCATCATTAATGTCTGCATATGTTGAGCTTACAATCTCAATACAGAGCTTCGCAAGATAGTGAGATAGAGCTTGACTATGTGTTCAATCCAATATAGCCCTCTCTATTTCTACGTGACTTTTAGATCTCTCTTGGGATGAAGCATCATTAAGCTTGTATCAACCCTCACTTTATGGGGGAGGAACTTGGCAAGATGATTTCCCCTCTCCCTTTAAGATACCTTTCCCCCTCTCATAATGAATTGTCTACGAGACAGAGCTTGAAAGCATGCATTGAAGCTTGTATTAACCCTCTCTTCTTTATATGACTTTTTATGTGTCTTTAAGATAGAGCTTGAGGACACAAACTTGTATCAACCCACTCTCCTTGGGGGATGATCTTAGAAAGATAAATACTTATTTTCTCCTCTATCTTTGAGATATATTTGTTGAGATAGTTATTTAGCACATGCTAAAGACTATATCAATCATCTCTTCTCTATATGACTTTGATATGTCATTTGGATAGAGCTTGAGCATACTCAAGAATGTTTTAATAATCTATTTCTTTAGATGGAGGTTGGTAAGATAGTGAGAAAGTGCTTGTATCAACCCTCTCTCTCTATCTCTCTATGTGATTGTGAGATCTCTTTGGGATATAGCTTAAGCATATGCTCTAGCCTATATCAACTCTCTCTTCATGGGTCAGGAAGATTGCATGATTGTTTCTTTGATCTCTTCATTTAAACCATGGCAATGAGGTTTGTCCTCTCCTATTGCGATGTCTATGAGATACAACTTAAGTGCATGATCAAATTTGTATTGACACTTTCTATTTGATATGACTTTCTAGTATATCTTTCAAATAGAGTTTTTAGAATGTGGTCAAGCTTGTCTCAATCCTCTCTTTTTGGGGGAAAAGCCTAGCAAGATAGAGGTGCTTTGAGATAGAACTCAAGTACATGCTAAGGTATGTATCAACCTTCTCATATTTTGATGTGAATTTAATGTATCTTTGAGATTGAGATTGAGCATGTGCTTAAACTTGTAGTAACCCTCTATTTCACTAAGGGTGAGGAACTTGGAAAGAAAGTGAGATGAAAAAGCTTGTATCAATCCTCTCCTTTATTATGTCACTTTAAGATGTCTTTGTGATAGCACTTGAGCTTGTATCAACCCTTCCTTTACGAGGGAAGGAGCTACTCAATAGTTTTTCACTCTCCCTTTGAGGGAAAGCTTGTATCAACCCTCTCTCTCTCTCTCTCTCTCTCTCTCTCTCTCTCTCTCTCTCTCTCTCTCTCTCTCTCTCTCTCTCTCTCTCTCTCTCTCTCTCTCTCTCTCTCTCTCTCTCTCTCTCTCTCTCTCTCTCTCTCTATGTGAGTTTGGGATCTCTTGGGATAGAGCTTGATCATGTGCTCAAGCTTGTCTTAGCCCTGATTTTCTAAGGGAGGAAAATGGTGTGATTGTTTTTCCTCCCCCTTCATTAAGACCATGGCAAGGTAGTTTCTCCTTTTCATGAATTGCATGGGTAGGGGGACTTTCTTGAGTTGCTGTGCCAAACACACACCATACACACAAGAGGAAGCTCACTCAAGAATATAAAAAGAGAGATAAATGCCAAAATGTTTTCTTAATGTTTTATTCTTCTTCTTTCACACATAATACAATGTTTATAGAGTATAGATAATATACAATATAAAAGAAAATGGTCTATTAAGTTAAATAGTGCATAACTAACTATACTAATCAATTGGCAATATACCTATACTAGTTATACGTAGTACAAAAAATCAAATATAATAAATGATAAGTTAGTGACCATGTAAGAGTCATAATAATGACCATTGACATGCTAAGTGTAGACATGCGAACCATCTAACTAGGAGGTTCATCATCAATGTCTGCATATGTTGAGCTTGCCATCTCAACACTCCTCCCCCATTTAGATGTTTATGAGATAGAGCTTGATTATATGCTTAAGCTTGTATTAACACTCTGTATTTGATATAAATTTTTTAAATTTCTTTTAGATAGAGCTTGACAACATCCTCAAGCTTGTCTCAACCCTCTCATTTTGGGGGAGGAGATTGACATGATAAATTTCTAGTTTCTCCTCTATCTTTGAGATGCTTTGAGATAGAGCTTGAGCACATGCTCATGCCTGTATCAACACTCTCATATTTTGATATGAGTTTGAGGTGTCTTAGGGATAAAGTGTGAGAATGTTCTCAAGCTTGTATTAACCATCTATTTTAGTAGGGAGCAAGGATCTTGGAAAGAAAGTGAGATGACAGAGCTTGGACATATGGTTCGTCAACCCTCTCCTTTATTATGTCACTATAAGATGTCTTTGGGATGGAGCTTCAACTTGTATTAAACCTCTCTTTATGGAGAAGAAGCTAGTCAATATGGTTTCCTACTCTCTATTTGAGGGCATGTTAAGATAGTTTCTCCTCTCTCATTGAGATGGCTATGAGACCTTGCTTGAGCACATGCTCAAGATTGTATCAACACTATCTATTTAACATGACTTTTTGATATGTCTTTAAGATAGAGCTTAAGAGCATACTCAAGATTGTATCAACTCTCTCTTTACAAGAAAGGACCTTAGCAATATAGATCTATGGTTTCTCCTTTGTCTTTGAGATGCCTTTTAGGTAGAGCCTAAGCATGTATACAAGGTTATATCAACTATCTCTTTTTGGCAAGATGTTTGATATAACTTTGGAAAAGAGCTTTAGAATGTAGTCTAATTTGTATCCTCTCTTTAATTTGACTTTAAGGTGTCTTTGGGACAAAGCTTCAGCACATGCCCAAGTCTATATAAACCCTCTCTTCTTTTTTAGGAGGGATCTTAGCAAGATAGTAAAAACCAAACTTGAGCATGTGGTAAATCTTGTATTAACCCAATCTTTCTTTTGTGTGAATTTGGAATCTCTTTGGGAGAGAGGCTCTAGCATGTGCTCAAGAAACCCTCTCTTGGAGGAGAAGTTTGTCAAAATAGATTTATAGTTTCTCCTCTATCTTTGAGGTGTCTTTGACATAGATCTTGAGCACGTGGCCAAGCTCTACCTCCTTAAGCCTTGGGAAAAAGGAGAGAGTTGTTATAAGATTGAGCACATGGCAAAGTTATTTCTCAAAGAGATCTTAAATAGAGAGGGTTGATATAAAGTTAAGGACATATCTCTAAGCCTTAGTACATAGCATAGGGTTGCCCATGTATAAGGGCAAGCTTAGCCATGACAAAGAGATTTCTATGAGAGGGTTGCTCTAAGCTTGAGCACATGGCTAGGGTCTAGTTCCTTAAGGCTTAGACTAGAGATAGAGAGGCTTGATATAAGCTCACAGATATACATCTAATCTTGATCACATAGCTCAATTAGTCATTTTAGCCACATGTCATTGCTTGTGTTTCATGTGTTAGTTAAGAGATGCCAAAGACATGTGCACTTAACTTATGAGAATATTATATTTGAGTACTTAAAGGCACTTATATGACACTATTTATCACTTTCAACAATGATGATACATTTTGACTTCATATAATGATAAAGAGACAACATAAAATTTAAAGTATACATGCATACTCTTAGGATTTGATTTACACTTGAGTGGACTCTTGTGTTTGTGGGAAGGGAGCATTTGTATGGTGTGTTGTTTGCCTAGTATGAGCTACATGTTGGGATCCAACTTGAAGCATCATGAGAATCATGGAAGATGTGGTATATTTTATATAAGTAGCCTTATTGAACTTTTGGGGGATTTAGTGTTATGCTTAACATTATGTTCTATTTGAGTTTCTCTTCGCAAAATTAAAATTAGTTGAAGCTTTCTTGCCTATTCGGGACAAACTAACATTATGTATTATTTGAGTTTCTCTTTGTGAGATTATCTTGTTTTTTTTTAGTTTGACTTCATTAAGGTATTTTTATATTGGGGAAGTTACTACATGTATGCTCTCTACATCACATCCGTTCAAGGCCTATTTATAAATATCCTTATCTATTAATTTTTCATGAATAAAGCATAACCCTTTTCTATTCAATCTGTAAATAACCCCTTTATATTGCACCATTTTTTTTTGTAAAAAATGTATAAAAATGGTATTTTAAAAATAGCTTATTTTGAATCCACGTGATGCACACATATATTCATGAGTAAATTACCTGAGATTTTTATCCATGTTGTTGCATATTATCTTTTTGGAGTATCATAATCCACATTATATATATTTGTTTTTTCAATGTGTCTAAATAGATTACTTATAAAATAACCAATAATTTTCACAATGTGTCCACATAGATTGCTTATAAAATAACCAAGAATTTTCACAATGTGTCCAAATAGATTGCTTCTAAAATGACCAAGAAAAGAAAGAAAGTAGTTGTAGAAGAGCCCACTGCAATGAATTTTATGTCCTTGGATGTAAGGAGTTGGCACATTGACATATTCAGCCCTTGGATGTAAGGAGACGTTGGTACATTGATATATTCAGTCCTTAGATGTAAGGTCCTTGGATATAATGAGCTAGTGCATTGACATTTTCAACTCTTTTAGTGAGTTTCTCAACAAGCCTCACTTATTCATATTGAACCATGTGAATGATGAACTGAGCCAGGATGCTATTGGACAAACAAAGAAAGTTGCTTCTAAAAGGGCTAGAAGTCAAGAGGAGTTGCCTTGCCTTGATGTAAGTGTTGGAAAACTCATTTATTAGGTTCTTCCTAATATATATGTGGTCAAAAAAATATAGTAAGATGGTGGTGATACAATGTTTAGTAGGGGATGGGAACTTAGATACCAAGGTGAAAGACTAGATATTGATGAGCTGGTAAAAGCATTTGACGACATTAAAAAGACAACCCCATGAAATAAATATATTCTATCTACAAAGACTGAGATATCAATAAAGAAAGAAAACTTGTCAAAAGAAGAAAAACTAGTAGTTGTACCAATCATTGCAATTGATCCATTAGATCCAATAACGAAAAAAGACCCTTTATTGATACCGAAACTTGATGAGAGACAAGTTGCAAAGTTTAAAAAGAAATTAAGGGCCCTAGGACTAAATGCATATGCAACATACTTTCCATTTGGAATAGACAATCAATATTCCATTCTTGTAGTCAAATGTAGCAAAGCTACACTACATTACATTTGTAGGCCAAAGGAGCATGTGTATGTCAATTATCTACTAAGCAAGTTCTTTCACTTCTTTCTATGCATATTTGAAGCCCATATATAAGAATAATCATGGGTTCAAGCCTAAGGGAATTGGTGAAAGAGGAGGAATAAGATAATTATGACTGCTACATTCTAGGTGGCCGCCAACACTCAATTTATATAGCAAGAATACTCATTAAAATGAAGTTATATGAAAATGAGAGCATTAAGGAGAACTATGCATGTATCATCATGGATGCCTTGCCAAAGGTGTCAATGATCATATACATTTTTTCTAATGAGGAATTATAGGAGCAGCTAAAGAAATGGCCTTATAAAGTGTATTACAGAACTTAAGATCCTAGTGGAGATAACCTATGGAAGGCCTTTAAAACATGCACAAGTTGTGATCAATGCTAAAAGTCATCAAAAATGGGATGTGAGTATCTCTAATAAAAAAAATTCTCGACTAGTTTGATTATTTATAATTTCTTTTTTATGCAGCTTTCACAAAAAATAAATTGATCTTTGTACTTGTGTTGATGTAGAAATTTGTTAATATTGATGAAACAAACATTGACTAGGGCTTTCATCAAAAGTTTTCCCATATGGTTATGTGTGAAAAAATTATTTATAACGACATGGATAAACAACTTGGATAGTGTAATGGAAAAGAAACTAGATGGGAAAGAACCTCGAGGGAGGGGGAGTCACTCGTGAATATATGTATGTATCATGTGAGTTCTATATAAGGGGTTTTATAAACACCATCTTTATACATTTATTACATATAGAAGGGTGTCATATCAAGAGGATACTTAAAAATTTAATTAAAAAAGTGGTATTTTATTCAATAAAAAATAAAAAATAAGGACATTTATGAATAGGTTTTAAACGCATGTGATATATATATATATATATATATATATATATATAGTAAACCCCCCATGAAAAAACCAATGAAAAGTACATTTTGTTGTCTAGTTGGATTAGTAGCCAAAGATGCAAAGGATACAAAGAAGGTAAAACAAATTAAGCAAGATCTGGTTGTGCAAGTGGAACTACTTCTCATATTCAACACATTTACTAAGGAAAAATGCAATAGTTAGGAAGCGTTATGTGAAAAACTCATGATTGTAGAAAACATATATGATTAGCTATAAAAAAATGTGTATTGACTAGATCAAATCAAATATCCAAGTTGGAAGAACATAGGTCAAGTTCCCTTCAAATGCTTAAGCATATGTAAAGTGGTTGGTAGACCAGGTGAAGGCAATCCAACATCCAAAAAGTAGACCTCAAAATGAAAAGTATATATGGCAACCATTGAGATGGTGGGTGGTGTTTCCTTAAATAGATGCTTTGCCACAAAAATTCTATCTTTGGGCATGCGTATAATTGACCAAACTAAGGGATGTGCTTCAAAGATGTCATGAGATTCTCAAATGTATTTCAAGTTCTTTGAAGCACTCATGCATGCTATAGAGTAGACCATTATTCTTGGCTTCATGAAAATGGAGAGCTTTGTGATGATACAATAAGCCTTGAAATGAGAAACTTGGAAGCATAAGATCTTCTTTGAGATGGCAAGTACAATAGATCATGTACTATTCAAGCATGTCCCTATCACTATGTCAATTTTTGTCTTTATTGCACAAAGAAACATGATTACAAGGGTTTTGATACATATTTGAGTGCTGAAAAATGAAGAAAAAATAGATCTCAATATTTATAGTTTAGTGAAAGGTGACCTCCAATAGAAGAAGATATAGTTGATCCATACATGCATCGATAGGTTTTGTAAAGGTTGAAGGTTACATCATGGATGCTTTCTCTAATGGATATATAGCAAGGGTAGTCCTAGAAATTCAAAGATGCATAACATGTTTTGTAGAAACACCAAAAATCCATGACGAGATACATGAAACATTGATGATATGGGGAAAATCTTTGTCAAACATTAGATTTTGGGCAAGCCTACCTATTGAGACTCGAAAAAGACTAGATTTTTTAATTTATTTTTGTTGTTTTTGAGGTTTGAATGGTTGACTTTTGATGGATTTTGAGTGATGATTAGTTGTTTTGGAAGTGTTTGAGAGTTTTTTGGATGATATTGATTATTTTTTGGAAGCTCATGATGATTCTCAGTAGAAATATGAAGCTCTGTGATGTTCTGACAGGTTCTGATTGGATCTGATACCTTCTGTTTTGTTTAGATTTTTTTCTATATAAAGCATATAATGATGATTAAAGATTGAAATCTTTTGAAATCTTATTGAATAGTTTTTGATAGTTTGGAAAGGTTTTAGTATGAGTTATGAGGTTCTGTTGTTCTCTGTTGACCTTCTATAACCCTCTGTTGATCTTCTGTAGAGCCTCTGTCTTTGTTCTGTTTCTGTTCCTGTTCTGTTATGCAGATCTTCTGTAAGTGTTCTATGGAATGAGGGTGTGACTTTGTAAAAGTTTTCTAAATTTTGGAAAGGATGAATCTAAGTTCAAAAGAGCTAAAACAAATGGAAGAAGCGGCTGTTAAAGACTGAAGAGCAGACTGGAGTGACAGAGATAGAAGCGAGATATGAAGAGACAATGTAGTGGCTCTAGTGCCCTTTCATATCTCCCATGCCTCTTGGGATGTGCATCCATGACCTAAGAAGAAATATTGAGAGTGATTATTGAGTACTGTAGTGAGGAGAGGATGTACTATTGATTGAGAGAGAAAGAGAGAGTTAGAGATAGCCAATTCTATCAAAACAATGTGTTTTTTATGAGAGATTGAGAGAGAAAACTATGAAAACAATGAAGATGAATACTATGTGTTTATTTTCCATTTAAAAATTGGTGTATTCTTTTTTATTTCTTGTTCTATTGATGGATTCTATGAAGATATTGAAGAATATGGTTGATTTTATCAAATCTATGGGAGATATCTACTAGGATGCTGCGTGAAGATTTGTTATTTTCTTTTTTGTGGTTCTCTAAAGAATTAAAAAAAGGCTTGTTAATGTTATAAGATAGATTTTCTTAAAGTAGAAACCCCTTTTCCTTGGTGTCCCTCATGGGGCTTCATATTTTTGGTGTGCAGCTGGGGAAGCTTGCCATCAACAAGCATTTAAAGAGGCTGAAAATGAAGGAAATGGCATTACCAAGAAGATGAGAATTCAATGGATGCTTGCAAAGTTCCTTCTTCCACTGAAGAGTTGGAGAATCTTATTTCCAAAGCCACTTTCTACAAGAAGTTCATCCCACAATGGCAGAAACATATTACCATCATGATGCAAGCTCTATGTGGTGGACTATTTCCTCTTTCAATTGAAGCAACACAGACGTGCATCTTGTTGGCAAATTGTTTGGGAACAAACTGAAGAGTAGAAAATAGAGAGAATGACCATCCATGGAAGATTTGGCATTCATTGAGAAGTTTCCAGACATGATCAAGTGGGAGATCATCAAGAAGCTTCAGGAGTCGTGATCTATGGAGGTTCACAAAAACAAAAAAGAAAATAGTTGGAATTTGTTCGTGGATGCTCAATAGCAAGATACGTGGGATGCTTGGTGCATTGACAACCTCCTGTTTGTTCAATTAGCAACCCATAGTTGGTAGACAGAGTGCTATTTACAACATACACTATTGAAACCATCAAAAGCTGGCATTATTATGATGATGGCACAACAATGATCCTAAGAAGAATGGGTTTTGATACTTTCAGAATGGAATATCTCCCCCTCTGTAGTGGTTTGAAAGCTAAATTCAAAGATGTTGAAAAGAAGGAAGTAGAAGAGATATTGGCCAAATAATCCTCTAGAGACTGAAGTCCCCCTCTTATTCTATTATGCTAAGTACAGACCAACTGGTTGGAGCCAACCCCTGATGAATGATGCAATCAAGAGGCAAGCGCTAGAACAAGTCCAGAGGTACATGAGAAGAGAGAAGGCAAGAATCAAGGCAGAGAGCGAGCTTGCAATAGAAGCCTCCTTTGACACCCTAAAAGCACTCTTTACAGAAGTCCCCATGGCGACTCAAGGTCCCCTTCCTAGTCAGATTCATCCTAGAAATATTGATGATAGACCAGTAAATGTAGTCCCCTTGCCAATTTTTAAGGGAGAGTACAATGAAGACCTCGATCTTCAAGTAGCAGAATTTATGGTAGCATGTGTGGCTAACAATGCCAGAACCCCTGAGCATTGGTTAGCGATATTCCCCGCCACTTTCAAGGGCGTGGCATTTCAATGGTATGAGAGACAAGCATCAGGAACTTTTGGCACATGGGACGTTGGCCTTCCTCACTAAATTCAGGTGTGAGGGTTTTGAAGAGAGGATGCGAGAGAAGTTCATGAACCTAAGTTAGTCATCTAGGTAGAAGCTTATGTCTCGTGAATGGAATCTATTCTGAAGAGATGGACCAATCATCATTTGGATGAAGGCATCCAGAAAGGAGTGTTCCTCAGAGGCCTACAACCAGAAATTCGCAAGTTCGTGGAATTAAGAAGACTAGTCAATCTGCAAGCTGTTGTGGAAGGTGCAAGACTATATGACGAAGTTGAAGCAAGGCTGTCACAATGACTCCATGAAGAGGAGTCTTACCTCCTTCCATGCCAGGAATGGTATACCCACCAAATGTAGTCCCAGGGACGATTCCCTATCCCTATTCCCAGATGCAAATAGTACTGCAGTACAAAGCACCTAATCCATAGTGGCTGCAAACAACAATGCCTCAAATAATGGTTCAACCGCCATGTCTGAAAGGTTGAATTTTGATGGATTTTGAGTGATGATTGGTTATTTTAGAAGATTGGTTATTTTAGAAGTTTTTGAGAGTGTTTTGGATGATTGATCATGTTTTGGAAGATCATGATGATTCTCAGTAGAAATATGAAGCTCTGTGATGTTCTAATAGGTTATGTTGAGGTTCTGATTGGATATGATACCTTCTGTTTAGCTTCTATTTTGTTCTGATTTTCTTCTATATGAAGCATGGATTGATGATTGATGAAGGTTGAAATCTTTTGAAAGATTATTGAATAGTTTTTGATAGTTTGGAAAGGTTTTAGTATGAGTTATGAGGTTCTGTTGTTCTCTGTTGACCTTCTGTAACCCTCTCTTGATCTTATGTAGAGCCTCTGTCTCTATTCTGTTTTTGTTCCTGTTCTGTTATGTAGATCTTTCGTAAGTGTTCTATGGAATGAGGGTGCGACTTTGGGAAAGTTTTCTAAATTTTGGAAAGGATGAATCTAAGTTCAAAAGAGCTAAAATAAATGGAAGAAGTAGCTGTTGAAGACTGAAGAGCAAACTGGAGTGACAGAGACAGAAACGAGATATGAAGAGACACTGTAGTGGCTCGAGTGCCCTTTCATACCTCCCATGCCTCTTGGGAGGTGCATCCACAACCTAAGAAGAATTATTGAGAGTGATTATTGAGTATTGTAGTGAGGAGAGGATGTACTATTGATTGAGAGAGAAAGAGAGAGTCAGAGATAGCCAATTCTATCAAAACAATGTGTCTTTTATGAGAGATTGAGAGAGAAAACTATGAAAAAAATGAAGATGAATACTATGTGATTATTTTCCATTCAAAAATTGGTTTATTCTTTTGTGTTTCTTGTTCTATTGATGGATTCTATGAAGATATTGAAGAATATGGTTGATTCTATCAAATCCGTGGGAGATATCTACTATGATGATGCGTGAAGATTTGTTCTTTTCTTTGTTGTGGTTCTCTAAAGAATGAAACAAAATCTTGTTGATGTTACAAGATAGATTTTCTTGCAGTAGCAACCCCTTTTCCTTGGTGTTCCTCTTGGGGCTCCACTACCAAATGAGGTTCAAACAATAGAAGAGGCTACAAGCAGTGAAGGGGATACAAGTGTGAAAGGAAAATAAACTCTAAAACCAAAACTTTTTGGATGATCTAGAAGGTGCAACAAACTTTCTATCTCAAGAGGATAATATGGATATGGAGTAAATCTATATTTTATAATGATCTTACAAGAGTTTGCATGAATCTCGTATATCCAAAGTAATAATGATTTATATCTTCTTTTTTATGTGTTGATAGTTCTTGTATTTTAGAAATGATCCCTTATTAAAATAGTAGATCAATATCAATATTTAAATAGTAGACAATACTAGTTTTTTTAGCTTAAATTTTATAATGTATATGTAATGACATAAAGTGACATACTTGACCCTATGTTCACATAGATTTTAATTAAGAGTGGCCACATGCCCAATCTTGACTAAGAAGGGAGCTCCTTAAAATCTTAGAGAGAGTTTGATTGAGCTTGGAAACACATCCAAGATCAACCTAGCTTGGTCTTGAAGTGATTTCAAAGTATGGCCAAGCTATTTCTTAAAGAGAACTAAAAGAGAGTTGCTTAATACATACTCAAGGACACAATATGAAGCTTGCGCACATGGCCCCAACACAAAGCTTGAGCACATGGCCAAGCTTATCCATGGTACTTATCCCCTTAAGAACTACCCTATTTAAGGAAAAGTAGCTAAGCTATCAAAACTTTCAAAGTTGAACAAAACTAAGGACTATTTAAGGTGTTCACTCACGTGGGTTGGGGAGGGGGTCACTCATAAATACACAAGTCTATCATGTGGACTCAATGAAAAGGGTTTTTGAAGTTTCCCTTTTATATTTTCTTTACATATAGAAGGGTATCATTTAGTGGGTGTACTACCACGATGGGCAAAACACATTCACTGTTAGCCATGGGATAAATGAACTCGGCTTCAAGAAGTTTCGTGTGATCCGAAAGTGAGTGGAACAGACAATAGGGCATCCAAGAGGATCAGGGAAGTATATGAAAACACAGAAGACCCTCCAAGTCTCTCAAGGGGGTAATGAGAGTTTAGTAGTTAGAATTGATGAAACTATGGTGAGAGTAGTAGGAAAAAAGGGAGTCCTCCTAAAAGCTATACTAAAAGAAGAGCTTAGGGTGAAACCATAGCTTCTCCATCACCTCTTTACCTACAACAAAACCTCAAATAGCCCAACTAGGATACCTAAGTGGCTCCTAGAAGGCATACTAACATGAAACTTAGCTAAGTAAGTCTTGAATGCTTTATGGCTAGAACATGCATCCCTAGACAAGGCACAAAATGTTTGAATAATCCAAAAGGGATGCTTAACTATATAGCGCCCAGGCACAACAACATTAACTATGGCAACTCTCTTACTTGCATTGTTGTTGCTGTAATGGGAATTCCCCTCCAAAAGATCCTACCACCACATATAGATTCATCCACACTATCCAAGGATTCCTTTGTATACTGCAAAAAGAGAAAAGAGGTAAATACAAGAAGTAGGAAACAATAGCCATAGTGATTACATGAGCAAGAAGAAGAAGCACCAAGAAGTGGAAGACGTGAGCTCATCTTTGAAAGACTTTGACAAATGGGACATAGAGGAAGAGTGAATGATTGTGTGTGTTGCTAAAAAGGGAGTAAGGAGGAAGTAGAGAAAATTAAAATTTAGAATGAGAAAATCACGAGAATAGTATGAAAGCCTATTAGAGCATCCATAGAAGAGTCTATACATAGTTCGGACCAATCTATAGCACAACAAGTAGCAAACCTTATAGCCCAAAAAGGAGAAAGTAGTTCTAGCAAGGGAAAAAAAGGTAACATAGAAATCAACTTCTAAATTTTACAACTCACCATGAGCAAATGGCTCAAATTGGTACCATGCAAGAACAAATTAGTGAGTTGGCAAAGGCATGATCTATACTTGAATTCACCACAAACAATCCAAAAGAGATATCTCGCCCCAATAGATACCATGAAGAAAGTGCAAGACACTTCCAAGGGGCAAAATTTAGTAGGAAGGATAGGAGCCCTTGAGTAAATAATTAGATAGCTCAAGGAAGACAAATCTAACGCACTCAAGTCCAACTAGGAGCTCCAAGACTCATAGGAGAGGATACATGAATAGTACAAAAGGTTCTTAATAGACTTATATAAGTAGTTCAAGGAGCTCAAAGCTCAATTGTAGGTACGCCAGAAGGCATTGAAGGAGATTCAAGAAAAGCAAGAGCAAAAGTGTTAACACTAAATGAAGAAGCACGATTTGGTGCTCATAGATCTCCAAAACCAACTAAAAGAACATGACATTACACTCAAGGAGCTCAAAGAGAAACAAGTATAAGGGATTCAAAATCAGCTAAAGGATCACAACATAGAACTTAAAAATCTCTAAGATCAACTTAAAGAGCAGGAGATTTCCATGAGCAAGCTTTAAGATAGATCAAGGAGTATGACTAGTGACTTGCAAGCTACATAATCAAAATGGCTAAGCAAAGCATGGAAATAGTGGTAATCAATTGCGCGGCCAGCTCCCCAGTACTAAGATTGAAGTAGCTAGGATAAAGAAAAGATAGATCTAGATGGAAAATGGCATCTAGAGCATCAGAAAAATGTAGTGTTAATGGAGTGTTTGATATGCAGACTTACAGAGAGACCATCTCCACTAGCTTGTTAGAGACCATGAGCATGGTAGAGAAAAACTCTCAAAGGCTTTATGAAAACACCATAGTGAAGCTCTCACTTGACTTAGAAGTAGTCCTTTACAATGTAAGGCCAACACATAGTCCTATTAGAGGCTTGCAAATTGGTCATGGTAAAGCAACAAGAGCTCTTCAAAATAGTTTTGATAACAACCTATATAACTATATCAAAAAAGTGAGAAGAACTTAGAGCCTGCTGACTTAGATTTCTCTCCAATACCTTGGAAATCAAGGAGTGGATTCAAGGAATTAGCTGATGATAGAATGGCCAAACCAAGAGGATCTAATCCAATAGCTGAGGCAAAAGGGTTATGAAGAGTACAAACTCAAGGCGATAGGATTGTTGCAACCTATACAACCCCAACCAATCTCTCCCATTTCCTTAGACCCACCCACAATGATGATACCCCCCCTCTAGACCTACCAAATATACTATATTCTGAAACAATAGAGTCAAAGGAACAACCAATAGTTGAAGAGGAAGACCTAGAGTAGAATGAAGCCTACATGGCCACGATCCAAAATCTTATGAGCTTAGCCACAAACATTAATGTGTTTTGTTTTGTATTTTTTTTTCAATGTTGTAGGAAGGGAAGAAAACATTGATGTTCACCACCTCGAAAGTTAGTAGCTTGGTCTATAGCCCCTAAAGTGTGTGTTCGAATATAGAGTTTGGATTGTCCCCACCTTTGATAGTACTAGCTTGGTCTACAGCCCCTAAAGTGTGTGTTGGAATATAGAGTTTGGATTGTCCCCACCTTCGATAGTACTAGAGGAGAAAATAGTCCATGAATCCTAATGAGTCAAGATTCATGATCAATCAAATAGCACCAAGTCAAAACATGGAAATGGCATGCACAGCCTTCATAGGAGTCTAAACCATCTAGCAAATGCCTAAGAGCATCATCCAAAAATGTGATAAAGATTGGGTGCCACTAACTAGCACCAATAGTCCATAATTGTTGAATGAACCCTACGAAATTTTCATTAGACAAGAGCACAACCATGTGCCACATTGGATGATAGTATGTCCACAATCCCTAACCATATTTTGATGGTGATCATGTTAATCGTGGCTGGTTGGGGTGAATATTGAATTTCCATCATGGCCCTGAAGAAAAGATTTCAAAAGCAGAAATCACAAATGACCCTACTAACATGGAAGCATTCGTTGGAGTTGCGAGCACGAGACTCACTAATGGAGTCACAGGCGCGGATAACAACCCTGTACCAATTCCGATACCACATTTTTTTCTTAAAATTTCTATTAGAATTCAATAGAAATAAGATAAGTCTCCTAAGAGATACTACGATCTTAGATTATTCACTTGGTAAATTATTAGAACATCTTATAGGCTAGAAACTATTGGGAAAACTACAAAATTCTAGAACTCAAGAGAAATCATGAGAAAATTTTCAAGATAGATTTATTAAGAATGAACCCTAAAGAAATTATTCAATGATATAGTTTAATCTAGAAGCTTTGATAGAAGATTTTAAGATCGAAAATATCTCTAAGTTGAAGAAACGGACTTAAGGCCAAGAAACTTGGTTACAAGAATGCCATTATAAACCTTGAATTGGGAAGTTAGAGACCTCAAAATCTAGATACCCTTAGTTAAATTCCAAGGGGAAGAGTTCATTATGTGAAATTCAAGTGTCAATTGCTACTAGATTAATCATCACTTGAAATTTGCATGATTGATTGAAGTCGTAACTGCTTGTTGAAGACATCAATTTTTTTTGTGATTTTCTAGATTAGTTTCTGATTGAATTAAGTATTGGAACATATAAAAATTGAGGAGCCCTATATCTCCCCTAAGGATAGGTATTGAATCCCCATACCAAGAGGGGATGTTTTTACCACTGCGAAAGCATGGATTGGTTCCGATGGTGAGAGGTCTCCCAACAGGGATTGCATCAAGTAGGAGGTGGCTAGGGTGCCAAAAGGGCCTCTGGCTAGTAAATCCTTTATATACCTAGGAACTACTTGGTCCCTTGTATGGCCCAAGTTCTACTTCGGATGCTTAAAAACGCTAGCTATAGGTGGATTTGATCTTGGTGACGTGTAGATGCACTGGATGAGGCAACACATAAAATTATAATTTTTCTCCTGTATGGGCAAGAGAACACACATTATGGAACATAATCAATGAATTTGTTTTATTCTGATTGTATGTTCGTGAGTAAATTATGCAAACAAACAACTGTGCATAAAAGGATTTTTTTAAAATTAGTGAAGCTATTTTTATATGTTTCATGTAATGTGGAAGGTAATTAGAAAACTAAGAACTTCCATAGAGGGAAGCAGGTAGATGGATTCCTGACGAATCGAGTCCTATGGCAAGGTTGTCTTAGTTAGCCAAGAGGTTTCCCCAAAAACAAACGCTAGGAAGAAACTCTAGGAAGGACCGATTCGTTGACTTACCTAGGGTTTGGTCTCACAACCTGAACTGTAAATTATCTTAGGGAAAGGTACGGTGGCGGCTGTGCTAAAGCACTACGAGGGATTTCATAAATCCTTAATCTGCTACTGGAAAAAAGCGTTGTACTCCATGAACCAAAGGTTATGGCAGTCACTCCTTCTGGACAAGAAGCCTCTTGAAGGATACCTTCAGATGTGAGCTAGTTGTTGATAGGTGACTATTAGGCCAATTAGGAACCTTTAGGTTGGTCCTTCGTGGGTAACAACAGGAGGCTTCCCCTGCGGGGTAGACCTAGGGTTAACTAGCTGGGACAAAATCCGAACAAAATTCAATCATTTTGGTTAGAGTACAGATGGCGATGGCTGAAAGGTAAACTCTAGGCAACTACTAAAACATTACTCGTCACGTAATCAAGGCGGTTACGTTACAAAATGCATGCTTATCACTTGCCTAAGCAGGTAAGCTACTCATGAATATATGTATGCATTACGTGGGTTCAAAATAAGGTATTTTTAAAACACCATTTTTATACATTTTTACATGCAGAAGGGTGTAATATAAAGGCGTTATTTACAGATTGAATAGAAAAGTGTTATGTTTTATTTTAAAAAAATCACAGATAAGGATATTTATAAATAGGCATTGAATGCAAGTGATGTAGAGGATATACATATAGTAACTTCCCTGAGTCACTTGCCCAGAAGTATTCTATGTTGGCTAGCTTATCACTTGCCTAGAGATTTAAGACTATCACAAATTTTAAAATCTTGCATAGTTAGAACCTAGGGTATACACAATGGGCCTTGCAGAGTGATGGACCCTATGCATGCCATGGGCTCTAACTATGGAAGATGGTGGAAAACAATCTTCAAAGGCTCCTATATATGAGATGCAAGGAAAAACTAGTAATAATATAAAAAGTCATGGTGCATATTTTTTTAAAGTAAGGACTCTAATCAATCTAAGCCCATAAATAAGCTGGAAGGTCTCAAAGAGGCCCTTGTTGCATCATCGGGTCTAGGTTAGTAGACTACGCTACAAAAGTGCCATAACTTTCACTCTATGGCTCAAAATGGGGTAATGTTTTGGGGCCCAAGAGGAACACCAAGAAAATACAAAAACCACTGAAAGAAAATCTATCTTGTCACACCAACAAGAATGTTCATTGTGCTTTAATCAACCATAAGAAGAAAAAAAGAACAACCAATCTTCGTGCAACATTATATAACAAATTTTCCACTAGTTTATCACAACAAAACTTTAATATATTCTTCAAAAAACCATCAAATAACACAAAAAATTATCAACTTTGAATGGAAAATCATAACATAATATTCATATTTCATCATGTTCATAGTCTTCATAGTCTTTTTCTCAATCTCTCTCATGTAGATAAAATGTTTCTTCATAGAAATTGACTATATCTCATACACTATTTCTCTCACATATTTTCTCTCTCAATAGTACATGAGAGTAAAAAATAATTACACTCAATAATCATCTCTTGGTCGTAGATACCCCTCCCAAGAGGTATGCCTGATATGAAGAGGCAACAGAGCCACTATAGTGACCCTCGAGAGCTGATCAGTGTCATTGTCACTTCAAGTCTTCATTTGCTACTTCTTCGAGGTATTAAGAGCTTCAATTATTCTCTTTCCAAGATAAGAAAATATCCCCAAGCTAAACATCCATCCATTAGAATGCTTACAAAAGCATACAGAAGGCAATAGAAGGCATACAAAAGCTAAATAGTATACTACATAAGGTCTATAAAAGGTATAAAAACCATATGACTCAAACAAAAACTAACTCAAACCATAAAAGACCATCCAACAAACTCTCAATCATTCCTCAAACTCATTTACAATCATAACCTCTCAAATTGATGCCAGGAGGCATATTTCACGGTGGATTCCGTACCACGGTGGATTCCATGAGGTTTTATGGTGGATTCCGTAAACTTTGTTGACCGGGGATCATACACAAAGTGGATTCTTTGTGCGAGAAGTTGATAGGGACGCCTATCCTTTTCGGGCGTTTCATTAATTTAGTGTGTATATGGGTGATTCCATAGCGGGTGATTCCGCAAAATACATATTAAATTAATAAACATTTATGAGTTTAGAGTGCGCACTCGTGATAAATAAAGGTTAGGATTGATTTCTAACCAGTTGATTTATTTATGTAGTTGAAGACTGCTAGGTATTCACTTTTGTCGATTTAATTATATTATTTTACTAATGATTGTGAATGCTTCAGTTGATGTGTAGAGATAGCAGCAGTGGACGGAGGAAAGCATTGGAGGATAGCGTGTATTCGAGTTGTCACTTATATTTTGATGGGCGCATACCTTAGGCATGGCGCCTATATTTTGTCGCGCCTATTTATTGAGGTGTTGGATATTTATTTATTATTTTGTATGCGCATGGGTGCACGATTATGATATTTGTATTTGGACATTGTATTGGGTATGCCTGACTCTTTGGGTGCCCACCCATTAGCTTTATTTCTATTTTGTGCTAAAGAAAACTCAAAATCCAAAAGCGTGCTATTTTGTAATTTGGGCTATTATTTTAGCTTGAAGATGATTAATACATAAAATACATGCTTTGTGGAGTGCTCACACAAGGCATGGGGGTAGATTGCACCCAATTGGTCTCTTGTTCATGTCATCATGCTTTCTACCTTGAGTTTTGTGCAAAAAGTAGAGTTCTTTTGTTCTTGGGGACCTTCCGGCATTCACTACGCGAGCATACAACATCCGATCTGCGCACCAATGATATCAGAGTGAAGCTGAGATCGAGAGCTTCCAATCGCTATCCATCTTATGCGAAGGCGGAGCTCCTGGAATGATCGAGCTCTACGGTCAGTCTCATCGCAAACGGTCGATATGGGTGGATTCTTGGGGGTCAAGAACCACTATTTACAGCCTCTGATCGTAAAGGACCGGCCTGTAATGGCAGAGGACCACTCCAATATCTTCTTGTCCAAGTCGTCTTCTCAGAAGTTCTGAGATAAGTTCCATAACTTCTATAAAGCTTAAAAGCTTCAAGGCTAAGTTTTTTAAAAGCTTAGCCCATCATTTTTTTTAATTCGGCGGCATCAGCGGCCCTTCTCTGTGATTTTCGGCGAGATAAAACGGCCCCCCCTTAAAAATCGTCGTTTACTACCAGACTACCGTAAGTTAAGTTAGCCAAGTCATCAGTTACACAAATCCTCCAAGTTGATCAAGTTTCGTAAGTCTGCAACTCTACAAGTCTAGCAAGTCACCAAAAGTCAGAACTGACTCCTGCCCAAAACTCCCATAATGACTGTTCCTGCGCAGAAGCACTGAACTACAAAGTTGTTCCCTGGAAGACTCTGTTCGCATACATAGACTTGCTGAACCAGTTTCAGCACATGTAGAAGGTCAAAACGCAGATTTTACAAAGGTTTCAAATCCCGCAATTGCCAAAGACGAAGACTTGAAAGCCAAATATATATATATATATATATATAAGCCTTGTACACCCGATCTTGAGCTACGCTCATCCCGCTAATTGGATTTTGAGAGTGTGAGTTCTTTTAATGTTTTGCAGGATGATGGAACAAAATATGGGCGATCTAATGGCTGAAGATGATCTTCTTGAACCTACGGTGGAACAAAAATTGGATTTAATTATGATGCAGTTGGACGAAGAACGAAGAGCCCGACAAGCCTTGCAAGTTCAATTGGACAATTTACAAAGATCGACTACCGACAAAGATGGACCACAACCTGAAGATCTTATCCGACGAGCCATTGATGCAACTCTCGAAGCTCAATCCATCTGCAAAGAAACAAAGATAAGTAAAAGAAATTTCAAATTCCATACTTTTAATGGCACTCGAGATGAAAAAACTCTTCTTGGATTCATTAGTCAATTTGATTATTACTTTCATGAGGAAACATACGCTGAAAAAGATAAAATCAAGTGTGTCACTAATCATTTAGTGGATAGAGCATCTCTTTGGTGGACCGTGGTTCGTAAGAGCATAGATTGTCCCACTACCTGGGAGAGTTTCAAGAAGAAGTATATGCAAAATTTCCTTCCTCCACAATTCCATGAGAAAGCCATAAAGCAATGGGATCTTCTTCAGCAAAGAGATCGTGAGCCTATTTCTCAATACACCGAACGCTTTTAGAATGCCCTACTCTAGTTACGCATGCTTGAAGATGTACCTGAAGCGACTCACAAGCGCAAGTATATGTTTGGATTACTTGGGCATTACTACGCTGAAGTCAATATGTTTAAGCCTGCAACTCTTGAAGATGCAATTTCTTTAGCTCATGACACTGAAGACAAGCTTCGAGGAAGAGACAAGCATCCATAGCAATTTCAAGCAAATGGTAACTATGGTTCTAGGCAATTCAATTCAAATTTTAGAAGATTCAATCAAAGTCAATTTCCTTCATCATCTTACCGCAAGTCTTGGACAAAACCACTTGCTTTGCCATCAAATACCAATCAAAACCCTAACCCATCTTCACAGCCAAATCCTAATATTCCTAGACTTCCTGCCATTGCAAACAATGTATCTAAAGCCAAACCTATAGTGTGTTACAAATGCCATCAACCTGGACATCTAGCAGCCAATTGCCAATCAAAGAAGCCACCTGTCCATATCAACTATCTTGGAGCAATGGAAGATGAAGAACATGAGGAAATGCCTAACTTTACGGAAGATGAGGATGACGTTACTACTCCTTCGGATACTTTACCAGGTATGCCAACTCCACATTCTTTGTTGACAATGAAATGTTTAGTGCATGGAAAAGAAAAGATTATTTTGCATGATGATGGTAGTACACATAATTTTATTTCTGCAAAGTTAGTGAAAGAATGGAAATTACAAACTGTTCCTACGCATTATCGCATTAAAGCAGCATTCTTAGGCACAAGGTATAATGGAACACAAGAGGTGCATGATTTAGAAATTCAAATTGGTGAATACACTGAAAGAAGGAATTTTCTAGTTGTACCATTACAGTCCAGTGATATTATTTTAGGTATGCCTTGGCGTCATCAGCATAATCTTGATATAGATTATTCCACTCATTCAATTAAAATTCATTTTCAAGGAAAACACGTTACATTGTATGGTATGCATACATCTAATGCTTTTCCACTGCTTACTCATACTCAAGCTAAATGTGCATTACGTAAAAGTAGCAAATCTTATCTAATTTGGGTGAATGAACTGCAAGCTAAAGAAAAACATATGCACCCTAGGCATAAAGAATTCCTTGCACAATTTAAAGATTGTTTTGCTAAAGATCTACCACCTGGATTACCTCCTTCACGTCCTGAAGACCACAAAACAGAATTAATTCGTGGTACACAACCACCTTGTAAAGCACCATATAGGCATAACCAGATAGAGCAAAAAGAAATTCAAAACCAAGTTGAGGAATTATTAAATAGAGGATTGATTAGATCTAGTAGTTCTCCATTTGGTGCACCTATTTTATTGGTAAAGAAGAATAATAATACTTATTGTATGTGCATTGATTATCGTGCCCTAAACAAGATTACTGTAAAGAATAGATATCCAATTCCTAAGGTCGATGATCTTATGGATAAACTGCAAGGTTCTGCCATATTTAGTTAAATAGATCTTAAATCTGGTTATCATCAGGTGAGATTAGATAAATTTGACATATTCAAGACTGCATTTAGAACACAATTTGGTCATTATGAATTTTTAGTGATGCCTTTTGGATTGACTAATGCACCTGCTACATTTAGTAGAATGATGAATCGCATATTTTTGAAATATCAGCATTGTGTTATAGTATTCTTTGATGATATCTTGGTATTTAGTAAAAATGAGAAACAACATTATGAACATCTGTTTTGGTTTTCAAGTTGTTGAAAGATAATCAATTGTATGCTAATCTGGAAAAGAGTGAGTTCTTTCAAACAAAAATTGAATATCTAGGTCATATTGTGTCATCAGATGGTATTAAAGTTGACCCTAAGAAGATAGAAGCAATATTGAATTGGCCAATACCTAAAAATGTGCATGAGTTACGTTCTTTTCTAGGTCTTGCTAGTTTTTACAAGAAATTTGTGCGAAATTTTTCATTACTTGCTTTGCTTTTGACTAAACTTTTAAAGAAATGTATTGTTTATCATTGGTTTGATAATCAACAGAAATCTTTTGATTTATTGAAACATGCATTAACCCATGCTCCTGTATTACAACTACCTGATTTTAATAGACCATTCTTTTTAGTAGTTACTGATATTAGCGGATCTGGAATAGGAGCCGTACTTATGTAAGATAATCATCCCATAGCCTATTCTAGTTGTAAACTGAAACCCTCCGAACTTAAATATTCCATATATGATAAAGAATTGTTAGCTGTTGTACACGCTTTAAGACAATGGAAACATTACTTAATGGGTTCTGAGTTTATGATTAAAACTGATCAACAAAGTATTAGACATTTACTTAGTCAACCTCAAATATCTGACCGACATATCAAATGGGCATATTTTATTCAAAGTTTTCATCCCCTTATCCAATATCAACCAGGCAAATAAAATTTAGTGGCCGATGCATTAAGTAGAAGACCGACCATTCATAATATCTTTGTTATATCATTTGATCATTCTCTAACCCCTATGAAAGATACTTATTATCAGGATATTACTTTTCATGCTGATTGGAATAAATTAGTAGGAAATAACTAGATTCCTATTGATTCACGATCTTATAATGATGGATTCATGTTTTATGAAAAGAGATTATGTGTTACAGTTCCATTCAGATCTTTTGTTTTGAATGAGATTCATTGTCCTCCATATCAAGGTCACAGAGGTATTATATCTACTTTGCGTATATTGACTGAAGATTTTTATTGGCCACGTATGGACACTGATGTATCTAGCTTTGTTTCTAAATGTTTGGTTTGTCAAAGAGTTAAGAGACACCATGTAAATAGTATGGTTTACTTATGCCTTTATCTATTCCATCAAGACCATGGGAACAGATTTCCATGGATTTTATTACTGGTTTAGCTAATACTAAAGATAACCATGATATGATTTGGACTATAGTAGACATGTTTAGTAAACAAGCATATTTCATCCCATGTAAGAAAACTTTAACAGCATCTCAAGAAGCACAATTGTTTTTGAAAACTGTTTTCACTAATCATGGATTACCAAAAGTCATTATTTTTGACCGTGATTCCAGATTTTGTAACAACTTTTGGATTACTTTGTTTGCTAACCTAGGAACAAAGATTGATTTCTCATCTACATTTCATCCTGAAACTAATGGACAAACAGAAGCCACTAACATTACTATTTTAGATCTTTTACGTGCTTACACTATTTCTAAACCACAAACATGGGACACACATTTACATTTACTGCAGTTTGCATATAACAATACACCACACACAGCTACAAAGAAAGCACCGTTTGAAGTGATTTATGGTTGTAGATTGTGTACACCTATTGCATCTTTATCAAATAGAAAAGTTAGAACTACCACTTCACTAGAAAATTCACAACACATTTCACATTAGTTTATTATGAATCTTTAGAGGCCAATTACCTGTACACCATGTTTATGAAAACCCACCTTTGTTAGATGAAGAGATTGAAATACTTGAGCCTGAAGCTATCATAGATACTGACTTTATGACTACTAGAACTGGTCGTAGATATTCTAGATATTTGGTCAAGTTTAAAAACCATCCTGTTGAAGAGGCCCAATGGATGCACGCTAGAGACTTAAATGCTTTTCCCACTCTGTTAGCTCCACATTGAGCTAATAGCAATTGAGGACAATTGCTATCCCACCCCAGGGGTATGATGCTAGGAGGCATATTTCAAGGTGGATTCCGTGCCACGATGGATTCCGTGAGGTTTTACGGTGGATTCCGTAAACTTTGTTGACCGGGGCTCATACACAAAGTGGATTCTTTGTGCGAGAAGTTGATGGGTACGCCTATCCTTTTCCGGCGTTTCATTAATTTAGTGTATACATGGGTGATTCTGCAAAATACATATTAAATTAATAAACATTTATGAGTTTAGAGTGCGCACTTGTGATAAATAAAGGTTAGGATTGATTTCTAACCAGTTGATTTATTTATGTAGTTGAAGACTGCTAGGTATTCACTTTTGTCGGTTTAATTGTATTATTTTACTAACGATTGTGAATGCTTCAGTTGATGTGTAGAGATAGTAGCAGTGGCGGAGGAAAGCATTGGAGGATAGCGTGTATTCGAGTTGTCACTTATATTTTGATGGGCGCATACCTTAGGCATGGTGCCTATATTTTATCACGCATATTTATTGAGGCGTTGGATATTTATTTATTATTTTGTATGCGCATGGGCGCACGATTATGATATTTGTATTTGGACATTGTATTGGGTATGCCTGACTCTTTGGGCACCCGCCCATTAGCTTTATTTCTATTTTGTGCTAAAGCAAACTCAAAAGACAAAAGCGTGCTATTTTGTAATTTGGGCTATTATTTGAGCTTGAAGATGATTAATACATAAAATACATGCTTTGTGGAGTGCCTCACACAAGGCATGGGGGGAGATTGCACCCAATTGGTCTCTTGTTCATGTCGTGCATGCTTTCTACCTTGAGTTTTGTGCAAAAACTAGAGTTCTTTTGTTCTTCGGGACCTTTCGACATTCACTACGCAAGCATACATCATCCGATCTACGCACCACAAATAGAAAGAAAACACATCAAAACAGAGGTAAAACATACTTATTAAAATCAAATAGATATATCACAGAACCAATAAGCACATCATAACTCAACTACAAAACCATCATGAGCTTCTCAAACCTACTCAATCCATTCCAACACACTTCAAAATATTTCAAAATCATTCAAAAATTAATCAATCAACCACAAAATCAAATAAAAATCACCCAAAAATTCAATTAAAAATTAGCAAAATTATAACCATTTTAGCACTCAATAGATCCCCACACTTAGCTAAGGGAGTGTCCTTACGACCTTGGAAAAAGAGAAAAAAATCTCTAAAATAACCATCATCAATCATCAACTCTAATTTGACCAAATACACGACCCCAACCAATAACTTGTATCTGGCAAACAATTCTAACAAAAGGAAAATACATTTTATCCATTAACTCATCCTAAAAAGATAAAATCATGACAAAATTATAAAGGATATAATAGGTCTCTTCATCTATCCCTTGCAATTCATCAAAAACCAAGAAATCACCTAAGAATCACTATCTTGATCATTTTCATTAAACCATGACCCCTTGATACACAACTCACACACCACATACACAAACCTAGTCTACATACAATAGTCACCTGAATGGCACCTCCAAAAGACACATAATATATCATTATAACTCAACAAAGATATATCAAGAATCAATGGAGTGTATCATATTTAAAAGCTTGATGGTTTCTAAATCTTTCTATGGAGAGGGATTCATTCACAAATGTTTTGGGAGGATTTTGAAAGAGCTACAAATAGCACATTCTCTCCATAAGTACAAAATATATGCTTGAAAGATAAATAACATGGAAATACAATATGTCCAACTTATGGAGAACAATATTCACATTAGCATTAAGGCACAATTTAGCTACTAGTTTTTTATCATTATGAGAATGACAAGTACCAAGCAAAATGAGTAGCCAATCTAACTAAAGGATCGGTAGATTGATTATATATTTGGACAAACAACAAATAACTCTGAGAAGCTTATATAGGAGTCTTCCATTCCCCTGGAATGATAGGCTAATTAATTTGGGGACCCGTCAATGAATATGTCTGGCTCCATTCTCTACATCTAGATATTTGCAAATCAAAACCTGACTAGCTACTAACCAATTAAAGTGGATCAAGAATGAAAGATGTGGAAGAAGGAAGAGGAATAAGCATTAAAGGATGAAGTGACGGATATGCAAAATCATATAAAGAAGAAAGACTTAAAGATGGAGAATCATACATTTTAACAAAATGTGATAAAAAAGGAGTTAAGAAACATGTTGAAACCGTTGAAAGGAGTGTAGTAGATGGGGGAGGATAAGGAAAAGGAGGTGAGAAAACACAAACTACAATGAAAGAGCGGTGAGTAAAAACAAGAATTTGTGGATTTGATTGAGCGTGAAAAAGAAAAGCATGAATAATATGGGGAGTCGATTAAAATATGGATAAATAAGAATTAAATCTATGGACTATTTGTTGATAATAAATGAGTGAAGGAACTCATGGACCTAAAACCAATCAACAATTGTAAGCTTTAAAGAAAGATGTGTCAAAAGGAGATTGTGTAGAAATATGGACTAAAATATCCTCCCATAGTTAGTTAGTATTTTGTAGACATGCGGAGGTTTTTAATTATTGAGGATTCAAGGCAACAAAATCTATCATTGGATACCAATAAACTTCAAGACAGCCAACCACTTTGGATGAATAAGCTTGAGAAATCTCATCTATTCGTATCTTCAAATGTTAAACATAAAGGATAAGTTACACAATAATATCCCCCACATACTAAGACAAATCCTCATATTTCGAAATCACAAGATCACCTCGAATATACATATAAGCCATCAGCATGGTGCTAGGTGTAATAGAGGCTTCAAAGGCTATCCTAACCACTTCCACAATGAGAGTAGAGGACTAAGCACTACTCCATCCATCCTCTGGAGGACACAAATCCATAGTGGATAACTTCATACAAAAGGCCAGATTTTATTGTTGATAATATATAAAAAAAGGAGTGATATGGCAAAATCTATTCCATAAATTGCTCAAAAAAAGTCCACAAAAATTCTATTCTAGATTGTAACCTATCTATGTTAGCTTAAAATAGCAGACATAGTATCACATTACCCTAGAGAGCAACCAAGTCTGTATTTGACGAAGAAGGCATTGGGGGTACACTAAGACTTGGTGGAATAGAGCAAAACTAAGCCAACTATACTTCAACTCCTTGATCTGGGTATTTTGACTATCAATTCTGGAGTTTGCTTATTGTAACTCTATCGTCTATGCAACAATTAAAGCTTGAAACTCCTAGTTTTCATTAGAAAGATTATATCTTACCTCAATAATAGTAGCTACCTCAAATTTTTCTTCAATTAATTGAGATTGCAAAGAGGATATTTTCTCTTTTTGGGCTTCTAACAATTTAGTGTATTGCTTCATTTGTTTGAATAGATCAAATAGGGTTTCTTTAGTGGAGGCAAGCTCTGTAGTGGGCTTGCATAACCCCTCCTTTGGACAATTATGTTTCTTCATAAAAAGAAAAATATAATTGTTGAATACATGCAATAACAAATATCTCAATGGAACTTTGAATATCTTTACACAATAAAGAAATGGCATCTCTTGCAACCAGGTGGTGTAGAGAAGGAACTAGTATTTCTATATTACCATCTCTTTTTGCCCTAAACAAATTTTCATCATTCTATGGAGGCAGTGAACAACTCCTTGGATGAAATCTTGGGAGGCATGAACCTATCCTAAAGAAATTGACACAATAGCTTGCAAAATGGATCAAAGATCATTACTACCAAGACATCTGAGATAGTAATAACTTTCTTAGGAATAAGATGGTCTAGATTTGTTTTTGTAACACCTTAATATCCTCATTAGCTAAGAGTTGATGAGCTACTAGAAAAACCTCTCCATGGTAAGGAAGAGACAAAGCTTTCCCCAAACCTCTAGGTGTCGTTGTAACATTGGTATCTCAAACAGAACCAATCCACTTGCTATAAGAGGTTAAGAACTCATCACACAAAGCATGATCATCTAGAATCAATGGCAATAAAAGAGCTACAGAATTGGAAAGACCGGCCTTAATACTAAGGCCCAATTTCGATAGTGGAGAATAATCTCTACACACTAGAGAAACATATTCAATGTGTTGAGGTTCCATTCAGATGATAACAAAACACACACCACACAGATCGAAAGAATGTCTAAAAAATAGCAGAACAAAAATAGATAAGAGATTGACAAAGTATCAGCTCGTACATAGGACCACTGACCACCCTAAACAAGCCACATCCTACAAAAATTTTGACATGATCTACCCACTCATGCGAGTGAAAGCTTCATGATATGTAACACATAAGCACCTTGATCCCCATATCATGCAAATTTAAAAAAAAAACCAAACATATCGTACACCTGACTATAACATCGTGTCCATCAAAATACCAAAAACCATACAAACCACAACATAAGGACACTAAACCAAGACTAATGAACTAATCATGTCGACAACAATGATAGAAGGACGAGTAGATTGCCTCACCCACACTCCCACATAGCACATTATTTGGATTAGTGATCAGTCAAAAGTGCATAGATTCAGCTTTAATTTTTTAAGGATTTTTAAAATTTTTATTATTGATGGGTGAAACTTTATTTAGGTGATAAATCTTAGGAAAGAAAATAGTGATTTCTTATTTACATCAAATTGATCGATGCATTAAACGCAACCCATGACTACGGTTTCAACTCTTAAGGTCTCTAAATGCAAATTTATTCTTAAAAATTATAATGTGTGGAGTACTTTTTGACCAGTGCGCATGCATGAGTGACAGTTGGTTCCTTCTTTTAAATTACCATGTGTGTGTTTGGCACATGAAACGCATGCCATGTGAACGGTTCATTTATTGTATTTTATTTTAATGGTGTGTTGGGCACAAATATGCATTAAAAATGTGATCAATTGGGCTTATTTTAGGAACTAAGTGTGGGTTATCATGCACGGAAAAAAGGAAAAAATGATACCTACAGGGTGTGTGTATGTATCCTAATCGAAATGTACAGACTAAAAGGCAATTGCCACATCCATGAAGGAAACCAAAATGTAGTCCAATTAAGCAGAAAATTGTCATCGTAAGAAAAAAAGACAAAAACTCGACATGTTTTTTAAATTTATTCTTATATTTTTATGTATTTTTAAATATTTATATTTTTAATTTATTTATTAGATTAAATTAAAAAATAGAAAATGCAAACAACAATGAAAAGTGTGGAGTTTTGAATGGGATTTTGGGGGATTTTTTTCAAAATGTTTTGCTCATTTTACTATTTTTGTGAATTTTTAAAGATTTCTAGTGAAATTTTCAAGTTGTTAGTGGGTTTATCTATTTTTGCCATGTTTTTTAAATTTTAAATGAGATTTTCTATTCAAAATTTACAACTATATTTCTAATTTATTTCACTATTTTTAAAATTTTCTTTTGTTATTGTTATTGTTATGTTGTTACTTTTTTATTTGTTTTTGTGTTTAAAGGTTTTCAATAATTTTAAATTGGCAAGAAGGCGGATACCATAGTTCACCATGCTGCATGTGAACATCAACAATGAGCCTCGCAATACGAACAAAACCCCATGCACGTCCTCGCACAAGAAGGAGAAGCAACAAGCCATGCAAACATGACCACGAAAAACTGCCCATAAACAACACATACCAAGGATACACCAAAAATGAGATGGAGGGCCATGTATGAACATAAATCAAGGCGAGGGGTCGCCTTGGGGGAAAAGGGATGATGATATATATGTGTTTTTTTTAGATTTGATTGTCAGTGGCATGGTGTCAATGGGAGGAAGGAAAGGATAGGGGCTTGGGAGGGGGTGCGTATGGGGGCGTGGGAATGGGGGTTATGGAGGGAAAACCAAGGGGGTAGGGGGATTCGGTGGCTGGGAGGATGGGGAGGGGGGATAGGCTGGAATGGGGGCTGGAGGGTGGGGAGGGAAGATAGGGTGGTAGGAAGGCGGAGGCAGTAGAAGATGGGAGGAGGCAGTAGAAGATGGGAGGAGGTAGGAGACACAGGTAGCGACAGTGGCCTACACAAGGTCGAAGTGGTGGGTCGATGAGCGAAATGGGCAAGGAGACGTAGTGTGGTGTAGGATGGCGCGGAAAATGGGCCAGTGTCAGGATGTGGGGAGGGAGGCATGGCCAAGGTAGTGGCCCGCGCACTGCATGGCCATGCGGGGGAAGGCACGGCTGGGGTGGTGGCTTGCACGCTGTGTGTGGCCCGGTGGGGGCTAGAGGTGGGCAAGGCGGCAGTGCCAATGGGAGGAGGAGGGAGACGAGAAGGTAGAGGGAGACGGGAAGGAGAAGGAGGAGAGAGAGGAGAAGAAGAAGGAGAATGAGGAGGAGCAGGAGGTAGAGGAGAAGAAGAAGAAGGATGAATAAGAAAAAGAAAAGGAGGGAGAGCAAAGAATGAATGGAGCGGGAGGTTTTTTTTGTTCTTTTTTAAAATTATTTTGTTTTTGTTTGTTTGTTTCTTTTTTGGTTTTCTTGAATGATGAAACACAAATGCCTTCTCGTCCCGCGGACGAAAGCTTGGTAGGATTAAAAAATTTAAACTATTGGGATCAAACAAGAGCGGGGAGAGTATGGGTAATGGGCTAGACGCAAGACAACAAACCCAAGGGTGCACGTCATGAGATGAAAATCAGGTAGTCACAAGGCACGTCAAATAGTGCATAACTAACTATACTATTCGATTAGTGCTATAACTAGGTAGGTGCAACAAACTAAATAGGAGAAGCCGATAGGTGTAAAAAAAACAAGAAAAAATAGATTGTGGACCAACCAGATATCGAATGAAAAAGAGGAAAAAAGAAAAAGTGGGCAGGACCAACCTGATGTCGAATTAATTTGGGACCAACCAGATGTCGAATGAAGAAGGGGGGAAAAGAAACGTGGGCAAGATGACAAAAAGAATGGGATGGACAACTCAACTAATGCTTCTAGTGGCAAAAAGAGGTGTTCATATGGAAAAAGACCAAAAATTGCACATGAAAACACAATCACAAACTAATAATGGAAAATCCGTTTGCCGAAACGAAAGACAATAATAAGGAAAAATGTACAATTGGAGGTGACGAATAGGTTTATCAAGTGAGAACACATCTCTAATGAGAAACAGGGGTGTTCACATGGAAAAATACTAGAAACACCAAAGAAAAATATACATAAATACGCAAAAAATAACAATAGCCAATCCATGCATCGGAATGATGGGCTATGAAAAGAAAAAAGGTTTGAGGGAAGGAGAAAAGTGGAACTATAAGGTCCAACTACGATTTTGAAGCAAAACATCATGTTCAAGTGGAAACACATCCAATTCACATAAAATCCTTCAATAATTAATAGCTGAGTAAACTAGGGCTCAGAACGGAGGGTAATAAAGGGAAATAAAAGTCAAGTTTCACTTCAAGGATGATAGGAGATGTGCCCATGAAAATATGTCTGAAGAGCATAAAAGTGGTCAAGAATGAATAATGGATGAACCGTAAGTTGAAACAAGGGGTTATAAAAAATGAAAAAATGTCAAGTTCAAGGGTCAAATAGGACTGTTACTATAAACACCATTTTTGTGAAGCAAGGATATGTTCACACGAAAAGACAAAAAAAGAGGAAAAATGGCAAATGAGGAGAGAGGAGGTCCTAGTACGGGTGTAACACGTTAGGTGGGTGGGGAAGGCACCCTAGCAAGACATAGACAAGATATTGCATCATGTAAAGATTAGATAAAGAGGCATGTTCATAATTGTATGTAGAATAGACACATAGGGACGCATCCCCATACTTAAGACCTTAACAAATCGGTGTTGGTAATCAGTAGGATCCTAGGACTTGACAATCGATGGAACCCTTGTGTCCCCACACTTAAGACATGACATACACATATAAACATAAGAGATAGGGTTAGAAATACTTGGCCCATTTAGCTAGTGGTCAATGTGGGCAATTGTTGATACGCTTAGGTGTAGAAGTCAACTACAGGATGTACCATGGCTCGCTACGACATGCTTCAATCACAAAAAGAACCGTGCAACAACACCTAGGAAGGTAGCATTGTCACACTTGGCAAAGTTCTTGGAATCACAAAGTGCAAATTTCATGATGCAATCATTGATATGCTGAAACAAAAAAGACAGCTTGATGGTGAAGTTTTGCAAGCATTGATGCAAGTTGACAAAGACATAGAGAAACAACCTCAGAGGGAATATGATGATGCTTGTGATGTTGATTTGGAGTAGACTGATGTTGAAAATGGGTTTAATGGGAGTGTAGACAACAAGCTTGTGGCTGAAATTAGTCTTATGGGTAGTAGTAAGCATAGAGAAGGGAATGTCCATCAATAAGTACATGAAGAAGAAGATGCTCATTTTATTCCAAGCAATCATTATTCACAAACGCATTGGGCTCATGCTACAATTGAGACAATTGTTAAAGTGGGAGAAAGAGGGATGCCTTGCATAGCCCTCTTGGATCATGGTTCCAAAATCAATGTTATGGCACGCAGCTTGTATGAGGATGGAGGTTGGCCGATTGATGTAGATCCGAGATGGCGCATGCGGGCAACAAACAATTCATTAGGGGATCTTTATGCAGCTTGTTTAAATATACCTGTGACTATTAGTGATGTTAGGGATGAATACCATTTTTTGTGCAGGATTCATGTAGTTATCCGGTGATTTTGGGGTAGCCCTATATTTTGGAATCAAGGCTGGAAACAAAAGTCTTGGATGATGGTTCTTCATATGCTCGGGTTCGGAGTAAAGAAATACAAAGGAGGTACGGTTTCTCATTGTTTTTGTGAATCATCCCCACTATCGAGATAGGCTGCATGATAATCCCATGCCACCTAATGCATGAGAGTTTAAGATTTTTGGATAGCACTGTTATAAGTGGAGGCTATGGCAGTGCCTCTAAGAAGATAATTATGCCTCCAAGAAAGGGGAAAACTGTGTTTGTGACTGGATTGTAGGAATGGATAGCATGTAGTCTTGGCAGTTTTATGAATATTTCAGCCATGTGCAAGGCTTAAAAGAAATATGTTGGATGGGCTGAAAAAGAGCTGAAGACATATGGTTTGATGGCTGCAAATGAAAGTATTTTAGGGCTCTTTTCAAGGATGGTTGATGTTGATACAATGGATGGAATTTTTGTAACAATTAATACTAAAAATAGGGTAGAAAAAGAGGTTATTTATGTCGACACTTTAGAGATGTATGAAGTCATTCAAGAGTTGTTGAGTATGAATGTTATGGGCTACAAAACAAGGCTGAAGCAAGGGTGGATACAAAGCACAAAATAGTTGCAAATAAGGTTAAGCATGTGGCTTTGCCTTTACAACCTGAAAGTGATGGGTTGGTTGAAAAAGTGACTCAACAACCTAGTTTACAATATCCACATGGAGTAGGACATAAATTTACAATTGAAACTTTACAAGAGCTGAAAATTGGTGATACAAGCTTCCTTTTGCCTATGGAAAGAGATTTCTTCTTGCAGATGTTGGCAAGGCATGGGAAAGCCTTTGCATTTCATCCACATGAATTTGGATGTCTTGATCTGATCATAATAGCACCTATGGTGATCTTTATAGTACCTCATGTGCCATGGAATTTAAAGCCTATTCTAGTGCATTAGGCATATTTGCCTAACTTGTTGGAGTTTTTGGACGAGAAGATCAAAATGTGGATTTTGAAGCCTTCTTCAGCTCCATATTCGAATTGGTGATTTACAATTTCAAAGAAGAATTGTGCTTTGAGGTTTATACAATATTTACAACTAGTTAATAAAGTCACTATAAGGAATATTGGATCAGGCTCTATAGTGGATGAATTTGCAGAAGCATTTACAGGCAAGGCAATTTACTCTATGGGCGATTTATATTTAGGATATGATCACTTCCAGCTTGCATTAGAAAGCCAAGATATCACTACCATGAATATACCGCTTGGATTGGTTAGGATATGTACACTTCTACAGGGAGCAACCAATTTAGTGGCGCATATGATGAATGCTATACATAAAGTTTCGAGGGAGTATATTCCTCAGTTGACCTTACCCTTTCTTGATGATGTGCCGATCAAAGGATGTGATATCTATGAGAAGAATGAAGAGTTGAGTGAGCATGGTTCTAGAAGATTTGTGGCTGATCATAATGCTAATTGTGACTAGATTTTGAGCCGCCTTGAAGAAGTGTATTTGACTTTGTTAGGAGAAAAGTCAGTTTTTGGAGTGGAGGAAGTATTAGTTGTTGGGCACATGTGTGGACCATATGGGAGAAATCCCTCACCCACAAGGATTGATGCCATAAGAAAGATGAGAGAGACATGTTCGAATCTATCCGAGGTGAAAAGATTTTTGGGTGCATGTGTCTTTTACTTGATATGGATTTCACTTTTTTCTCATGTGGCTGAAAGTTTATAACAACTCTTGAGAAAATGGCAAAAGTTTTGGTGGTGTAAATAGCATACAAAGGCCGTTCAAAAGTTAAAGAGCTTATTGATTTCAGTCCCAACACTAAAGAGAGCAAATTATGAGAATGGGAAGTCTATTATTCTCACCGTGGATACAAGTCCAATTGGCATTGGTTGGGTAGTGGGTCAGGATGATGCTAATGGGAATAGGTATGTCATTTGGTTTGGAGCAAAGGTCCCCAATGAATGACAGCGGTGGTATTCTCAAGTTAAAAGAGAGCTTTGGGGTAGAGACTAGTTGTCTACCTTTGTTAGGCATGATAGTAAATTTTTCAACTCGTGATATTGTCATGTTATGGTGGATTGCATATATAAAGTCACTTAACCCTGATTTTCAGCATATTGTAGGTAGAGAAAACCCCACGGCTAACATGCTTTCACGAGAAAGGTTTGAAGATGAAGAGGAGCCAATGGAAGATGAAGAGGACAATGTGATATGTACTGAAAATGACTTTATGATAGTAGGGAATGATTATGCAACTACTGATATGTAGATATAGATATGAAAATAGCAACAACTATCATTAATGAAGGTATAACTATCATAACAACAAATATAGTAGGTAAAACTTTTGTAACAAGGATTTTAGCAGTAAGAAAAGAACTTACAACCATGGAGAAGAGATGGGCAATAGAGAGAAAGAATCATGATTCAATGTTATTCTTCAGTGAGAACATAATTTTTGGAAGAGTTGTATGAGGAAAATTGGCTAAAAATAGGCCGATATCTAAGCCTCATGACAAACAAGGTTGAGTTGTCTGAAGCTGAATTCAAAAGGATTAAAAGAAAATCTTGTGGGTTTTTCTTGAAAGATAGATATTTATGGAAGCATGCAAAGAAAAAGAGAGGAGCTCTAGTACTTGTATTGGGAGATAGGGCTTCTCAACAACAAGTGATGCAGGAGTTTCATGAAAGTTTATGGGCTAGAAATAGAGGAGTTTGGGGCACATTTTCCAAGATCAAAGAGAAGTATTGGTTACATAACATGTATAAAGATGTGGAGCATTTTGTGGAATCATGCAGTGACTCTCAGATGTATTCCATGGTAAAGCATAGAGATGGGTTGCAACCAACCTATCCATTGTCTATGCATTACAAATGGGTAGTTGATTTGATTACTATGCCTGCAGATGTATGGAATATGAGATATCTTGTGCTTGCATAAGAAGACTTAACAAATGAAGTGGAGGCCGAGCTCTTAGTACAAAGACTACTCAAGCAGTTTGTAGGTTCTTATTGGAAGAAGTCTTTTGTAGGTATGGTTGTGTTGGTAAAGTGGTTGTAGATAGAGGAGAATTCGATGTGGATGAGGCTCATGACTTCTTTTCACGATTGGGTATCAAGTTGGCTTTAACTTTAGCCTACAATCCTAAAGAAAATAGCAAAAATGAAAGAGATCATCAGCCTATCAATAAGGCATTAGCAAATTCATGCAAGGTGCAAGATGAAAGAGTGGCCAAGAATGTTACCCTTTGCTTTATGGGATAATAGGACTACTCATAGTGCAATTACAGGGTATATGCATGTTGAATTAATGTATGGACAATAGACAATCATGCCTATTGAGGAGACTATTGCTACTTGGAGTGTTCTACCATGGAAAGAGGGTTTGAATAGAGAAGAGTTGCTAGTTCTACACATTAGACAGTAAGAAAGAAGGGCTTAAGACATTGAGACAGCCATGAAAAAGCTAAAGACTACAAGGATCAAGAACAAGAAGAGGTTTGACAAGTGACACAAACTTCGACCAACGACCTATACAAGAAGGGGACTAGGTGCTGGTTTATGATAGTACCTTGGAAAATCAACATAGTGCCGATCGGAAGATGGCAAAGCAGTAATTTGGTCAATATGTGGTAAGGGTTTTTTTAAAAGAATGCTACCTATGCATTAAATGAGATGGATAGGATATCTCTAAGGATTCGAGTGGTGTGGCTAGAAAACATATCAAGCTCTTTAAGCGTAGGGAGTCTTCAGCATATGAGTTGAAGGAGTTGGATACTGAGTATGAATATAGAAGAAGAAGAGGTACAAGATGAAGACATTGACATGGCAAAGGATACTTCTTCTCACACACTGTAGATCCATAAGATTTTGGCACATGCTAGAGGATGTGCAGGTTAAGAGGTGGTGGATGTCGTGCCACTACGCCGACACAATGTGAAAAACTTTAGAGTGCATCGTCATTCACCTTTCTTATTGATCTAGAGATTCAATGCCATATTAATCATTAGTGTCAGTGTTCGTAGTGTGGATGGTTAAAAAATACTAGATTTTTTGACAAGTTTAGCCTATTTTGATATTTGGATATTATTTCTTGTAGATATCCAAAAACTATAGACAACTTTTACAATAGGATTATATGTAAAAAAAAGAAAGTGGCTTTTAGCCATTTTTGGAGGATTTTATGCAAAAAGAAGGATTGGCAAAATTGCGCAATGTGTGATCGTAGTTTACAAGCAGAAAACAACACTCTAAACTAGGAGGAGAAGGAGTGATTTGGGAGAATTCTGATTAGGTGTCCTGGAATTTTACCTGCCTTTTGAAGCCAATGGAAGTATCAAATTGGCGGTTTGGGTAGCAGTGTAACGTGCCCGCTCCTCAAATCGCGGGGCACGTCTTAGCAGTCCATCGAGAGATATATCTAGAAGATGTCGCTCGGCACTCCCAAGGAATGACACATGGTTTGACAACTAGGGTCTCTCGAGTCTGCTCCGCAACGGAACTTATCCGGCTGTTCCCACCAGGATCGACCTGAAGTCTGGGTTCCTAGTCAACATTGTCTAAGGTCATAGACCGACTTTTTCCTAACCTTTCTCGTTAACATTTCCTTTGAAGAAAGCTCTCGGCTAACCGAGACCACCTTTCCATAGGATAGACCCATTGGTGACATCCACCATGCTTCCCTCGAGGGTTGTTTTAGTTATCTAATTACCTACCACGTTATGCTTGATACATAAAAGTAGCTTCCTTAATTAACCCGTTAGTCACAGGTTCCTTTACGTAATTTAAGCCATAGACACGAAGACAAGATAAAACAAGATCAAACTCTTCCTTAACTTATCTTCTGATTAATGTGTGTCTCCTGCCCATACAGGAGAATTAAGTGATCCTTTCTGCCTCCGCAGAAAAATCCTTCCATCTTCCGGCAATAGAACCTGAAGGTTTATCCTTCCAAGATTCCGCCTTGTAACTAGTATCAAGACCTCAAGATCCCATATTGAGTCACGTAGAACACTTGTGTAGGGCCCAGAGGAATTGGGATTTACGGCCAGAGCCCCCACTCGTACCCAAGCGTCCTTCTACGCTAAGTGATTTCCACGGAGAGACCTCTCCCGGTGGGTTCGATCCACATTCCCGGTGCGGATTCATAACCCCCTTGTTTAGGGTTCGGCGGCTCGTGGGGGGTAGCTAGCACCATCCTTCCTTAATTATCCCTTTAGGAAATCAACCATAGTTGAAGCATAGTAACAATTGCTAGGGAAAACATCCCTTTCGTTTCCATGGCAATTAGTCATCTCAGGCCTGGCCATGAAATCATCAAACATTCCCCACTTGGGTTAAAATCCAAAACCACATTAACAAATTGTTGAATGCACAACCTCTTGCTTCAAGGCATCGCAATCCCATTGCATGCACAATCAGAATTTTAACTAGATGTATCAAAACACTTGCTTAAGGGATTTACAACCTTTTCAAACCGCCAAGCATAACTTGGGTCAACAATCCATTTAGAGTTAGGTCACCAGCTTCAACTAAGCTAGGAGCGTATCCATTTGCAATAGTCCACATCAAGATTGATAAAACAATTCACAGGCAATTATACTTATTCCTAACGCCCTGGATCACATGTGACTTGCATCTATGAAAGTCTAGGGTTTTGTCTAATGATGCAAGTGTATTTCATGAACTTCCACGAGAAAAAATTCCTAAATTAATTTTTAACGCTTAGAACCTGGGCTTGATTTTTGTGTGCTACGTTGGTCGTTTCGCTTGCCCCTCTAGCATTACTGGTGGCTTGGGCGCCTACGCTTCCCACGACTTTCTTCTTGGGAACCATTCGTCTCGCGAAGATTGGGTAGTCCAGACCTTAACGGTTTTGGGTTGACACGTTCGGTTGGGAAAGACCACTGGATGGGGTTCGTTGTCGAGAGAGCAGTTTGGATGACTTGTAGTGGTTACTCTCTCTTTCTCTCGCTTCTTCTCTTTTTTTTTTCTTACTCTCCTACTCTCTCTCCCTCTCCTTCTCTCCTTCTCCTTATCTCTTATTCCTCTACTCTCTCCTTCTCCTTCTCTCCCTCTTCTTCACTCTCCCACTCCTTTTCCTCTCTCCTTCTTCACTCTCCCACTCCTTTTCCTCTCTCCTTCTCCTTCTCTCCCTCTTCTTCCTCTTCTCTCTCTCCCTCCTTCTTTCTCTTCTCTCCTTCTCCTTCTCCTTCTCTCCCTCTTCTCTCTCTTCCTTCTTCTCTCTTCTCTCCCTCTTCTCTTCCTTCTTCTCTTCTCCTTTTCTTCTCCTTCTCTTATTCTCTCCCTCTTCTCTCTCTTCCCTCTTCTTTCTTCTTCTCTTCTCCTTCTCTTCTTCTCTCCCCTCTTCTTCCCCTTCTTCTTCTTCTTTTTCTTCTCTCTTCTCTCTCTTCTCTCTTCTTCCTTCTTCTCTTCTCCTTCTTTTCTTCTCCTTCTCTTCTTCTCTCCCTCTTCTCTCTCTTCCCTCTTCTTCCTTCTTCTCTTCTCCTTCTTTTCTTCTCCTTCTCTTCTTCTCTCCCTCTTCTCTCTCTTCCCTCTTCTTCCTTCTTCTCTTCTCCTTCTCTTCTTCTCTCCCTCTTCTCTCTCTTCCCTCTTCTTCCTTCTTCTCTTCTCCTTCTTTTCTTCTCCTTCTCTTCTCCTTTCTCTCCTTCTCCTCTTTCCTTGGGCAGCAAGGCGGCGTGTTCACAAGGTGGAGGGGGAAAATGTTGTCACAGGCTGGAGGGTGGAGGGGGAAAATGTTGTCACCGGGTTGGAGGGGGGCCGCCTGTCTGGCGAGGCTGGAGGGGAGCCGCCTATGGACACTGGAGGGGGGGCCACTGCCTCTGCGCGAGGGGGGGAGCCCTCTCGACGATGGGGGGGAGGGTGGCCTTTTAAAGGGGGGCGCAGCTGTGCGCCGCCACCTGGGCGGCATGCAACCCCCCTTCTTACTTCACTCCCTCTCTCTCTCTCCCTGACGTACTATCGGGGGGGAGGGAGAGGGAAAAAATTTTGAAAAAAAGAAAAGAAAAGGGGGGGTGGGTTCCTATGGGCACGGGGACATTACATCCTCTCCCCCTTAGAGGAATCGAGATGTCCTCATCTCGAATGCACTTAAGGTTCATTGATAACCAGTTATTATTGGGTTCTAAAACCTGTGGGTTAGGACCCATCACACTTTCACTGTGCAACTCTGATTACTCAAATTCTCATCTTAAAATAACAACTTGCCATAACTCATAGGGTTCAATAGGATTCATTCCAAGTAGAAGACTTATTACCTCAAGAGGATCTTCCTAGGGTATCTAGTCAATCCTCAATGGGTTACAACAGGATCCAAGCCTTAATTATTATATGGTTCATAATATGAGCCAAAGGTAGAGTTTAGACGGCTTCGTTTGACTGCACGTTCCTAATTCTTAGGGTCCAACTCAGGACAATCTGTTTGGATGTATCCTAGTTCATTGCCGTGGAAACATCGGCGGTTGGGGCATCTCTTATGAATGTGTCATATCTCTCCGCACTTGTGGCACCTTTTGTCTTGATCCCATGAGTCATCTTCATCATAGTTGCCTGATTTAAGTTCTTGGACGATTCGATTCACTCGGAGTAATGCGTCTTGCAAGTCCATTGGGCACATTGATTCCAATCAAGTGTTTATGGGTGGATTCAACCCAGCATAGAACTTTGACACCTGTTGTGTCATATCCATTGGGGGTGCGTACTTTAGGAGTGAAAAGAACTTCGAATAGTATGCTTCAAGGGATAATCCTAGCTGCTTCAAGTCGTAGAATTCATTCATCTTTTGTGTGCGGTAGGTAAGTGGTAGATACCTCCCTCGCATAGCTTCCTTAAGCTTATTCCAGGTGACGGTCCCCTCCGAGGTCGCTTGGTCTCTGCACCACTGTTTCCACCAAAGTCTCACTTTGCCTATAAGCTTAAGTTTGGCGAGCATGGCTTTGTTAGTAGGTGCAATTCCTGTTGCCTCAAAATAGTCCTCCATGGACTCAATCCAGATCTCGGCGTCAGCTTGAACAGTCCTTCCCTTGCCATCAAACTCGGGTGGCTTAATTTGCTTGAGAAGGAACTTCTTCTCTTGCATGTCAGTATTCGTGGGTGCAGAAGGTGCCTGACAATCAAGCCATACCACTTAGGTTATTTAGGATATGTCTAAGATCCGAACATTAATCAATCATGTATCATTAAGAAGTTTTGCTCTGATACCAACTGTAACGTGCCCACTTCTCAAATCGCGGGACACGTCTTAGCAGTCCATCGAGAGATATATCCTAGAATACGCCCCTCGACATTCGCAAGGAATGACACGGGGTTTGCCAACTAGGGTCTCTTGAGTCTGCCCCACAATGGAACTTATCCGGCCGTCCTCACCAGGATCGACCTGAAGTCCGGGTTCCTAGTCAACATTGTCTAAGGTCATAGACCGACTTTTTCCTTAAAGGAAATGTTAACAAGAAATGTTAGGAAAAAGTCGGTCTATGACCTTAGACAATGTTGACTAGGAACTCGGACTTCAGGTCGATCCTAGTGGGAAAAGCTGGATAAGTTCCGTTGCGGGGCAAACTCGAGAGACCCTAGTTGGCAAACCCCATGTCATTCCTTGGGAGTGCCAGGCGGCGTCTTCTAGATATATCTCTCGATGGACTGCTAAGACATGTCCCGCGATTTGAGGAGTGGGAACGTTACAAGTAGAGAGGAAGCTACTGTTTGATGCAAGTTTTTGGTGTACAAGAGATTTATCTTCTCAGGATGCAAAAAATAAATTGACAGGCTTTACCTCTATGAGTATTCTTTTATATCTTCTATTTCTTCAAACCCCTTCTCTTTCATCAATTACTCTCCCTAAATCTCCCTTCACCCCTACTATCTATTACCCCCACGGTAGACTTTCGACCCCAAACACTCCGACAACATCCCTCAATCCTTATCTCTCAATTGATTGAAGGAAAGATTACTCACACTCAGCCCCTTGTCTCTTTCACACTTTTTTGATATAGATATTAGAGGGCAACCTAGTTCCCCACACCCATTGATGTAATCCTTACTATCATTTGTGTAAAGGTTTGTATGCCTTGTGCACAATTGATGATGCAACAATGCATCCCACCTTGTGCCAGCATACAATGTGAGAAGGAAGGCTAGGGAGCCTTATAGTTCCGTTTACATGAATAGATTGTGCTTTGTGCATTGAGAGGCCCAACTTGTGTGTCTAACACTCCAAACACACATCTCACCTCTCATTTGGATTTGAAGGGCAAGGACTGGCCATTCACCCCATCCTTAGTCTCATGCTCTAGTGATGAATACAAAGGGCAATCCATACTCACATCCCCATCGAATTAGGATGAACACTCACATCACCTAAGGATTTGTTGATGAGTATCAGCTTGGGCTTGTTGATGATGACAAGAAATGCATATCGAAGATGAAGAAGCATACTTAGGGAGGGAGTCGATATATCAAGAACTTGGTTTGGATATATGCGCTTTTGTCTGCTAGAGAAGTCAGATGCTTTGTAAAGTGACAGGACATAGCACACCAAGGGAGGCAACTTCAAGTTTGCATCTTGGAGAGTTTGATTGATGAGTCAAGTGATTTGGATTGTAGGGTGTTACCTCCTTCTCTGTAGCCAGCTTCTTGTCCATGGGTGTTACTACCTTTTCTTGGAGAGAGGCCTATTATGACACTGAATTTTTTTCTTTTCTTCCATGACTTTTATTTTTTAAAAATTTTTCTCTTCTTCCTAGTCCCGAGGGTGTTTCTACATTTTCTCAAAGAATATGTCGGCATGGTAAGGACTCAGTGCATTTTCTCCCATTACCTTTTTCTTTTTTAATAACAAAAATCCCAGTGTTTAGAACCAACTCTGCCACATCTGTTGGATTGGAAGAAAATGAAATAGAACAAAGATAGGAGTTGGAACAAAGAATATGAAAGAAATCATTTGCTTTGTCAACAAGATCCACATGATAATAACTATTAGAAACAACATAAGAAGTATTAAGAAGAAATGCCAAAAGGGGAGAGGGCACTATTAGCTGTGATTGTCAAGATCCCCAAGGAGGAAAATACTTCTTTAGGCAATAGCCATTGATCAAGAAGAGATCATCAGAGACATCTATGAGTTGTATCTACACATAGCCATTAGGGTTGACTATTCGTATCTTGTAAGGGCACATCTAGCGCTATTGAAGATTTCCAAGAAACTTGCCAAAGCATGAACCATATGTTAGGTTGAGGTCATCATCTTTAAATTCTTTCTATTTGATGAAGCTCTCATGGTAAGCTTTACATCAAGCTTGTGTGGCTTCCATACACTATAAGGCCATCCTTTGAGTCTCCTCTAGACATTCCAAACACAGGAGATGGCAAAGTAAGGACTTGGCATCTCCTAGATGCTCTATTATAGCCACTCTCAAAGAGGGCAATTCCAGTTCAACAGGAAAGATGAACACCATAATAAAGAATTTGGGAATCTCCCAAGTCCCACTTTCAAATAAGGGGTAATGATTTGGGCATGTTGCAAAATCTTAACTCATGCTTTAAAGAGGGTTAGACACTAGTATGATGCAAGTAGAGCTTTCTTGGCTATTGCTTCTCATGCAAAGTGTCCATCGCATGGCGCGTCATGGCACACTTTCAACAGGATCCTAATCTAATCTCCTACAGCATATCTCTGTAGCACTTCATCTTTTCCTTTCTTTTACAAAGCACTACCTAACAAGGCATAGGGGGTTGATTCCATCAAAAGCTTGTTCTTCACTTTATTGGAAATACCAAGGGGTACTACTGTGTAGCTAAGAGATTGAAAATGTCTATATACCATGGGGTTACAATTTCCACTAGAAACAAAGCTACATCATAAAGGTCTGGATAATCTTTCTTTCCTTTATCACTATGAGCGATTTGTGATAGATGATTGGCCAGTACATGACAATGACTAGGCTTAGTGACTAGTTCAAAATCAAACTCTTGGAATAGAAGGATCCATCTCATCATTCCACCTTTAACATCTTCCTTGTTCATCAGGAAGGATAGATCCTCATGATCAGCATAAAACTTGAAATGTGTTGATAGAAGGTAATTCCAAAACTTCTCCAAAGTGAACACCTCACCAAGCACTCAAGCTATGTCACTGTATAGTTTTGCTCTCTATCAATGACTTTGCAGCTTGCATAAGGTTGGTTCAAATTTGATGAGCCTTTTTGTTTTCAGAGAATTGCACCTACCCCTTTGATTGATGCATTAGTGTGGATATGGAACTCCTTCATCCAATGTAACATGCCTGCCTATCGGCTTTCCAAGCACGTTTTAGTAGTCCATCGAGAAACGATTCTAGGCGTCGCCGTCCGGTACTCCCATGGAATGTTTCGGGGTTTGTCGCCTAGGGTTTTCCGAGTCTGCCTCTCGCAAAAGAACCCCGAACCCACTAGGATCAACGTGAAATTTGGATTCCTAATTGACAAAGTCTCTTGACATATCCTAGCATCGGGTTTTGGACATCCTACTTTACACAGAGATACCCAATATGAAGCAGATCCATACCGCACTTGGTTCAAAGAGAATGGAAAATGAGAGGGATGCATTGCTCAAACTCTCTACCCTTAGGACATAGTCCCGTTCCGATCCCATAAAACAACATGAATCGAGTTCTAACTTAACAATACCTAAAGTCATCATCGGTAAAACCTTGTGAGAAGCCCCCCAGTTCTCTAGGACCATCGAGTCGTATGACGGACCCGCTGTCAGGGATTCTGCCCACCCGTTTCCCTTGATAGCTTTAGTTTTCTAATTAGGTCCAACCACATTTATGTGTGACATTTAAAATCAGCTTAATTAATTAAGCATTTTAGGGAACGGGATACAAAAATAGAGTAAGCAGACCTTTTGACAAACAAGTTCCTTAATTTATCTTCAAGTTAATGTTTGTCTCCTACCCATACGAGAGAATTATGTATCCCTTTTGTCCAACAGAAGTACCTGGTCCAAATCACATGGCACCGAAATTTCCATCCTTTATCTAGAATAAGATCTTCCAATGCCCTAGACATTAGGCTCACGGTGTCGTACTACTACGCATCCGAGGTAAGAAATCCACCAGAAAGTTGTGTGTGTGACATTTGTTACTTTGTACATATTTAGTTGTTGTGTTTACATTTTTGTTCTGCGTGGGTAATATACTGGAGAGGAGTTTGGTGTCAAGATTGTGGGAGAGAAGGAAGGAGTCTCACTTGTATCTTTCTTGCTTGCACAATGGGGGAATACACACAAGGGTGGAGGCTGAAAATAGTTTTTCTCTTCTTAGTTGTGTAAGCCAAAGAACTCTCATACAAAGAAATAGAAGAACCCTATATATGGGTCTAAAACCAAAGACAACTAACTAAGGTGGCATACTAATTGAGCCACGAACTAGAGTAGATAAGGATAGCTGTCGTCTAGCTATTATTCATGGGCGGTGTACCAATGGCATCTGCAACTGACAAGTCGGTGACATAAATGCACAACGGTCACCTTGGCATATCGCGAGTGGAGCTCGATCTCTCAACATTTGGTGCAAGAGGAACTTATCTGTAATGCTCTGGTTGACATGTACGGTAAATGTGACATGCTTTTAGAAGAACAGGGAGTTTTTGATAGATTGGTAACTCGAGATGTAGTCTCATGGGCTGCAATCATTTCAGGATATGCCGATTATGGGCTTTGTGAGAAAGTACTAAACTGTTTCAAAGAGATGCAGATCGAAGGTATGCTTGCAGATGTTGTTACACTTGTTCTTTGTATAAAGGCTTGTGGTGATAGAGCAGCTTTGGAATCAGGCTGAGAAATAAACATTGAAATAGTGAAAATTGGGTTGGAAAGATGTCTTCATCCAGGCAGCACATTGGTGGATATGTATGCCAAATCTGGGAGCTTGCTTGATGTTCAGCACATGTTTGACTGCCTGCCACAACGCAATGAGTATTCTTGGAGTTCCCTTATCCTTGGCTATGTTGACATGGGGGATTTATCACATGCTTTCCAGGTCTTTCAGAAAATGTAAGATGACTATGTTCAACCAAACAATTACACATTTGTTGCCCCGTTCAAGGCTTGTGCACAGCAAAAAGATGTGGACATGGGCTGGACATTATATGGTGAAATAGTTCGAAAGAGTTTGGAAATGGACCTCTTCATTAGTAGCACAATGGTTGATCTATATGTAAAATGTGGATTGCTCATGGATGCATAACAAGTGTTTGATAATCTCCCAGTCCGTGAAGTAGTTTTGTGGAATGCATTGTTTCCAAGGTATGCTGAGCATGGGCTTGCAGAAGAAGCACTCATGGGTATGATGAGTGCATTGGTAGACATGTACAGCAAAGCTGGCTTGCTTACCGAAGCTCATAAGGTGTTTGAAGCCCTTCCAGATCGAAACATAGTTTCTTTGAATGCACTAATAGAAGGCTATGCTGAACATGGGTTTGGAGAGGAAGTGGTGAACTATGTGAAGAAGATGCAACTAGAAGGAGTTTCTCCAAATGCTGTGGATGAAACAGTTGATTTGCTGAAGGTCATCAACCAAATGTTGTAACGTACAGTCAGCTGGTAATGGCACTATGTCGAGCCGGTAGGGCAGAGCTTGCGAGGAATACGTGCATTGAGGCTCACCAACTGCAGTTGTCTCTATCACAGGCATCATATGACGCTATGATGGAAGCCTGTAATGTCCATGAAATTCAATATGATTGGAAGAGATGGGAGCTAGCTTTCTGTCTCAATCACCCATCAACTCTGCATCTGATGTTGTGAAGCCAGATTTTGATACTCTAGAAGAAGACTTGTCTTTAGTTCAGTCAGAGCTTGACATATCTGAACAGTGATTGTATGTATGCGTACATTACCATAATGATGACTATATTGGATTCGACAATGTCAATGCAGAATTCATAGTTTCAAGATTTTTATAATCCATTATACTGAGCTAAAGGAGCGTGCTTTTGTGTTATAGAATGCACAGGGAAGGAGCAAATTAGCCAACTATTTCGAGAAAAAGCAAAAAGAAAGGGGACTTTGGAGAGCTTCGAATAAGAAAAAAAAGAGGAGGCAGCAGAAATAGGGAAAAGGAGAAAGCTGATGACATCTGTGAAAATGCATATGAGAAAGGAGATCGAATGCTGGAATCGGAAGAGAGAAAAAGCTGAGGAGGTTGTGGACAGAAAGAAAACAGAAACTCTGATAGAGGAATCGCAAGCTGTAGGTGGTTTGGGTGGCACTATTGGAGAGGAATCGAAGGATGTTCGTGATAAGGAAACTGGTGATCTGGAAGGCACTGGTAAGGAGGTGGTGGATACCAAAAATAAAGCCCAAGGAAACCAGTAACACCTGACACATCATTGTTAGTGTCCAACCCAGTAGTGGAGCATTTGTATCTCAGTCTTGATCAGCAAATGTGGAGGATTGCTTGAATAGAGATGCTTTCGAGGATGGTGAAGATGCCGACAGAAACTGCAATTAATTCGTGTGAATTTTCTGTGTTTGGCCCACAACACCACTTCAAAAAACAAGCATTGTTTTGTTTGCCACAAGCCTACAAATGGTTTTTTCAATACTGCTTTTGAAATTCTCAAAAGGGCATCAACAGGAGCAGCAAAAAGTTTATAGCCGAAGGTCTGCATACCAGGCATTGGACAACAAAGTGAAACAGAATTTTGATGATTTGTGGGTTTTCATCCCATTCTTGCATGCAGCCCAGCATCTTCAAGAATCAATGAAGGGGAGGTCCAGTTATAAACAAAATAGCTGATATTCCGTCAATGATATGATTACCATTAGTTGGATGTGGATATCCAAAGGCTACCATTTTGCAGGTGTTTTGGCAATGACCATAAATTCTTCTTCAAGAAGACCAAAGGCTTTCATCCAACTCTGCGAAAGCAATCCTTTCTTTGTTGATGGCGTTGCTTCAGAAGGCATATACATAGCTTCCCTCTCCCTCAGAATTTTCTTACTCGAGTATGCTCTTCCACAAGAATATGGGCACATAGGTTTATTTGGACACTTGCCCAAGGTTTTCAAGACTGTGAACCAAATATAATGCAGGCATTCAGCACAAGAGCTCACCTGAATGTACGTCATAGCAGCTATGATGGTGCAGGTCAGGATATGGATGCAGTGAGTGGCACATAAAGAATAGGGCTTACTTCAATTCTTCAGTTTTTTTTGCTTCGTGCCAGGGCAAGAGGCTTTTTGAAATTCACTATCTACTACCACTTTGTTAAAGATGTATACCAAACGTGGAATATGCAGAGAGTACTACAGAAATTTAAGTTATGTACATGATTCTTTCCTTGTTATGCATCCAGATATTACAGTTTCTATGAGAGATGAGTAGATAGCTGAGATCACTCAGCAAGAGACAGATTTTGCTATTGTATGTCAGCATACTGAGACATAGGCTGTGATTTTATGGTTTCCAAAGTTATTGAGAGCTGATATCTATCAGTTGAAAGAGTTGAGGACTGATATATATATTGGTCAAGAGTTTCAGAGATCGTTGGGATAGTGGATTCTATAGATTTTTCTGGCACAATATTAGTGCTTTTGCTGCTCACAAATCCTCCCATCTTGCTTATTTGTATGATTGATCTTCTATCCTGAAATTAGTCAAGGTCCTCTATGGTCACGACTTTGCTTTGAAAAACCCTTAGACATCTTTGGTGAACCCGACGTGAAAGCGTCGCATAAATTTCAGGATGGGAGATACTTCAGCATCCATTTTAGCCTCTTCTACGATTCTTGCTTTGTCCTCTACTTCAGCTCCATCATTGACTGCTGCTTCAAGTACTTCAACGGATGATTTAAAGCAGATTTTGTAGAATATGTCTATGTATATGCAGCTTCAAAATCAGCAGACGCAATTGTATATGCAGCAGCAGCAGCAATTGCATCAACAACAGTTGTCTCAACAAAGGCAACTGTATTCGGAGCAAGAGAATGTAATCAGTGCGACTAAGGCGATTGAAGCAGTTGAGAATGAGAAGAAGTTATTTGATGGCCGTAATGTTTCGGCTTATTTGAAGACGTATGAGATCAAGATGGGATTTTTTGGAGTACCAGCAAGACTTATGAGTAAGTATCTCCTTCGTCTTGTCACACCTGCCATGAGGGCAAAAGTGACTGATCTTTTCCTTCAAAATTCACATTGGCAAGATTTTAAGAAAGCCCTGAAAGAAGAGTATTTCCTTGAGGACTTTGGAATGGCTACACGGCGGTCATTCCGAGAGTGGGTCTACATGCCAAACAAAGGTCTAGCTACTTCAAAGTTGATACGAGAATTTGAAGAGAGGTATAGTCAGCTTGATGCCATTGAATAAAGAGCATTGGATGTTGAGAAAGTTGAGCTTTTCTTGCAAGCTGCAGATCCTACTCTTCAGGAAGAATTAGGAGAGCTTCTTGAAGATCGAACGAAGCCTATGGGTCTTAAAACAGATTGGCAAGATACCCAGGATGCAGTCTTGACTTTAACCAAGAGGAGGATATGGAAGACCCGCCTACAGAATGGATCTATGACACCGACGCTGTCTTCTGCTCCTATGCCTGCTTCTATCCCTGTTATTTCTTCTCTTCCTCAGCCAGTTTCTTGGCCTATGCCAGTGCCTACTGTTTCTACTCCTCCCGTTCCTCCTGTTCCAAGACCGATGTGGGCTCCTTCTGCTCCAAAACCATCCGCTCCGTCGGTGCCTTCCTCTCTTGATGACATAATCAAAGGCATAACGGATTTGACACTGGAGTAAGTTAAAGCAGAATTGGTGGGAAAATTGAAAGAGCAGTTTGCTTCAACTGCGCCTACTATTTCTTCTAGTGCTCCTAGTGCACCTAGGAGTGCTCCTAGTGCACCTAGGAGAGATCGCAGATGTATTTGGTGGATAGTACGGACCATCAGCATTGTAGGGATTGTGAATCTTTTCAGGATGCAAGGAGGAAGAATTTGGTATTTTGGGGACAAGATGGTAAGATCTGGTTGACTGAAACATGAGCTCCGCTTGCTACCAATTTCGGGAAAGGTGGAATGAAGAAATTAGTGGATGACATGGATGTGCGTACTTCTTATGTGGCAGCTAGAGGAGATGCTTCTACATATGGAGTCCAGATTGAGAAAGGATTAGAGAATCAGTCAGCATTATGGACTTATGGCAAACAAGGGAAAAAATCAGCAAACTGTTTTGACTACTGCAGGCTCTAGCATCAGATCTGAGACAGGTTGGGATTCGCCTGTTGATAGGTATACTATTTATGCCTACTTGGCTAAGTCTTAGGGAGCAGATGTACTTGTTGAGGAGAAGTGTAAGAGGGATGAAGAGAATCCAAATGCAGCTAAAAAGACTAGAGGGGGTGAGTTTGTTACTCCACCTACTGCAGGACCGTCTTTGAGGCCAGGGCCAGAATGACAGATAGAAGATGCTCAAAAGAAAGAAAAGAGGCAAGAGCCTAGAGAAAGAAAGCAGCTAGGGTTTAGATTGATGTCTGATATTGAGACATCTACGGACATGAAGAAAATCTTTAATGACAAGATACTTGGCAGTGAGGTGACTTTTACTATTTTTGAGGTTTTGGGCATCTCGAAAAGAGAGTTTCAAGATCAGTTCCAAGAAGTCCTGAAGAGGAAAAGACATGCATTGCCTACTACTGATACACAGGGAGTTTTGATTGGGGAGTTGGATGAGGATGAGGATGGTTGTAGATGAGATGGAGTATTTTGGGAACTTACAAAGTATTATTACGGTGGATTACCGTAGCTTCTCCATGATACTATTCGATGTGCAGTGGTTCAAAGTGGTACCTGGAGGAGTTGGAGCAACAGTTCGACGAGGTCCATCTGGATTTCTCGAAATAGATTCCGAAAAAAAATGGACGGATTTGCGCGACACCTTTGTGTTGCCGGCCCATTGTGAACAGGTGTATGGAGTCATTTGCTTGCTAATTGTATTACGACATGGTTTATGTTTCAATGGTTTGAACTCTCTTGTACGTGTTTGTGAACAAGTAATCTTCTATCCAAACCCTCGATAAGCTCGATGGTGGTATGTTATACCTTCAACTCCCGGAAGTGCGAGAGTATATGATCAAAGCGATGTTCCGAGCATAGATGAAGATAATATGCAAATAGAGGGGTCAACATTGTAGGGGGTGGAGGCCGTCGAAAGCTTGGAGCCAGCATCGGCTAACAATGATGGAAATACAGGAGTCCAAGAATTTTTTGAGAACGAGGCGGACTCATTCTTTTATGGTGACATGTCTATCGACCTTCCAGTGTATGCGGAGTTGTATCATGAGATTAACATGGGACCATAGGATACTTCATACTTAGAGCATCCACTTACTCAATTCGTTGACCAATCTCTTATAAAGGTACATAATATATGCATTTTAAGAGAGATTTTTTTAAAATGATTTATATTATTGTGCTTTGCATGATTTAAATTGATTATTCTAACATCATTTTTTATCTGTGCAGGTGACATTTTTAGGATGAGTGGAGGGATGAGCGATGAGGAGTTGCAGTACATCTTTACACACATGTCTCTAGACCAGCTCGTGAGATTCAGAGAGATGGCAGACCAGGAGCTGTCTCGTTCTTCGTCAGGGCACTCTGTTAGATCTGTTTCAGCGTGATCGAATGCTTCGGCTTTGAGCAGACGATCTCGATGCTCACGACTTGGGCTAGAGGGAGGGAGTGCATCGGGATCAGGGGGATGTTGCTATGGAGACATGGATGTGGTATCTCCGTCTTGTCATTCAATTGGAGTTGTGTCACCTCCAGGATTTGTCACACGTGTGGGGATGTCTACTCCAGTTACTCCGGCTTTTGCACAGCCATCAGCAGGTGGCACCCCTTTGGGTGCCACTCCAAGAGAGATTACCCCCGTCGGTACACTAGATGTAGAGGGATCTCCTGGATATGCCCAGGAGCGTGGACGCAGATGGGAGAGGACCCATCTTACGCAGACTCCTAGGGGTTATGGATATCTGGTCGATAGTAGGTCAGGAGCCATCATCATGAATGATGAGGAGAGGAGGGTGATGGCTCGCATGCGAGAGTTATGCCAACAAGTTTTCAGCACAACGTCTTGGATCATTGGAAGAACATAGCGGAGGGGAGCAAGGACTATATAGTAGCATCCTTGCACGAGGAGTTTTTGGTGCCAGCCGCAGTAGATAGATTCTCTACGGGCTAGATGATGGATAACATGCATGCATACATGTCACATAGACGATCTGACGCACGCAAGGCAATCAAGAGTGGGGCTACAAAGCCCGAGTGGTTAGATGCAGACGACTGGCGCCCACTGAGGGAGGAGGCTACAGATTCTCCAGGACGTTGGAGTCAGCAGTGTGAGGCGGCGAGGGCATGACTCGAGGCTGGAGTGGTCCATCATCTTGGGAGTGGCGGCCACAGGACATATTTGGAGGACTTTGTAAGTTTTTCTTTTGTTTTGCTTGTTTGTTTTTTTGAAATATTCTAGTAACTGAGAATCATGTTTCTAACATTTAGCATTTTGTTTTCTTTGCAGCACTCCATTACAAATCGCGATCCGATCGGCCTTGAGACTCGATATGCAAAGAGGCACATCAATGGATTGTATAGACGCGGCGACCCTGTAAGTCACTCATCTTTCTTGTCCGTAGTTACCATGAGATATTTGAATGTATTATTGTATGGTGGATTGATGTGTTGTTTCTTTTTCTGCAGAGTCCGTTCGATGCTCCCTTGTGGCGAGACGAGCTTTCGGGGGACGAGGATTTGTAGCTCGCCCTTGGATCCCTGAAGCTCACACCCTTATTTTTGAGTCGCGTGATCCATGCAGACATTTTCTATGTATTAGTGATATCTTGTCATGATTGTACCAATCGCTTTTTATGCGATCATGTATTTATTTCATATATGAGTTTTATGATTTCAGTATACATTCTTTTTGTTCGCAAGCGCTTTGTACACAGTAGTGCAGAAACTATTTTGTATGGCTCTCATACAGCACATAGTGCTATATATACAAAAAAAAAAATCCCTATTACCGTCGCTATTAGCGTCGCAAATTTTACTGCTTGTGTCACTATTTCCGTCTCTATGTGCGTCGCAAAATGTCGCTATTGGCGTCGATATTGGCGTCGCAAATGCGATGCTGATAGCGACGCCAATAGTGACGCTAATAGCGATGCAAATACCGACGTTTCTATGGCGTCGTTAATAACGACGCTTTTTGCGACAACGGGGGCAAATTTTGTTGTTTGTATTTTCATCGCTTTAAACATCGGTATAAGGCCTATATCTTGTAGTGTCTACTCCTGCCAATTCTTCTAGGAGTGATCATGTCCATCTTTGCATATGGTGTGATAGTTGAGATCATGAGCAGAAGGATTGTCGGGATTTTGAAGAGGCGAGAAGGCTGAAGTTGGTAGTCTAGAAAGACAAGATGATATGTTTTGGAGATACAGAGTAGCCAATCAAACCCAATTTTGATAAGGGTGGTATGAAGAAATCGTTAGAGGAGTCTCTTTTGCGCTCTTCTTATGTGATGCAAGAGGTAGCAAGAGAATCTACTGCCTATGGCCTTCAATTAGAGCAATTGCCAGAGGATAAATCTCCTTTATGGTCCTATGCACTGCATGCAAAGAAAAAGGGAAAAGCTTCAACATCCGAACTTTTGGCCATAGGTAATGAGATAAAGAAAGAGAATGTATGGGATGATTGAGTTTATGTCTTCTCTATATGTGCCTATATTGTGAAATCTGAAGGATTCAAAGTGCTTGTTGAGGAGAAGTGGAAAAGAGATTATGATTAGTCTGAAGGTTCGAAGAGGGTGACTAGGAGAAGCGATCTAGTTTCTTAGCCTTCTTCTTTAGGACCATAGCAGAGTGTCTTCTCCTACCACAACTTCTCCTATTTCTTAGCCTTCTATTGGAAGAGGAAAATTACTCAGCTCTGGTCCTAAAGAAGAAGGATAAGAAACTAGATCACTTCTCATAGTCACCCTCTTTGAACCTTCAGACTAATCATCATGTATTTTCAACATGTCTGCTAAAAGTACTTTGTGTTTGCTAAAAGTCTTTTGTGTTTTCAGCATATTACGGACATGCCTAGAGCTGTGAGGCAGTACTTCAAGAGAAAATAAAAATAATTAAAGCTTGTAGGTCTTTTATAGGACGAAGAGAGGGTATATGGTCTCTATGATGGGCTATCATTCTCAGATACTTTGGAGGATCTTTCAACATTGTTGAAAACTGAAAATCAAGAGCTAGCATATGTCTTACAAGTCCATTCTTTGGCATTGTATTGCAAAATTGCTAATTTCATACTGCAAGAAAATTTAGGTGCTAAGAATTCTTAGCAAAAAGTGTTATTTGCTGAAATATTTGGTGCACAGATCGGACGCAGATAGCTCACGTGGTGAATCCCGGAAGGTCCCCAAGAACAAAGTACTCTACTTTTTAGCACAAATACCCATGTAAAAGCAAGCACGACATGAGACAAGAGACAAATTGGGTTCAATCTCCCCCATGCCTTGTGTGAGCGCTTCACAAAGCATGTATTTAATGTATATTTCCAATCTTTATGCTCAAAAATAGCCCAATTACAAAAATATGACAAGCTTTTAGCTTTTGAGTTTGCTTTCTACCAAAAATAAGAAAATAAAGCTAATGGACGGTGCCCATAGAGTCTGGCACGCCCAATCTCAATGTCCAAATAGAAATAACATATCCAGGCGCATAAGCGCATACAAAATAATAATAAATAATCGATGTCTCTATAGTCATAACAAAATATAGGCATGGCGCCTATCAAAATATAGTCCAAAGATCGAAAACCTGATAGACTCCAATGCTTTCCTCCGCCACTGTTGCTATCTCTACACATCAACTGAAGCATTCACAATCGTTAGTAAAATAACACAATTAAACCGACAAAAGTGAATACCTAGCAGTCTTCAGCTACATAAATAAATCAACTGGTTAGAAATACATCCTAACCTTAATTTATTACGAGTGCGCACTCTAAACTCATAAACGCTTATTAATTTAATATGCATTTTGCGGAATCACCCGCTATGGAATCACCCATGTACACACTAAATTAATGAAACGCCCGAAAAGGACAGGCGTCCCCATCAACTTCTCGCACAAAGAATCCTCTTTGCGTATGAGCCCCGGTCATCTAAGTTTACGGAATCCACCGTAAAACCTCACGGAATCCACCGTGGAATATGCCTCCTGGCATCATATCCCCGGGGTGGGATAGCAATTGACCTCAATTGCTATTAGCTCAATGTGGAGCTAACAGAGTGGGGAAAGCATTTAAGTCTCTAGCGTGCATCCATTGTGCTTCCTCTACAGGATGGTTCTTAAATTTCACTAGATATCTAGAATACCTTCGGCCAGTTCTAGTGGTCATGTAGTCAGTGTCTATAATGGCTTCTGGTTCAAGTATTTCAGTCTCTTCTTCTAGTAAAGGTGGGTTTTCATAGACAGGGTGGATAGGTAATTGTCCTCTAAATGGTCTCAATAAACTAATATGAAATGTATTATGAATTTTTCAATGTGATGGCAGTTCTAACTTGAATGCATTGTCATTAATCTTGTGAATGATTCTAAATGGTCCGTAGAATCTAGGGGCTAATTTGACAACTGGATGTCTATCTACACTTTGCAGTCTACGCTTTTCTATTCTAAGCCAAACATAATCATCAACTTTGAAATTCATGGCTTGTCTTTTCTTGTTGGCTTGTTTGGTATATGATTGTTGGGCTTTAGCAATCATATCCTTGACCTCATCAAAAATAGTGTTATGCATAACAGCAATATCATCGGCACTTTGTATTCTATTAGACAAACAAGCAACAGGTGTAGATAATCTATATCCATAAATAACTTCAAAAGGTGCTTTCTTTGTAGATGTGTGCGGTGTATTATTGTAAGCAAACTGTAATAAATGTAAATGAGTATCCCATGTCTGAGGTTTAGAGATAGTGTATGCACGTAAAAGATCTAGAATGGTGCTATTTGTGGCTTCTGTTTGTCCATTTGTTTCTGGATGAAATGCAGATGAGAAATCAATCTTTGTGCCTAGATTTGCAAACAGTGTAATCCAAAAATTATTACAAAATCTAGAATCTCTATATGAAATAATCACTTTCGGCAATCCATGGTTAGTAAAAATAGTTTTCAAAAATAACTGTGCTGCTTGTGATGCTGTTAAAGTTTTCTTACATGCAATGAAATATGCTTGCTTACTAAATCTATCTACAATTGTCCAAATCATGTCATGGTTAGATTTAGTATTTGGTAAACCAGTAATGAAATCCATAGATATATGTTCCCAAGGTTTAGATGGAATAGATAAAGGCATTAATAACCCATACTGTTTACCATGATGTCTTTTTATTCTTTGACAAATCAGACATTCAGAAACAAAATTAGACACATCTGCATCCATATGCGGCCAATAAAAATCTTCAGTTAACATGCGTAATGTAGAAATGATACCTCTATGACCTTGATATGGGGGACAATGAATTTCATTCAAAATAAAAGATCGGAATGGAATAGTAACACACAGTCTCTTTTCAAAGAACATGAATCCATCATTATATGACAATGAATCAATAGGAATGAAATAATTTTGAACTGATTTTTGCCAATCAGAATGAAAAGTAATATCCTGGTGATATGTGTCTTTCATAGCAATTAAAGAATCAAAAGATATGATAGAAATGTTATGAATTGCAGGTCTTCTACTTAATGCATCAGCAACTACATTTTCTTTTCCAGGTTGGTATTGAATGATAGGATGGAAACTTTGAATGAATGAAGCCCATTTGATATGACGGTCAGAAATTTGGGGTTGGCTAAGTAGATGTCTAATGCTTTGCTGGTCGGTCTTTATCATGAATTCTGAACCCATTAAATAATGCTTCCATTGTTTTAATGCTTGGACAACTGCTAAGAGTTCCTTGTCATAAGTGGAATATTTGAGCTCAGAGGGTTTCAGCTTAGAACTAGAATATGCTATTGGATGGTTGTCTTGCATTAGCACGGCTCCTATTCCTGATCCGCTAGCATCGGTCACAACTAGAAAGAATGGTCTGTTAAAGTCAGGCAATTGTAGAACAGGGGCATTGGTCAATGCACGTTTGAGTAAATCAAAGGATTTCTGCTGGTTTTCAGTCCATTGATAAACAATGCCTTTCTTAAGAAGTTTGGTCAGTGGTAAAGCAAGTAATGAGAAATTACGTACAAACTTCCTATAGAAACTAGCAAGACCAAGGAATGAGCGTAATTCATGTACATTTTTAGGAACAGGCCAATGCAATATTGCATCAATTTTCTTAGGATCAACTTTTATTCCTTCTTTTGATACAATATGACCTAGATATTCTATTTCTGTCTTAAAGAATTCACTCTTGTCAGGATTTGCAAACAATTGATTTTCTTTCAGTAATTGAAAAACTAATGATAAATGCTCATAATTCTCTTTTTCACTTTGACTGAACACTAAAATATCATCAAAGAAAACAATCACACAATATTGATATTTTAGAAAAATACGGTTCATCATTCTACTGAAAGTGGCAGGAGCATTAGTTAATCCAAATGGCATAACTAAGAATTCGTAATGGCCAAACTGTGTCCTGAATGCAGTCTTAAATATGTCGGATCTATCTAGCCTCACCTGATGATATCCAGATTTAAGGTCAATTTTACTAAATATAGAAGATCCTTGCAGTTTGTCCATAAGGTCGTCAACTCTAGGTATAGGGTATCTATTCTTTACAGTGATCTTGTTTAATGCTCGGTAGTCAATACACATCCGATAAGTATTATTCTTTTTCTTGACTAGGAGCACAGGTGCACCGAATGGAGAACTGCTAGGTCGAATTAAGCCTCTATTTAGTAATTCTTCTACTTGACTCTGGATTTCTTTTTGCTCTATTTGATTGTGCCTATATGGGGCTTTGCAAGGTGGTTGTGTGCCAGGTATTAGATCAATCTTATGGTCTTCTGGACGTGATGGAGGTAAACCTGGTGGTAGGTCTTCTGCAAAACAATCCTTAAAATATGCAAGAAATTCCTTATGCCTAGGGTGCATATGAGTTTCTTTTGCATGCAATTCATTCACCCAAATGAGATATGATTTAGTGTTCTTGCGTAGTGCACATTTTGCTTGGGTATGCGAAAGCAGTGGAAACATATGAGATGCATGCATACCAAAAAATGTAATAGATTTTCCTTGAAAATTAATATTCATTGTGTGTGTGGAATAATCTATATTGGGATTATGTTGGTGTCTCCATGGCATTCCTAGAATAATGTCGCTAGACTGTAATGGGACAACTAAGAAATTTCTTTTTTCAATATATGGACCAATTTGAATTTCTAAATCTTGAACTTCTTGTGTGCCATTGTACCTAGTGCCTAAAATGCAGCTTTTATGCGATAGTGCGTAGGTGCTGTATGCAATTTCAATTCCTTTACCAATTTTGCTGAAATAAAGTCATGGGTACTACCGTCATCATGCAATATAGTTCTTTCTTTTCCATGCACCATACATTTCATAGTCAACAATGAATGTAAAGTAGGCATACCTGGTAAAGTGTCAGAAGTAGTAGTAGGATCATCTTCTTCTTCAGTGAAATCCAGCATATCCTCATGCTCGTCTTCGTCCATAGCTCCAAGGTAGTTGATATGTGCTGATGGCTTCTTTGAATGACAATTTGCTGCGAGATGCCCTGGCTGGTGACACTTGTAGCATACGATGGGCTTGGCTTTGGTCACATTATTTGCAATGGCTGGAAGTCTGGGTATATTTGGATTTGCTTGTGGAATAGGTTTAGGATTTGGATTGACAGTGGATGGTAATGCAGGTGGTTTAGGCCAATTCTTGCGGAAAGATGGTGATGAAAAACGACCTGGATTAAACCTTCTGAAATTGGAATTGAATTGTTTAGATCCATAATTACCGTTTGCTTGGAATGGCTGTGGTCGTCGATCTCTTCCACGTAACTTATCTTTAGTGTCGTGAGCTAAGGAGATGGCATCTTCAAGGGTAGCAGGCTTAAACATATTCACCTCAGCGTAGTAATGTCCAAGAAGTCCAGACATGTACTTCCGCTTATGGGTCGTCTCTGGTACATCTTCAAGCATGCGTAGCTGTAGGAGTGCATTCCAAAAACGCTCTGTATACTGTGGAATAGGCTCACGATCGCGCTGTTGAAGTAAATCCCATTGCTTGATTGCCTTCTCATGAAATTGCGGTGGAAGGAAATTTTGCATGAACTTCTTCTTGAAATCTTCCCATGTAGCAGGACATTCTATACTCTTGCGGACTATAGTCCACCAAAGTGATGCTCTATCTATCAGATGATTAGTAACACACTTGATTTTATCTTTCTCAGGATAAGTTTCCTCATGGAAATAGTCATCAAACTGGCTAATGAATGATAAAACAGTCTTTCCTTCTCTTATGCCATTGAAAGTGCAAAACTTGAAACTTCGTTTACTTATCTTGGATTCCTTGCGAATGGTTTGTGCTTCAAGAGTGGCGTCGATGGTACAGCGAATCAAATCTTTAGCTTGAGGTTCTTCTTTATCAGTGGACGCTCCTTGTAGCTTTGTCAATTGCGCTTGCAAGGCTTGCCTAGCTCTTCGCTCTTCTTCCAATTGCAGCATGATAAGATCCAGCTTTTGTTCCATGGTAGGCTCGGGTAGGTCGTCTTCAGCCATAGGATCATCCATATGTGGGGTAGTCATCCTGTAAAACTCAACAAACCTTTTTCACTCAAAATCAGTTAGCGGGATGAGCGTAGCTCAAATTTGGGGTTACAAGGCTATGTATTTTTGGGTATTTTCTTCTTCAATTTTCAGAAATTCTGAAATATTTCTGTCTCCGTTTGCTGAAAGTACTTCAACGAACTTGTAAATAGGTAGAACAGCTTGCTGCGAACAACTTTCCAGTTCAGAGTTTTTGCATACGAACAAGTCTTCTATGAGTTTTAAGCACTAGTCAGTTCTGATTTAGTCTGACTTGCAGAGTTGCAGACTTAGCAGACTTGCAGAGTTGTTGACTTGCTGGACTTAGCCGATTTGCAAAACTTGCAGGACTTGTTTACAAGTGACTTGCTGAACTTGACTTCTGTAGTGCGAGACCCGGAGTTTATCGACTTGTCAGATCTGTGTGACTTGCAGAGAAAGCTTAATGATTTAAGCTTTGTATTAAGGATTAAGCTTAGAGAGCTTAATGATGGAGTACAGAGGCCGCCGTTTTTTGATCGTGAGGGGGGGGGTCCGTTTTTTTCCGCCGTAATTTCTTGCAAGTCGATTTGAAGATTGGAAGCTTAATAAGCTTCTTAAGCTTTGTTTCAAGCTTTTAAACTAAGCTTTTTGAAGAAATAGATATGGCTTCTTACTGTTTTATCACGACTTATTCATGGAGATGAGGGAGTGGTCCTCCGCCTGCAGAGATTGGTCCTTTGCGATCTGACAGTGGAAATAGGGGTTCTTGATCGCCAGAAGTCTGCCTGTATCGACGGTTCGTGACGAGATTGTCTGTAGAGGCCATTTGTTCCTGGAGCTCCGCCTTCGCCCGAGATTGGTAGCGATTGGAAGCCCTTGATCTCTGCTCCGCTCTGATACCACTGGTGCGCAGATCGAACACAGACAGCTCACGTGGTGAATCCTGGAAGGTCCCTAAGAACAAAGTACTCTACTTTTTAGCACAAATACCCATGTAAAAGCAAGCACGACATGAGACAAGAGACAAATTGGGTTCAATCTCCCCCATGCCTTGTGTGAGCGCTTCACAAAGCATGTATTTAATGTATATTTCCAATCTTTATGCTCAAAAATAGCCCAATTACAAAAATATGACAAGCTTTTAGCTTTTGAGTTTGCTTTCTACCAAAAATAAGAAAATAAAGCTAATGGACGGTGCCCATAGAGTCTGGCATTCCCAATCTCAATGTCCAAATAGAAATAACATATCCAGGCGCATAAGCGCATACAAAATAATAATAAATAATCGATGTCTCTATAGTCATAACAAAATATAGGCGTGGCGCCTATCAAAATATAGTCCAAAGATCGAAAACCCGCTAGACTCCAATGCTTTCCTCCGCCACTGCTGCTATCTCTACACATCAACTGAAGCATTCACAATCGTTAGTAAAATAACACAATTAAACCGACAAAAGTGAATACCTAGCAGTCTTCAGCTACATAAATAAATCAACTGGTTAGAAATAAATCCTAACCTTAATTTATTACGAGTGCGCACTCTAAACTCATAAACGCTTATTAATTTAATATGCATTTTGCGGAATCACCCGCTATGGAATCACCCATGTACACACTAAATTAATGAAACGCCCGAAAAGGACAGGCGTCCCCATCAACTTCTCGTACAAAGAATCCTCTTTGCGTATGAGCCCCGGTCATCTAAGTTTACGGAATCCACCGTAAAACCTCACGGAATCCACCGTGGAATATGCCTCCTGGCATCAATATTTCAGCAAAAAGATTTACAACATGCTTATTTACAACAACAAAAAAGATTTATAGTTGAAGTAAGCTATGAGCCTCAGTGTTGGGCTGTTCATATGCAGTCCAAAAAAGATATGGATAATTTTTGTTAGTCAAAAGAGTTGGGTGTTGTTTATACACAACAAAATTTGTGTTTACCAATGTATTTACAACAAGGGCTGAAATTTGTAGGTTGTAGCAAAGAAGCTAGAGAGTACATATAAAATATAAGACAGTTGACAAGAAGGTTACACCAATTGCAAGAACACTATCTTTGGACACTGATGAGATGATTAAGAGAGTAGCTATGCAGCCTCCTTTCGAGATCCTGCAGGTATTGGACAAATGTTTTTAGCGGAGACCTGAAAGAGATGAAGATTGGGATCAAAGATTTTTACTTCCACCAGATATGAAATGTTTTGAGGAGATGTTAAGTAGACATGGGAGATCCTTCTCTTTTTTTCCCGCATGAGATGGGTTGCGTTGATCCTAGGGTTGTGACACCTATGGTTACTTTTACCATTCGGCATGTCCCTTGGAATCTATGATAAATTGGTGGAGCTTTGAATAAGCAGATCACGATGGGGATTCTAGAACCATCTTTAACATTGTTGTAATATATATCAAATATTTATTTTTTTTCCACCTCGCGGCGGTGCGTCGTGTTGGAACGGGATAGAGGAGCTAGCAAGCTCCTTGCTGGAGCTTGCTCGGCTCCACGGGCATGCATAGGGACACGCTTGAGAGGGAGGATTCCCTCCTCTCCCCTATATAAATGAGGGAGGGTCACAGGTACTAAGGGGAGAGGAGGAAGGACAGAAGAAGAATGCTGCTGCCTAACTGCCATGAGGGAAGGAGAGATTGACGTTGAGTATATGAGGTGAAGCCAAGAAGGTGGTCGCCGGGAGGATCGTCAGATTTTTTATGCTGCCATTGAGCCCTACCGTCGAGAGGTAGGAGCCAAGCGCCATCACGCCAACATCTGCCGCCTCAATCCTCTCTCCCCACGTGGGCCTTTGAGTCCTCAGAAGCTTCAAGAATCTTCTTGAACCTTCTAAGGGGGGGCTCCTCTAAGCCCCCCTTCCTATACCCTTCATTTACCCTTTCACCCCCTCCCAGTTTTATCCCCTTTTATCCTTTCACCCCCCCGGTCTTAAACCCTTAACCCTTCCCGTGGAGCCACTAAAACCCCCACCCTGTGTTTAAGCCACCTTAGCCCCCCACTTCCCTTGGACTCAAAAACCACTAACCTCCCCTCCGTGCTTTATAAGCCTTAAACCCTTTCTCCCTTAAGCCCCCTTCCCTTGGAGGGAATCCCCGCCCAAAGAACTAAGGCTTGAAAAGTCTTATCCACCTTAACCCCCATGCTTAACTTATTACCCCCTTCTTGTGTTTTTTACCCCCTTTCACCCTTCACCTGTCCCCTTGGTTTGGGACTTACCCTGTGTCCAGAAATCCCTTCAAGATCCCCATTTTTATACCCTTTCAATGCCCTTTATATGTTTGTGAAACCACACTCATACACTCCCTTTTTACCATGTATATACCCCTATAGGGCCTTTTTAGGCTTTGTAAACCTTTCCCTCCCGAAGAAGCTAAGACCTTAAAGGTCTTATTACCCCCTTCTTGTGGCGAATCCCTTAACGACTCCTTGCCTCGAAAGAAAGAAGAAGAGTATTGAAGCGGCGGTGGAATTCCAAAAAGGAGTGTAAAGCTTCCTTCACGTTCGAAGGATTACAACTGCGATGCCGCCTAAGAAAGTCCTAGGAGTAGCTGCGGGAGGGTCATCTCGTGGTATCCATGTGGATATCTCACCCCAAAACTAGGTTTTTCCTTCTTAGTTTTATATCGGTTTTAATTCAATCATGCAAGATGAATTGTTAGGGATAAGTTATAATTTGTCCTAGTTATTTACGATGAAGGAATTTAGTTTAATTGAACATGCAAAATGGATAATGTATAAAACATAGTTTTCCTTGCATTGAAATGAATTATGAGCAAGATTATCTACCCACTATAGTAGTATATTTCAGTTAAATCTTGAAGGTATAAAAAACTGCATCTTGCACCATTAACCCCTATTCTTTTTACAACGAATCATCATAAAAGGTGACATTCATGAAAGGTTTCTTACGTTGCTTAAACTCTAGGAAGTTATCATTGCTAATTGCATATCCTAGCAAGGAAAAGATTGTTTATTTGGCACGATCTTTGTTCGCAAGGAAAAAGGAAGATTAATTGAATTTACCTAACCACAAAGCAATAAAGTTTAGGACTGAAAAATCAATTGTCACATAGATAACAAATCATGCCGAGGTGATCTCGATATTACCTTCTAAAAGTTAACCAAATTAATATAAACTTACAAATACCTATGCTGCGAAATATGCATTAGGAATGATTTAAAATCCAAGAAGCGTTTATACCTTGAATACTTGCCCACCTTCCCTGATTGTAGGGTCAATAAATCATAACGTAAAAGAACTAGGGTTTGTCCTTGAGGTTCTTAAAGAAAATAATAAAAGGAGACCCTAGGTCTGACAAACCTTAGCTTAAAGAAACTGAAACGGATCGCTTCATCGCATATTACGATGCAGGACTTGCGTAGCAAGTACGAAGTCATATGGTCTTGTGATTGATTCACAAGAAGAAATGTTAAATACCCTCAACAAGGATGGCGGATCCTTACGCAAGTTATCTTGCAAAAGGATGTATTCTTTGATATCCTTCTAAGTAAGGAAGGTTAAAAACCGGAAACTAAAGTATCCAATGAACTTTAGGGTTGACCAAGTTGGGTTAATAGGGTACGCCCTAACCCAGAATATAAAGGATCTTGCCAAGCTGCAAGGTACCTCGGATCGAGTGTGAGATGCATTCAAAAGGAGAGATTCCTTTCTTAGCAGTTTGCCAACAACAAGATCGACTAACGGAAATGTTTGTGCTTGCTAGAGATTTTAGAGCACTGTTTGATTTATGAATTACAAATTAAATGAATATCTATACTTCAAGTTGAAGGCCTGAAGGGAGAGGCAGCTTCAGTTACCCCCGACTGTCTACCTGACGCTAACCAAGGGGGTTATTGACCGCGCCGGAAGCATGGACCGAACTCGCCGCGAGAGGTCTCTCTGTTGAGCTCTACTTGGAGCAAGAGGAGTCTTGGGTGCCAGGGGGGCTCTGGCCGTAAATCCCTCGCCTTCCGGGTCTTGCACAAGAGGCTAACGTGACTCGGGATCGGATCTCGAGGCCCGCATACTAGTCTACAGGCGGAATGTTGGAATAATGATCCCTCTGGATTACTGGATAGCCTTCGGGCAGATTATAGATAAGCCTACGGGCGAAACTCCTTGTATTTCGAAGATAAATATGATGATATGTTAATAAAAAACTTGTTTGATATTGTTTTTCTATGTCACGTGATAAGATTACGTGAAGGAACCAGTGCTTAACAGTTTAATTAAAGAAGCTGATTGTTACATGTCCAACTAACGTGTTAGATAATTACCTAGCTAAAATAAACTGAGGAAAGTGTGGAGGATGTGTTAGAATATCAAGCTCATTTAGTGTGTGTTGACCGACATGAGCTGGACACAGCTAGTCTAGCCGTAGTAGTTAGATACATTAAATAAGTCGGTGCCTTTGGTGTGAATGGTCTTATGACCGTAGGTTGTATCTTTCACTATTGAGTGTGGTATAAATAATAGAGTGTGAGAGAGGAAGCGAGTTGCTTCACTCTGTCTGTCATCTATTTGCCTCTTTGAATCTGAACATGGTATCAAAGCTTCATCCATGAGGCTGTGGGAGAATGGGTATGACAACTTGCAGTGCAAAGGAGATGGAAGTAAGGAATCAGGAAAAATCGTGGACTGCCTCCTGAAACCTGTGTTTTTGAAAATCGTGGACTGTCTCCTGAAATTTGTGTCCTGAAATCGTGGACTGAAATCTGTGTCCTGAAATCGTGGACTGCAACCTGTGTCTGAAAATCGTGGACTGCAACCTGTGTCTGAAAATCGTGGACTGCCTCCTGAATGGACAGCAACTTGTATCTAAAAATCTGCGCCTGCTGATCTGAGTGAATAGCAACCTGTCAATTTTTCAGTGGGGCACCTGGACAAGGTTCATAGAGCATGTATGCTCACTATTGAAGGTATTTGAAGTGTGCAAGGAGTAAATGCTTGTGTGGGAGCTCTGTTATGAGCTGGAGTGACAGACACAGACCTGTAATCATTTCTGAACTGCTATAAACATGAATGGACAACATGCATTCAGTCATTACTGACACATAGGAGCCTTGTACTACACTCAGAAAGCATCTTTGGAGCACAAGAATGTGTCAAAGCATGTATACATTGGATCAAATGTCTTGGAGCTGAGATCTCTTGCACAAAATACTCAGATCTGAAAATCTGAAAACTGTCATACACAATCAATGACAGAATACTCAGATCTGAAAATCTGAAAACTGTCATACACAGTCAATGACAGAATACTCAGATCTGAAAATCAATGATAGGCTGAAAACTGTCATACACAGTCAATGACAGAATACTCAGATCTGAAAATCAATGACAAGCTGAAAACTGTCATACACAGTCAATGACAAGTACTGTGCATTAGTGAAGCAATACAGGTCATCTTGGGGGTTCCATCATCTATATGAACTGGCCTATACATGCTAATGCATGGAGAATTGAAGCAAGCAATGAGCATCATTGAAAACTGAATTTTGAAGCTGAAGTAAATGCAGTTACACTGTCCTGGCTAATTACAATTTTGGAGCTGCTTGGAGCTTGGTATGTTGAATTCTGGTTGACTGCAACCTGAAACTAAATTTGTTGACACACTCAGTTTTGGACTTGAAATTGCTGCTGGTTACTCACAGTTTACAGTTTTCAGACTGCATGTATGTACCCTGCCAGTGAGGTTACATAAGCTTAAGCTGAAGCAAACACATAGCTTATGTATTGACAGTTATATCTACAGTTGAGACCACTTGTTTGTGGGTTGTTTTGGGGTGTCAGTGGGCTGAAATACTCTGGTTTTTTTACTGCAATTAATTGCAGAAAACTGTCATAAACAGTTCCGGGCTGAAGTTGAACTGTTAAGAAAATCTTGGTTTGCAGGTAGTCAGGCAAGGTCTGCAACATGGCAAATGCTGATAGAACTGATAATGTAACCCAGATTGTGGGAGAAAAGCTTGATAGCAACAACTATGCAATATGGAAGTTCCGCATGGAGAACGTTCTAATAGGCAAAGGATACTGGGACTTAGTGACAGGTGTTGAGGCTGAACCTGAAGTTCTAGATAGGAATCCTACAGCTGATCCAAGACGAGCACATCGAGCTTGGAGGGAAAGAGCTCGCAGAGTTTTACATTGGCTGTCATTATGTATATCGGATGCTATGGTGATGCAGATCATGAACTGTAAATCCCCAGCAGATGCATGGAACATATTGGTCAGGTACTATGGCACAACTACAAGTGCCAGGAAGATACAACTAAAGCAAAAATTCAACAACATAGAGAGGAAGAACAGATCCATACAGGACTATGTCACAGAGAAACCTTAGCAGATCAGCTCGCATCTGTTGGCTCACAGGTAGAAGATGAGGATATGGTTGCAGTGACCTTAAATGGCTTGGGTCCGGAGTATAAGTCTTTTGAGACTTCAGTATCTATGCGGGCTGAGATGCCTGATTTTAATGAGCTAGTTGCATTCTTGATTCATGAAGAGGTGAAGCTTGGCTTAGCTACAGGGTCAAGCAGCTCTAAGAATAAGGATGCAGTTTTTTATTCGAATCAGCGTGGTCGTGGTAGCCGTGGTAGAGGCTATGGATCTGGCAGAGGAGGCCATCAGAATGCATCCTATAGTAATAGCAATCAGCAGTCATCAAATGCAAGAGGTAGTGGCAGCTTTCGAGGTAGGGGGAGATCGAACTCCCGTGGCAGAGGCTCATGGCAGCAGCAGCGTCAGTCAGACAATCCAAATAAGGACAAGGATTGTCACTACTGCGGAAAGTATGGGCATATTGCAAAGGATTGCTGGAAGAAGCAGGGAAATCAGAAGGGCAAGCAGCATGGACATTATACTACGTCCAGTCAGGCAGATGACTCTGGTGATAGACTGTTTGCCATGCAATATGTCAAAGATAAGGCTGCTCAAAAATCAGCTGATGATGTAGTGTGGTACATTGACTCGGGGGCGTCGAATCACATGACCCCTCATGGTGATTGGTTCACGGATATGGTGGCTGAAAAGCATGGCTATGTATGCACAGGTGATGACACGCAGCATAGCATTGAGCATAAAGGCAAAGTGCCTCTGATTGTACATGATGGCAGGAAGAAGAATCTTCATGATGTTTTGCATGTTCCTTCGATTACGAAGAACCTATTGTCTGTGGGTCAAATGACAGAACAGAACTTGCAGGTTCGCTTCAATAAGCATGGCTGCTTTATTGAAGAGTTTGGCAATGGATGCAAGTTGATCGTGAAAGGCCACAGAAATGGAAGAATGTTCACTCTTGATGCTACACTGCCAGAGCTGAATTCCGCTATGTTTGCTCAGGGTTCTGGCACTATCAGGGACTTAGAGATTTGGCACAAGAGAGTGGGGCATGTCAATTTGCAGAGGCTGCAGACCATGCAGAAGAAGCAGCTGGTAACAGGGCTACCTAGATTCCAATATTCAGATATTGGTCTTGTCTGCGAGGCTTGCCAGTTTGGTAAGCAGTCACGATTGCCATTTGTCAGGCATGTAAGACAGAGTACACGACCACTGCAGTTAGTGCACTCTGATGTTTGGGGACCAGCTCATAATGCATCTATGGGGGGTTCCAGATACTATGTATCCTTCATTGATGACTACAGTCGATATACCTGGCTTTACATATTGAAAACAAAAGATGAGGTCTTTGCTGTTTTTCAGAAATTTAAGGCACAGGTTGAGAAGGAATTTGAGTGTTACATCTCTTGCTTGAGATCTGATAGCGGTGGGGAGTATGTCTCCAATGAATTTGCTGATTTTTTGGCTGAAAATGGCATTCGTAGGCAACTAACCTGCAGCTACACTCCGCAGCAAAACGGAGTAGCTGAAAGGAAGAACAGGGTTCTAATGGAAGCTGCCAGGGCCATGATGAATGATAAGCATATGCCGCTTTACTATTGGGCAGAGGCTGTTGTGACAGCCGCATATATTCTGAACAGGACTCCCACTGCAGGCATTCATGACATGACACCGTTTGAGAGGCTCTATGGCTATAAGCCGGATGTAAGACACATGAAGGTCTTTGGCTGTCTTGCTTATGTGCACATTCCAGATGAGAAGAGGAAAAAGCTGGATCCCAAAGCGCATAAGAGTGTGTTCATTGGATACTCGCAGGAGAAGAAGGCATACAAATGTTATGATCCCTCTACCAGGGAGACTTTGGTAAGCAGGGATGTCATCTTTGATGAGCTGGGCTCTTGGTATGTCTCACCAGTTGCAGTGCTATCCGATCTGTCTTCCACTCATGTCTCTACAGTTGATATGCAGCAGAGCACTGCTATGACAGGCCCTATTAGTCAGACAGTATCCCCATGGACAGGGAGATTGAGGAGCTCACCGTCCACTGACACGGGTATGTCAGTGAGGGGGAGACATGATGTCTTGGACAGCAAAGGAAAAGAGAAAGTTAGTGAGGATGGTATGATGACACCTGGCAGAATGACTTCGGGCTATGAGTCTAGTGATACTTTAGACAACGAATTTGGTATTCCGACTGTCTATACGCCTGGCACGAGGCAGAACAGGTACATTTCGCCTCATGAGAGAGGTGAATCGAGTAGTGCACCAGAGCCTAGACGATCGCAGAGGGTCAGATACCCTGTTGACAGGTTGACGTACTCTGGTTATTCTGCAAAGCATTATGCATACATGACAAAAGTGATGGAGATCAAAGAACCAGGTACTTATGCTGAAGCTGCAAAGGATGAAAACTGGTGCATGGCTATGGACGAAGAGATAAAAGCCTTGGCTGAAAATCAGACTTGGGATTTGGTACCACTGCCTGAAGGGAAAAAGCCTGTTGGCTGCAAATGGGTGTATAAAATCAAATGTAAGTCTGATGGCAGTGTAGAAAGGTACAAAGCAAGGCTGGTCACTAAAGGATATGCTCAGCAGTATGGCTTGGATTATGATGAAACATTCAGCCCGGTTGCAAAAATGGCAACCATACGAACTGTTATTGCCTTGATTGCTGCAAAAGGCTGGAAATTGCAGCAGATGGATGTTAAGAATGCATTCCTCAATGGTGATTTAACAGAGGATGTATACATGGTTCAGCCGGAAGGGTATGAGCACCCTGATTTTCAGCATTATGTGTGCAGGCTGAAAAAGGCACTGTATGGGCTGAAGCAGGCTCCGAGAGCCTGGCATGCTAGGATCAGCAGTTACTTGTAGAGTCTTGGATTTGTTGTTGGCAGGGCTGATCACAGCCTGTTTACAAAGAAGACTGACAGTGGCTTGGTAGTGCTGGTCATATATGTTGATGACTTGATAATCACTGGAAATGATGACATGGGAATTCAGCATGCTATGAAGATGCTGAAATCTGAATTTGACATGAAAGATCTGGGAGATCTAAAGTATTTCTTGGGTATTGAGGTCATACCAGCTGAAAATGGCTTATGGCTGATGCAGAAGCACTATGCCATGGAAATGCTTAAGAAGTATGGCATGGCTGAATGCAAACCACTGGATACACCTCTGGACCAGAATGTAAAGCTAGACATGAACACTGGGGCTGAAGTAGAAGATGTGACTATGTACAGGAAGATGGTCGGCAGTCTGATTTACTTGACCATCACTAGGCCTGACTTGAGCTATGCAGTAGGGCTGATAAGCCAGTTTATGCAAAAGCCGAGAAAGCCGCACTTGGATGCAGTTAGACGCATCATGAGGTATGTTAAGTCCACTGTAGACTATGGGCTGTTCTATGTCAGAGATAAGCCCTTGATACTGATTGGATACACAGATGCAGATTGGGCAGGATGCTCAACTGACAGACGATCTACGAGTGGCTATGCCTTTGGCTTTGGTAGCGGCATGATCAGTTGGAGCAGCAAGAAGCAGCCTACGCTTGCTTTATCTAGTACTGAGGCAGAGTACAGGGGGGCTGCATTGGCAGCATGTGAGATTGCTTGGCTGCTCAAGCTTATGGCTGACTTGGATATTCAGGTTGATGCTCCAGTGAAACTGTTATGTGATAATCTGAGTAGTGTACTCCTGGCCATGAATCCAGTTTACCATGCTAGGACAAAACACATAGAGGTACACTACCACTTTATTCGTGAGATGGTTCTTGTAGGAAAGATTGATCTTATGCATGTGAGGACTGATGAGTAGGTAGCAGATATCTTTACCAAGTCTCTGGGTAAAGATAAGTTCTGTGGTTTTAGACAGCTACTTGGAGTACATATGCTGTCTTGAGCTTGAGGGGGAGTGTTAGAATATCAAGCTCATTTAGTGTGTGTTGACCGACATGAGCTGGACACAGCTAGTCTAGCCGTAGTAGTTAGATACATTAAATAAGTCGGTGCCTTTGGTGTGAATGGTCTTATGACCGTAGGTTGTATCTTTCACTATTGAGTGTGGTATAAATAATAGAGTGTGAGAGAGGAAGCGAGTTGCTTCACTCTGTCTGTCATCTATCTGCCTCTTTGAATCTGAACAGGATGGGCCATGGGTCCGTCCTATGGTTGGGTGGTCTCGGTTGGCCGGGAACTTTTCTCAAATCTCGAAGAACAGTGGGATGATCGTCAAAGGACACGAACAACAAAAGCGTTGACCTAGAGTTATGCCTTAACCGATTTACGTTGTTTTAGGGGTACGGAATGGGACTATGCCTTATGGCAGAGAGGTTGAGCTTTGCATCTCTCTCGTTTCCCATTCTCTTTGAGCCAAGTGTAGCGTGAATCCACTTCGGACCTGGCATTTCTGTGTAAAGTAGTTCGCTTGGGTCCGACGCTAGTTGCTGTTAGGAAATGACCAATCAGGAAAACCCTAATTCCGGTCGATCCTAAGTGGGAACGGCGAGAATACTTCCGCTACATGGTAGATGCGGAAAGCCTAGATCGCAAACCCCGTAACATTCCATGGGAGTGCCGGGCGGAGCTTTCTGGACATCCTTTCCGATGGACTGCTAAGACGTGTCCTGGATGACACTAGTGGACACGTTAAAGTTGGTATCAGAGCCGACCAATAACGGAATTGTTTTTATGAAATCTCAAAGAAATGAAGTAAAGCAATTGTTGCTGTCCAAACATTTCCTTACCTTCAAGGCTGTCTTGCAGAATTACGAAGCGTGGAACAAGTTTCTGGTATTTTGAGTCATGTTTATGACTGCAATGCATTCTCCGCTTTATCGACAAAGGGTTGAGATGATGAACATCCTAGAGCAGATTTATAATCTATCACCTTTGTACATAGAAGGAAGATGGACGGGTGCTTCAAGAATCTACTATATATCCGCCCACCGGTTTGCTTATCTACAGACCAACCTAAAGAGGATCAAGTGGTTGGAAGACCTGAAAATCGTGAAGCTGTTCGTTTTTGTGGAAGCTCACGTAAATTCAACTCTACATATTCAAGGTCGAAGGGTTGAGATGAACTCATATGTACATGAGGAAGTAACTCGTATAATCCCCGTCGACAGGATTAAAGTGTTGGGCCGCCATGAGAAGTATGGATTCCAACTGAAAGGATATCCTGAACTTCCAATGACTTACCGATTCCTGAAGATCCATGACCCAAAACCTTACTATTACACAGTTCCTGTAGATAAATGCAATACAACGTTGTTCTCCCCAAACTAAATGTAACAATTGGCTTATCATCACATGAAACGTTGTATTAAAAAGGGCTATGCCCATGTAAATACAAATAAAGACTTCTTTTTATCAATGTCTGGCTGTGCATAAGAGTTGATAAAAAGTTAAGTAGCTACATTGTTTATGAGATAGCTAAATTAAAGATGTAATATAAGCTAACGTCGATTATTGTATAATAACGTTAAGAAAACCTTTATTCAGGCACAACCCCAAGTACAAGTTCCTAATTCGCCTCCTACATCAAGTACTGCTGTGATCCAGGAGAAAAAGTTCCTTCTTAAGCAGATTAAGCCACCCGAGTTTGACGGGAGAGGCAGATTCGTCCAGGCTGATGCTGAGATTTGGATTGAATCCATGGAGGATTACTTTGAAGCAGCCGGTATTGCACCCGCCAATCAAGCTATGCTCGCCAAGTAAAACTCACTAGTCAAGCCAGACTTTGGTAGAAGCAATGGTGCAAGGATCAAGGGATCGCAGAGGGATCCGTTACCTAGGAGAAGCTGAAGAAAGCCATGCATGGTAGATACTTACCACGTGCATATCACACGTAGAAAATGAACGAGTTCTACGAGCTAAAACAGCTAGGACTCACTCTTGATGCATACTACTCTAAATTCGTCTCACTTTTAAAGTATGCACCACAGATGGACATGACACATCAGGTGTCTAAATTTTGTGCGGGCTTAAATCCACCAGTAAATACCCGTCTCAAATCTATGTGTCCATCAGATCTTCAGGATGCACTCATTCGAGCAGTGCCTATAATTCAGGAGGTACAAGCTAGACCAAGGGGTACAAAACTTGGTCTTATAATGACCCGAACAGAGGAGCATTCAGACCTAAAATGAAGAGAGTTCAAGGTCATAATCAGGGACAAAGAAAGAAAGCTAGGACGAATAACGTCAACAACTTTGTTCCTACTCAAAGTAATGGCCGAAACCTCCGTTGTTTCCACTGCAACGAACCCAGTCACTTCAAGAGGCAATATCCCAAGCTTGGTGGAGGACATCGCCAAGCGCCTTTCCAAGGAATAGGCCGTGGTCAAGGAGCCGCTACCCGAGGAAGAGGAAGAATTGCCTACATTGCCAATAGGCAAATGTGCAAAGAAGAAGAAGAGGAAGATCTGACCATGGAAGCAGAATTTGAAAGAGCGACAGTCCATGCCGCTTTACACAAAAAAGGGCCGAATCGCTAGTTCTCGGTGATTCAGACACCGTCGGACTATCAAGGTAAAGATTTCAAGACCCTGATTGATTGTGGCAATACACATTCCTTTATCTCACCAGCATGTGCAAAAAGATTAGGAATAGCCACACTAGAAGCACCTACCCTACTTGTGGAATTGGCAAATGGTCGTGAGGTTACTTGTACGAGGCAAACTGCTAAGGTGGACTTCTTTCTGGGAGGAAAGAAGACTTCGGTTAAATTCAGAGTCATGAATTTAGATATCCATGAGTGTCTACTCGGAATGGATTGGCTTAAGCCCAACGACGCCCACATTCACTGTGGAAAGGGTCAAGTTTCCTTTCAAAACTCTGAAAGGGAATTAGTCACAACTCAAGGTGAGGCAGGAGTGCTAATAATCCAATTGGCCAGAGTATCTCGGATCATAAAAGGAGTCAAAAAAGGATTACCTATTTACTTGATCAAACTCAACAAGTTAGATCAAAATCAAGAGTCTCATGAAGGACCTTCTTGGCTAAAGGAATACGCGGACGTATTCCCTGAAGAGTTGACCGAACTTCCGCCTCAAAGAGAAGTGGATCATGAGATTAGGTTAGTATCTGGAGCTGCGCCAATAGCCAAGAGACCTTATAGCATGTCCATACCAGAAGCAATTGAGCTGAAGGAACAACTCAAGCAACTGTTAGATCAGGGCTACATCCGGCCTAGCAATTCACCGTGGAGAGCTCCAGTACTATTCGAGAAAAAGAAAGATGGGACACTTCGACTATGTATTGATAACCGAGGGTTGAATCAATCAACAATCAAGAACAAGTATCCTATTCCTAGAATAGATGAACTTTTTGATCGTCTTCAGGGTGCAAAGATCTTCTCCAAGATTGATCTCAGGTCAAGTTACCATCAGATAAGGATCAAGGAAGAAGATATCCCAAAGACGGCCTTCAATACAAGATATGGGCACTTTGAGTTCTTGGTTATGTCATTCGGGCTTACAAATGCACCTGCCACCTTCAATAGATTAATGCAGGATATCTTTAGGCCATATCTGGATGATTTCGTGCTTGTCTTCTTTGATGACACTTTAGTCTATTCTAAACAGGAAGAAGATCATGAACCTCAACTTCGGATTGTCCTTGAGACAATGAGGTCACATAAGCTGTATGCAAAAATGAAGAAGTGTGCATTCTTCAAGCGTCAGATTGAATATCTGGGATTCATAGTATCATCAGAAGGAATATCAGTGGACCCAGCCAAGGTCAGAGATGTGCTTGAATGGCCAACACCAGTATCTGTCAAAGAAATACACAGCTTTCTTGGAATGACAGGATGGTATAGGGTCTTCATCAAAAACTATGCTTTGATTGCAACACCTTTGACGGATTTACTAAAGAAGCAGACTTCCATTACATGGTCAACTCCCGAACAAAATAGCTTCGATAGATTGAAGCAAAGTTTGGTATCAGCACCTATTCTAAAACTTCCAGACCTCAATAAGGAATTCGAGGTAGTAACTGATGCTAGCATTCTTGCCTTAGGGTGTGTACTTATGCAGGAAGGTCATCCAGTAGCATACTCTTCAAGGAAATTGAAGAGCCATGAAAAGAATTATGCTACGCATGATCTGGAATTGCTAGCTATCATCCATGCTCTAAAGCTTTGGAAACACTACCTGTTGGGCAACAAGTTTACTCTAGTAACCGACCATAAGAGTCTCAAATGGATCTTTACCCAGAACGAGCTCAACATGAGGCAACGTCGGTGGATTGAAGTGTTGGAGGAATATGACTTTGAAATCAAGTATTGACCAGGGAAAGTGAATGTAGTTGCCGATGCACTTAGTCGCAAGGCATTCCTAAATTCCCTAATCTTGCAGAATCCATCAACGGCTAGATCTCTAGCTACAAAAGTATCTATGCCAAACAACCCTATACTTGAGTTAGCTAGAGAGGAAGCATGCAATGATTTGGCCTACCAAACAATGCTAAAGGAGATCTCTACCAAGGAGCAGAATCAAAAGTTGCAAGCTAAGTATCAGGAATTTTCCATTAATAATGGACTTATCTACTACAGAACAAGGCTGTGTATACCAGCAAGCGAGTCACTTAAGCAGAAGATAATGTGGGAAGCTCATGATTCCCCTTTCGCAGGACATCCTGGCTATGCTAAGACTCTTAATGCAGTTAGGAAGAGCTACCATTGGGAGAGGCTCAAAGGTGACGTTATCAAATATGTCACTGAGTGTTTGTCTTGCCAACGTATCAAAGCCAAACATGTCATGATGCCAGGGAAACTGCAACCGCTTCACATCCCCCAAATGAAATGGGAATTCATCAGTATGGATTTTGTTGTAGGCTTACCCCAAGTCCAGGGAGGATACAACTCCATCTTGGTTGTGGTTGACATGCTTACCAAGGTTGCACACCTGATTCCAGTAAAGACAAACTATAAAGCCTCCGACATTGCAAGATTGTTTATCAAAGAGATATTCAAGCTACATGGGTTACCCAGAAGAATCATTAGTGACCGAGATTCTCTCTTCACATCACACTTCTGGAGAGCTATCTTTGAAGCTATTGGGACTCAACTCTGTTTTAGCACCGCCTACCATCCCCAAACGGATGGCCAAACAGAGCGAATAAATCAAGTCATCGAGGATATGCTTAGGGCATACTGCTGTCGAGAGCCAAAGAGGTGGATTCAATACTTGCCATTGGTTGAATTTGCCTACAATGCTTCTTACCAACAAAGTATTCAGATGACCCCTTTCCAAGCATTGTATGGTCATGACTGTCGAAGTCCCCTAAAATTTTCCAATCCAACCTTAAGGGTTGAAGCTTCAAGACAGATGTTGGAAGACATGGATGATCAAATAAAGTCAATAAGATAGGACATCCAAGCGGCCAAGGATAGATAGAAGGCATACGCGGATTTGAAGCGTCAAGAAAGAGTCTTCGAAGAAGGAGACATGGTCTTCATTCGCATACACCCTAAAAAGAGTTCTCTATCCCTAGGAAATTGCAAGAAGCAAAGTCCAAGGTATTGTGGGCCGTACAAAATCCTCAAATGCCTAGGACCCAATGCTTATAGATTGCAACTCCCTGAGAACCTAAAGGTTCACAATGTATTCCATATCAGCCTATTGAGAAAATATGTACCCAACCCTAACCATGTACTTGTTGACCAACAAATTGTAATGCCTAGTCAAGGAGTCCTTGAACTAAGGCCAGATAGGATCTTAGATGTTAGGGAGAGACAGTTAAGATCCAGAACCTTGAGAGAATGCCTCGTCCAGTGGAAACATTATTCCAAAGAGGATGCCACTTGGGTAGATGAAGGCACTCTCAACCATCAATATCCCTAGTTTATCTCGAGATGAGGACATCTTGATTCCTCTAAGGGGGAGAGGATGTAATATATATCAAATATTTATTTTTTTTCCCTCTCGCGGCGGCACATCGTGCTGGAAGGGGATAGAGGAGCCAGCAAGCTCCTCGTTGGAGCTTGCTCGGCTCCACGGGCATGCATAGGGACACGCTTGAGAGGGAGGATTCCCTCCCCTCCCCTATATAAATGAGGGAGGGCCGCAGGTACTAAGGGGAGAGGAGGAAGGACAGAAGAAGAATGCTACCGCCTAACTGCCATGAGGGAAGGAGAGATTGACGTCGAGTATCTGAGGTGAAGCCAGGAAGGTGGTCGCCGGGAGGATTGTTAGATTTCTAACGCTGCCATTGAGCCCTAACGTCCAGAGGAAGGAGAGAAGCGCCATCATGCCAACATCTACCACCTCAATCCTCTCTCCCCACGTGGGCCTTTGAGCCCTCAGAAGCTTCAAGAAGCTTCTAAGGGGGGGCTCCTTTAAGCCCCCCTTCCTATACCCTTCATTTACCCTTTCACTGCCCTCCCGATTTTATCCCCTTTTTCACCCCCCCCCCCCCCCTCGGTCTTAAACCCTTAACCCTTCCCGTGGAGCCACTAAAACCCCCACCCCTTGTTTAAGCCACCTTAGTCCCCCCACTTCCCTTGGACTCAAAAACCACTAACCCCCCCTCCGTGCTTTATAAGCCTTAAACCCTTTCTCCCTTAAGCCCCCTTCCCTTGGAGGGAATCCCCCCCCAAAGAACTAAGGCTTGAAAAGTCTTATCCACCTTAACCCCCATGTTTAACTTATTACCCCCTTCTTGTGTTTTTTACCCCATTTCACCCTTCACCTGTCCCCTTGGTTTGGGACTTACCCTGTGTCCAGAAATCCCTTCAAGATCCCCCTTTTTATACCCTTTCAAGGCCCTTTATGTGTTTGCGAAACCACACTCACACACTCCCTTTTTACCATGTATATACCCCTATAGGGCCTTTTTAGGCTTTGTAAACCTTTCCCTCCCGAAGAAGCTAAGACCTTAAAGGTCTTATTACCCCCTTCTTGTGGTCAATCCCTTAACGACTCCTTGCCTCGAAAGAAAGAAGAAGAGTATTGAAGCGGCGGTGGAATTCCGAAAAGGAGTGTAAAGCTTCCTTCATGTTCGAAGGATTACAACTGCGATGCCGCCTAAGAAAGTCCAAGGAGTAGCTGTGGGAGGGTCATCTCGCAGTATCCATGTGGATATCTCACCCCAAAACCAGGGTTTTCCTTCTTGGTTTTATATCGATTTTAATTCAATCATGCAAGATGAATTGTTAGGGATAAGATATATTTTGTCCTAGTTATTTACGATGAATGAATTTAGTTTAATTGAACATGCAAAATGGATAATGTATAAAACATAGTTTTCCTTCAAATAGCATTATGCATTGAAACAAATTACGAGCAAGATTATCTACCCACTATAGTAGTATATTTCAGTTAAATCTTGAAGGTATAAAAAACTGCATCTTGCACCATTAACCCCTATTCTTTTTACAACGAATCATCATAAAAGGTGAAATTCATGAAAGGTTTCTTATGTTGCTTAAACTCTAGGAAGTTATCATTGCTAAGTGCATATCCTAGCAAGTAAAAGATTGTTTATTTGGCATGAGCTTTGTTCGCAAGGAAAAAGGAAGATTAATTGAATTTACCTAACCACAAAGCAATAAAGTTTAGGATTGAAAAATCAATTGTCACATAGATAACAAATCATGCTGAGGTGATCTCGATATTACCTTCTAAAAGTTAACCGAATTAATATAAACTTACAAATACCTATGCTGCGAAATATGCATTGGGAATTATTTAAAATCCAAGAAATGTTTATACCTTAAATACTTGCCCACCTTCGGTGATTGTAGGGTCAATAAATCATAACTTAAAAGAACTAGGGTTTGTCCCTGAGGTTCTTAAAGAAAATAATAAAAGGAGACCCTAGGTCTGACAAACGTTAGCTTAAAGAAATTGAAACGGATCGCTTCATCACATATTACGATGCAGGACTTGCGCGGCAAGTACGAAGTCATATGGTCTTGTGATTGATTCACAAGAAGAAAGGTTAAATACCCTCAACAAGGATGGTGGATCCTTACGCAAGTTATCTTGCAAAAGGATGTATTCTTTGATATCCTTCTAAGTAAGGAGGGTTAAAAACCGGAAACTAAAGCATCCAATGAACTTTAGGGTTGACCAAGTTGGGTTAATAGGGTACGCCCTAACCCAGAATATAAAGGATCTTACCCTGGATCGAATGCTAGATGCATTCAAAAGGAGAGATTCCTTCCTTAGTAGTTTGCCAACAACAAGATCGACTAATGGAAATGTTTGTGCTTGCTGGAGATTTTAGAGCATTGTTTGATTTATGAAGTACAAATTAAATGAATATCTATACTTCAGATTGAAGGCCTGAAGGGAGAGGCAGCTTCAATTACCCCCGACTGCCTGCCTGACCCTAACCAAGGGGGTTGTTGACCACACCGGGAACGTAGACCGAACCTGCCGCGAGAGGACTCTCCGTTGAGCTCTACTTGGAGCAAGAGGACACTTGGGTGCCAGGGGGCTCTACCGTAAATCCTTCGCCTTCCGCATCCTGCATAAGAGACTAACGTGACTCGGGATTGGATCTCGAGGCCCGCATACTAGTCTACGGGCGGAAGCTTGGAATAGTGATCCCTGTGGATTACTGGATAGCCTTCGGGCGGATTATGGACAAGCCTACGGGCGAAACTCCTTGTATTTCAAAGATAAATATGATGATATGTTAATAAAGAACTTTTTTGATATTGTTTTTCTATGTCACGTGATAAGATTACATGAAGAAACCAATGCTTAACGGTTTAATTAAAGAAGCCGATTGTTACATGTCCAACTAACGTGTTAGACAATTACCTAACTAAAACAAACCGAGGAAAGTGCGGAGGATGGGCCATGGGTCCGTCCTATGGTTGGGTGATCTTGGTTGGCCGGGAACTTTTCTCAAATCTCGAAGAACAGTAGGATGATCGTCAAAGGACACAAACAACAAAAGCGTTGACCTAGAGTTATGTCTTAACCGATTTACGTTGTTTTAGGGGAGTGGAATGGGACTATGCCTTATAGTAGAGAGGTTGAGCTTTGCATCCCTCTCATTTTCCATTCCCTTTGAACCAAGTGCAGCGTGAATCCGCTTCGGACCTGGCATTTCTGCGTAAAGTAGTTCGCTTGGGTCCGACGCTAGTTGCTGTTAGAAAATGACCAATCAGGAAAACCCTAATTCCGGTCGATCCTAAGTGGGAACGGCCAGAATACTTCCGCTATGTGGCAGACGTGGAAAGCCTAGATCGCAAACCCCGTAACATTCCATGGGAGTGCCGGGTGGAGCTTTCTAGACATCCTTTACGATGGACTGCTAAGACATGTCCTGGATGACACTAGTGGACACGTTACATTTGTATTCTAATATACGGTTCAGAGTTCTCAAGAAGAATGGGACACTCAAATTTATACAAGACTTACAGCAGGTGAACAGGGTCACTTGATGCCAGGAGGCATATTCCACAGTGGATTCCATGAGGTTTTGCAGTGGATTCCGTAAAATTATATTTATTGTCGGGACTCATACACAAGGTGGATTCCTTGTGCAAAAAGTCGATGGGGACGCCTATCCTTTTCGAGCCTCTTGTTAATTTAATGTGCAAGTGGGTGATTCCATAGTGGATGATTTCGCAAAATACATATTTAAATTAATGGACGTTTATGAGTTTAGAGTGCACACTCGTAATAAATTAAGGTTAGGATTGAGTTCTAACCAATTTATTTATTTTGTAACTGAAGACTAATAGGTATTCACTTTTTTCGGTTTAATTTTATTATTTTCTAACAATTGTGAATGCTTCAGATGATGTGTAGAGCACGCAGCGGTGGTGTTGGGAAGCACTGGGCGATAGCGTGTATTCATGTTATTTATAAGAAATTATCATTTTTTATGGGCGCAGAGTGGTGCCAATATTTATTTTGACGCGCTTAATTATTGAAGCGCCTGATATTTATTTATTATTTTGTATGTGTATGGACGCATGATTTAAATATTTGTTATTGGACATTGTATTTGGGCACAACCTGACTCTTTGGGCGCTCAATAGCTTTAATTCTTTAGTGGGACAAAAGAAAATACAAAAGCTAAAGGGTGCTAATTGTAAATTGGGCTATTTTTTGAGCTTGGAGATGAATAATATATAAAATACATGCTCTTTGGAGCGCACACACAAGGCATGGGGAGAGATTGTACCCAATTAGTCTTTTGCTTCATGTCGTGCAAGTTTTCTCTCTTATTTTTTGTAACGTGTCCTCTTCGTATCATCCAAGACACGTCTTAGCAGTCCATCAGAAGGGATGTATAGAAAGCTCCGCCCGACACTCCCATGAAATGTATGGGATTTGTGATCGAGGTCTTTCCGCGTCTTCTATAGCGGAAGTATCCCGGCCGTTCCCACTTAGGATCGACCGGAATTAGGGTTTTCTTGACTGGTCATTAACTAACAGCAACTAGCGTCGGACCCGAGCAAACTACTTTAGGCAAAAATGCCAGATTAGCCCCCCCTTAGGAAGCTTCCACTTCCTTATCACCTTGCAGGGGGGAGAACTACACGGCAGCGAATGATGTGCTGGCGGCCAGGGCGGACTGCAGCAGCAGCTCCTCGGCAGCTCTAATGGCTTCCTTCTCCACTTTTTTTTTCAGCGGCAGATCCTCCTCATCAATCCCTCCTCCCTCTCGGTCAATGGCAGTGATAGAAGAGACTTGGCTTGCTTCTCCAGCCGGTAGCGCACAACGGCCTCTCCCTCCTTGATTCTTACCCTCAATTATATAGGGGGAGGGGAGGGAATCCTCCCCCCTTACCTGTCAGTATGCATGGCAAGGGAGCCAAGCAAGCTCCAGCGAGGAGCTTGCTGGCTCCTCCATTCCACCTCTCACGCTCCCGCTCGACACGCCGCCGTGAAGGTGAATTTTTTTTTCCTTTTTATATATTTAATATATTACATTTTTTGTGCAAAAATAAAGTTCTTGTGTTCTTGGGGACCTTCCAGTGCTTGCTACGTGCGCATACAGCATCCAATCTGTGCATCAGGTATGAGAGCGAAGCTGAGATCGAGGGCTTCCAATCACTTACCATCTCACGCAAAGGCGGAGCTCCTGCAATGATCGAGCTCTACAGTCACTCTCGTGGCAATCTGTCAATACAAGTGTATTCCTCACAGTTAAGAACCCCCTACTACGCTGTTGGATCGCGAAGGACCGGCCTCTACAGGCGGAGGACCGCCATGCGGGAAGCTTCTTCATCAACACTTTTTTTTTAAAGACCAAAGAAGACAGATAAGTGAATTTAAGATTTAAAGATTAATAAGCTTTTTAGTAAAGCTTAATCCCCAAATCTCCATGATGACGGCAGTGGTATGTACCCGTGGGTGCCGAATCCGTCGTCAACATCTTCTTGTCCCAATTCCATTCATTAAAAAATTCAAGCTTTTTAAATAAAGCTTAATACTCTAAGGTTCATAACGCTTCAAAGTCAATCTTAAAATTTCTCCTTAGCAAGCGTTCACACTGAGTCAATCCTGAACTCGTCTTCAACCTTTTGTAAACCCCTGTTCACACCTGTGGACTGACAATATTCAATTTCAGCAAACAGATTGCTATACGCAGTCTGCACACACGAATTATCTTCTTGGAAGACGACCGTGATATCAAATTCCACATCCGCAAAGAAGAAATACTACAAAAAGCCATTTTAAAAAAAATAAGCCTTGTAAACCCGACTTTGAGCTACGCTCATCCCGCGAACAAGATTTCGAGTGTGTGAGGTCTTTTGGAATTTTGTAGGATGTCCGATCAAACCATGGAAGATTTTATGGCTAAAGGTGACCTACTCGAACCAACAATGGAGTAAAAACTCGATTTGATTATGATGCAGCTTCAAGATGAATGAAGAGCACGTCAAACTTTGCAAGCTCAATTGGCCAATCTGCAATGATCTACCGCCGACCAAGATGGACCACAATCTGAAGATCTTATACATCGTATGATCAATGCAACACTTGAAGCGCAATCTATTCGGAAAGAAACAAAGATAAGTAAAATAAATTTCAAATTTCGTACTTTCAATGGGTCACGCGATGGAAAGACTGTACTTTCTTTTATCGGTCAATTTGATGACTATTTCCATGAAGAATAGTATGCTGAGAAAGATAAAATTAAGTGTGTCACTAATCATCTAGTGGACAGAGCATCCCTATGGTGGACTGTTGTCTGCAAGAGCATTGATTGTCCTACTACTTCCTTTCATCCCAATTCCACGAAAAAGCAATCAAACAATGGGATTTTCTGCAACAACAGAGGGATCGTGACCCTATTTCACAATATACCGAGCATTTTTGAAATACTTTATTGCAACTTCGAATGCTCGAAGATGTACCTGAGGCAACCCATAAACGCAAGTTTATGTCTAGCTTACTTGGACATTTTTATGCGAAGGTGAACATGTTCAAGCCAAGGACTAACGAAGATGCAATTTCCTTGGCCCATGACACTGAAGACAAAATTCGAGGACGAGAGAAGAGACCACAACAATTTCAAACTAATAGTAACTTTGGTTCAAAAAAATTCAATTCAAATTTTCAAAGATTCAATAAAAAACGTTTCCTTCCATCTTCATTCCGTAAATCTTGGACACGACCCTTTGTTTTACCATCAAACACAAATCCAAACCCTAAGCCATCTTTCCAACAATATCCCAACATTCCTAAACTTCCCGCTATTACCAATAGCCAAACCCATAGTCTGTTACAAATGTCATCAACCTGGACATCTAGTGGCGAATTGTCAAACCAAAAAGCCAACTGTTCGCATCAACTATTTGGGAGCGACAGAAGATGAAGAACATGAAGAAATGCCAGATTTCAAAAAGACGATAACGACATCGATACTACTAGATACTTTACCAGGTATGCCAAATCCCCATTCTTTATTAATGATGAAATGTCTTGTGCATGGTAAAGAAAAGACTGTTTTACATGATGATGGGAGCATACACCACTTTATTTCTGCAAAATTGGTCAAAGAATTGAATTTACATACTGTTTCTACACATTATCGTATCAAGGCTACATTCTTAGGCACTAGATACAATGGAACACAAGAAGTGCATGACTTAGAAATTAAAATTGGTGATTATGTTGAACGTAGAAATTTCTTAGTTATGCCTTTGCAATCTAGTGATATTATCTTAGGAATGCCTTGGCGTCATCAGTACAATCCCGATATAGATTATTCCACACATTCAATGAAGATTCATTCTAATGGAAAACAAATCACATTGTTTGGTATGCACACTTTCGATAATTTTCCATTGCTTAGTCATAGACAGGCTAAACGTGGATTACGAAAAGGTAGCAAATCTTATTTAATATGGGTGAATGAAATTGAAGCTAAAGAAAATCAGATGCATCCTAAGCACACACAATTTCTTTCAAAATTTCAAGATTGTTTTGCTGTTGACTTACCACATGGCTTACCACCTATACATCCCGAAGATCACAGAATAGACCTAATTCCTGGATCACAACCACCATGTAAAGCACCATATAGACATAACCAAACTGAACAAAAAGAAATTCAAGCCCAAGTTGAAGAATTGTTAACCCGAGGACTCATTAGACCTAGTAGTTCTCCGTTTGGTGCACTTGCTCTATTACTGAAGAAGAAAAATAACACCTATCGCATGTGCAGTGATTATCGTGCCCTAAATAAGATCACTGTTAAGAATAGATATCCGATTCCTAGGGTAGATGATCTTATGGACAAACTACAAGGATCTGCAATATTTAGCATGAGACCTAAGTGCTTACCCCTCACTGATGGCTCCACATTGAGCTAATAGCAATTGAGGACAATTGCTATCCCACCCCAGGGGTATGATGCTAGGAGGCATATTCCACGGTGGATTTCATGAGGTTTTGTGGTGGATTTCGTAAAATTATATTTATTGCCGGGGCTCATACACAAGGTGGATTCCTTGTGCGAAAAGTCGATGGGGACGCCTGTCCTTTTCGAGTGTCTTGTTAATTTAATGTGCAAGTGGGTGATTCCATAGCAGGTGATTTCGCAAAATACATATTTAAATTAATGGACGTTTATGAGTTTAGAGTGCGCACTCGTAATAAATTAAGGTTAGGATTGAGTTCTAACCAATTTATTTATTTTGTAGCTGAAGACTGATAGGTATTCACTTTTTTCGGTTTAATTTTATTATTTTCTAACAATTGTGAATGCTTCAGTTGAGCGATAGCGTGTATTCAAGTTATTTAGAAGAAATTATCATTTTTGATGGGCGTACAGTGGCACCAATATTTATTTTGATGTGCTTATTTATTGAAACGCCTGACATTTATTTATTATTTTGAATGCACATGGGCACACGATTTAAATATTTGTTATTGGACATTGTATTTGGGCACAACCTGACTCTTTGGGCACCCAATAGCTTTAATTCTTTAGTCACGGGACAAAAGCAAACACAAAAGCTAAAGCGTGCTAATTGTAAATTGGGCTATTTTTTAGCTTGGAGATGAATAATATATAAAATACATGCTTTGTGGAGTGCACACACAAGGCATGGGGAAGATTGTACCCAATTAGTCTTTTGCTTCATGTCGTGCAAGTCTTCTCTCTTGTTTTTTGTGCAAAAGTAGAGTTCTTTTGTCCTTGGGGACCTTCTGGGACTCGCTACGTGTGCATACAACATCCAATCTTCTGTGCACCATCACTATATGGAATGTTTGTGCAAGACCTATTGTGGATGAGTTCGCATAGGCTTTTGTTGGATGTGCTATCTGTTAGAATATCAAACATGAGTAGACCCTTTGATGCAGATGAAACTAGCAAAGCTACTTGAAGATGAAACCAAAGTGATGGGTCTAAAGACAGATTGGCATGATGCCAATGATGTTGTTTCTATGTTAAATAAGAGAGAGATATCACACACTAGGTTACAAATTAATTCTACTACTCGAGTCTCTTCTTCTATACCTTCACATGTATCTACTCTTGTATCTTCCCCAATAGCTATTTCTATGCCTTTATCTATTCTATGTTTAAACCACTTGTTTCTTTGGCTCCTCTTGCCAAGGATAAGGGCATGGATGAGTTAATTAGAAGTATGAGGGAGCTAAAGCTAAAGATGTCAAGAGTGGAAGAACAATTAAAGGCTATAGGTCCATTTATAACACTTCAGATTTTGGGAGGAGAAGCCTTTGTGCGTAGATACATGTGGTGCAATAGCACCAAACATAATCATAGGGATTGCAAGACCTTTAAAGAGGCTCATAGGTAGAATTTAATTTTTTGGTAGGATGGGAAGATTTTCTCTATTAAAATGAGACAACCTATAGCTACGAACTTTTTTGATAGGAGGCATGAAGAAGACCCTTGAGGATATGGCTCTATGGACTATCTCTACCACTGAAGATGCAGTATTCTTGGCTTTAGATTGAAAAGAAGCCTAAAGGCAAAAAGATGAAGCTATGGACCTATGCTTTGCAGATTGTAGGAAAGGAAAGGGTGCCTCAAATAGATTTGGCTAGTGCATATAAGACTATTAAGTGAAGAATGGATTGGTTGCCCCTATTAATACCTACTCAATTTATGCCTACTTGGCTAAAAATCAAAATATAGAAATGATGGTAGATGAGAGTAGAGATGCTTTGATAGAGGAGAGTATATATGTTTTGATAGAGAAGAGTGTAGATGTTTCAACAAAGGATAGGATATTGATGATGCAGAGAGCCTGACTAGGGATGCTTCTATGCTATCTAATTTATAGGTTAGTGTTGATGATACTTATGCAATCACTGTGGTTGCAAATGCAGTATTAGAGGAGGGTGCACATGTCTATATATGATGATGTGGATCAACTAGCCATTGACATTACTATAAAAGTGTCCATTGATGATGCTTTAACTAAGAAGGTAGATACAACAACAATAATACATGCACATAATACATTGAGGATGAAACAATGCCTACAAATACAAGTTCTACATTGGCATTATATACAACTAATCTAGGAACTCAAAATCAGGATGCTATCACGATGGTATAGATGGGGTAGATGTAGATTTTTTCAAGAGGGCATCACACTTCTATTTATTCTAAATATAGAGATGCCAAAGTTTGTGCAAGTGAAATAAATGATTAGGCAAGAGGTATCTATCATGGAGGATGCATCTTTATGAAGATTTTGTATGGATATGGGTCTTGGTCCAGTGTTAGGCCCTTGTTGATTAGTCAACTTGATCTATTCATGTCTTAAGTGTGGGGATGTGTCCATGCATATCTTGGTTGCATACATTTGTGAACATCCTATTAATCAATCCTTACATGATACCCCATTTTCCTTATGCTCTGTCGAGGTCCCTTCCTCACCCACCCACCCCATTCTAAGATGTTTCCATTGTCTTTATTATGCTTTCAATTGTTTTATCATTTTGTTGATCCTCCATGTGAACGCACCATATGTTCATCAAAATTGCAATCTAATCCTATGGCCCTATTTTCCCCTTCGAACTAGCCACTTTTCCTTTTTATGGTCCTCAGTTCCAAGCCGTGGTTCTTGAGTTATTAATTTTTGAAGAAAACAAAAGTGGCTATGTTTGCTGGATCAAAATCAAGTGGGTTACTAATATTCAAAATGATGGGGAAAATTGCAATAGTTCCATACAATCCATGTGGATTTACACATTCTTGAATGTTGCAAAGATTTGATATGCTATCGTTACAATTTAATCCTAGAGGGTCTATTGGTTTTGTGGATTTGCATACTAAGGGTCACATATTATGTGGGATATATGAGGTTTCAATACCTTATGATCAGAGTGGGAGTGCTTTGGGTAGCTATGTATTCTTGAGGATGACCATGATTTGGATTTATATTCATGGTAGTAGTATAATTATAGGCATGATTGCTTGGATGTAGACAAGATGACTTTTTTATCTTGGGGGGATGCATAGCTTGGCACATACTAGAGGTTGTGCAAGTTTAGAGGGGGTAGATATTGTGTGGTTACATGTTCAATGAACAAAAATAAGAAAATTACATCCACATCAATATTCTAGATATATGCTTATGGAATACTTTCTCATGAACATGACATACATTTTAGGTTTAGAATTGGTCCCCAAAATAGCCTAAATATTCATTATTGAGTTTTATTAACTTAATAATAAGCTTGGATGGATACAAACTCTTGTAAGAATTTATCTTTAAGTGCTATAGGGCATGCAAGTCGCCTAGAAATACAAAATAGCAACACATTTTACGAAAAGTGAAAATTTTTGCTATAAAAATATGATTTTTGTAAGTATGTCCATATTGCCTTATAAATTAGGTTTGTTCCAATCAATTTGAGTACCTCGCCAACCATATTTTGAGTTTTGATGATAAAGTAAGAGTGAAAACAAGTTGGTCAGGATAGGACTGCAATCCTTGGATTTTGATACATGGTTTATTTCTTAAGGTTTCTACTTCCCTACTATTGGTGAATGCTTTGAGCTATCAAAGGCACAGTGCATGTGTGTAATCCAAGAGTGTATTTGTAGTATACATAGTGATTTATTGAGTAATTTACATGCTTTTTCCTTCTCTTGATTCTATTTCCTCACTTATTTCTTTCCTTGAACCCTTGTGGTTTGCGGATTTATAAGTACTCCCCTCAACATGTGGATATCATGTGCTTAGACTTTCAGTGAATATATTTTTTTAAAAAGGCATCCATATCAATTATCAAAATATATGCTTATGGAATACTTTCTCATGACCCTGACAAACTTTTTAGGTTCAGAACTAGACTTAAAAATAGTCTAAATATTGATTATTGATTTCATTAAATTAATGATATTTTTTGGTAGAATCTAAAGTGGTACAAGGAATCCAAGCCTAAAAATAAAAAAATATTACATTTTATAAAAAGTGGCATTTTTTATTAGGAAAATACAAATTTTGTAATTTTTCCCACAGTACCTTGTAGATTAGTCTATTTCGGTCAATTTGAGTACTCGAATGACCATATTATGAGTTGAGAGGGGAATGTTAGAGTGAAAACAAGTTGTAGCAGCTTTAGGATAAGATTATTGACCTCATGGTTTTGATACAAGGTTTCTTCCTAAAAGCTTTTATTTTCCTATTGTTAATGGATGCTCTAGACTATCAAAAGAGTGTTTATACTCCAAGAGGGTGTACATTCTCTCCAAGAGGGTGTCTAGAATGTACAAATTATTTTTCAGAGGTATATATAGAGTAATTTTTAATTCTTTGTCTGTTTTTAGTGGATGCTTTAGGCTATCAAAAGAGTGTCTGTAATCCAAGAGGGTGTCTATAGTAGATAAAGTCTTTTGTAGAGTAATATATAGAGTATCCTTGACTCTCTTGATTCTTCCTCCCATCTTTTCTATTCTCCTGAACCCTTGTGGTTTGTGGCTTGGTACATACCCCCCTCAACACTGATAATGTCAATCATTATTACACTCGTATAAATTTTTGTCATTTTAGGGGTTAATGAGCCCTCCTCATTGATCATTATTTGCCCCACATTACGTGGAATTCTTGTAACGTCTATCGTAGAGGATGGCTATGAAGGGATGATTGCAATATAGTCTTATTTCCTTGCTTAACAAGATAGTCTCATGAAACTAAAGTATCTAGAGCATACGCTTGGTTGGTTTCTTGTTCACTCCTACAACAGGTTGGTGTACTTTGTATTTGGAAAATTCACATGAAGGATAGCATGAACATGTCTATCTTTTCTAATGTAAATCTTCCCCTCCCTTGAAATAAAGAACTAGTTCTCTGTATATTTCACTATTGGTTTGACAATGAGAGAGGGTGTGTGTGTGTGTGTGTGTGTGTATGTGTGTAGAAAGAGAGAGAGAGAGAATAAATCACAGGTGTAAGTTCCATTTTGTCCTTTCAAGTGGTACCTTAATACTTTGGCATTCATCACAATGCTTTACAAAACATGATCTCCTTTAAAAAGGTAGACCACCAAACTTGTGGTTATAATATATTTCAAATCCTGATATTGGATTGAAGTGCCATTTGATATCCCTCTATGTGATCCTTGTAGCACATCCTCCATCTCATGCTCATAAACACATATTCTTAGTCGATTGTCCTATCTTAGCTAGGAAAGGTCTTCTACTATCATTTGGAAGGGTTGGGTCTTGAGAGGCATATGAGTCTTGCTTTTTCTATATGAAAGTTAGGTATTTCTTGCTCGAGAAGTTGCATATCATCATATATCCAATAAGGTGTTAGGTCAGCCTTCAATAATTGGGCATCCTATTTTATTTTGAATAAATGGAATTAAGAATATTGTTATCCTATTTTATTTTGAATAAATGGAATTAGGAAGATTGTTATCCATACACATTGCTTTCTTGCCACTTGTTATTAAAGACATTTGTTCATCCATATAACATTTCTTGCATTTCTACATGATCACTATAATATCAAATTCTAGTAGTAGTGGAAGCAATTAAGATATGTGGCTAGTGGCGCATGGCTTATTTACCAAACATGGCAATGCTTGATAGAAGGTGATGGAACTAAAGAGAAGATAGTAACGAAACTCCTTCCCATCATATACCATTCCTAACCCTTGCCTCTCCCAATAGTGGAGTAATTCATATCCATGTCTATGAGCTATCTCTAATAAAGCTCAGTGGAAAATCTAGGTTATGCTAGCTTGCTTGTCATAGCACCATATCAATAGCAACTTTGGAGGCATTGATGTGTGTATAGAATGTTATTTTTTGATTTGGAGATCTTAAGATGGGTACTATGATTAGAGATGTTTTTAGGGATTCATATCTACCTTAGTATTCCTTGGCCCATTCTTAGATCACAAGGAGCTTGTACAAAGGTCTTGCCCATTGTGAAACAATTTATCATGAAGCATCCATACTACTAGATATGGCCTACATGATTACACAAATCTTTGCGGCATCCATAGCCATAACATTCTTGGCCATGACATGGTCTAGCATATTGAGTCTATGTTTTGCCTAGGATTCACAAACTTAACATTTTAGAGACTTGAAAGAAAGTTGATATTACCACATTGTTTGAAGACTAGTCATAACTTCTCTAAGTGTTTGTTTCAACTAAAATTGACATAAATATCTCCACAAATGATTGCATCCATTTTGACAAGATATCGTTGAAAGTAGTACATATCGACCACTAGAAAATTTTTGATACATTAGTCAGGCCAAAGGGAATGATAACGTGCATGACCACTCTCCATTCAATGGCAAAGTTATATTATGCCAGCCATCTAGATGCACTTGCACTTATGAGAATTCACCTAGGAAGCTGTATCTCTCTTTGCCTCTCATATGCTTCATTATGTGCTAAATGTAAGATAATGGGTAGTGATCTATCTTGGTGGTAGTATTTAATTTTTTTGGTATATATATATACTTTAATGTTACCATTCTTATAAAGTACCACATTCACACAAACTTTAATTTTACCATTCTTCTTAAGTGCCATGACAAATGGTGACTGACATCCAATCAGTATGCTCAACTTCATAGATGAATCCTACCTTGAGGGGCTTATCTAGCTATTTTGAAATAAGATGCACAATTAGATTCATTGGATAAAGTTGTTGCTTAGTGGGATTGGTATTGGTACTGCTAGTGATTGTATATGGGGTGGGATTCCCTTGAGATTAGTATAAGCCTGAGGGAATACATATTGGAATTCTTTGAGCAAACTAATGAGCTTTTACTCATCTTCTTCTATGAGTTCCTTAGCAATGTACATCAGCCTTGGTATTTTTCCTTCTTCACTAAGATTTACCTATTTAACAATATTAGGTCCCTCACTCAATTCACTTGATTATCCTCTCTTCACACCATGCATCATGGTGTTACAGTCTTCCTTCTTGAATTTCATAAATTATTAAGGAAGATTCTATGGTTTCTTTTGGTTCTTAATATATAGTATTTACTTTTTAAGCATCCTTTTCACCATCATCTCAAATGAATAGGAAAATCTCTCTTTTTCTATCACTATTTTCCCCATTGAGAAATCTTAGGATTTATCTAGACTACATTCAAACTTTGAGATCAACTCTGACTCTTGAGGAGAGTTTGCCTCTACATCCTCACCTCCCATCTCGCAAGGACTTCAAGAGTTAGAATAAGGTCTGACAGTGTGGACATATACCATGATCATTCACAATCTAGTACTTCCAATGGTCAAGTAGTTACATTTTGGATTTTATTTTGACTACTCTAGCATCCACAAAAGTAGTCCTTTAACCTTTAAGAGTTTTGGATCTACTTGGATTTTCTTGATAAGCTTTTTTTTTGCATCATAAGTTAGTGGACTATTATCTATGTCCTTTTCACTTCCGTATTTTGATGACTCATCATCTATTTTGCTTCCATTCTCAACATTGGAGTATTCTATTCTCATCTAGGATACCACTAGGTTATTGTGATAGTCAAACAAGGCGCCTAGTGTAGTTTGGGCCATTGCCTATTTGCTTGCTCTGAAAATTCTTTAAAAATCAATAAATTAGCTTCACGATTATCATTGAGGAACCAATACCATTGTTATTTATTTTTTGAAGTTTGAGTTTGTTAGTTGGAATATATAGTCCTCTCATCTTGGTTTTAGTGACAACTTAGGATTCATCATGACTACTCGCATCAAGTTTGTATTTATGCTAGGTTTAGTCATGTGCATAGTGGTCTTCTCCTTCTATCCTTGATCATTCACTCATGATCCTCTTTCTATTCTCCATTTTTTATGAATGGCAAGCTCAATGTTGCCAATATATGCATCAACTCGTATTCATCCTTAATGCAAAATGTATTTGTTGAGTGGACTTGATGGTGATGAGCAATGTTGCTGCCCTTTCTATGTAGAATACATAAAAGAACAGAGAAATACTTCATGAAGCAAATGCCTAATCTCACACCCAGAAATCATAGTAACTCAGAACTAACCATATGAAAGCATAGATACACCGTATTCAGCACTACTAATCAGAAAACAGAGAATGAATCACACAAGACATGCTACAAATGAGATCAAGATTTCAGCCATGATGGCGCCAACTGCCAGATCCTCTTCATAATTAGGTAGAAACATCATACATCAGGCTTGATCATCATCAGTGATCAGATAGACAAGAAGAACACACAAAATGCCCCATCAGGTCATGTTTTTCAACTACCCCCAAAACTGCACTTCATGAGGTAGTAAACTTCATAAGACATATAAAGGTTGCTTCACATAGAAAATAGTAATAACTAAGGTAATGCACCATTCTAAGGGTAAATGTAGTGTCAAGACAACGGCTAACAAGTAATTTGAAAGTTCTCTAAAATATTGAAGGTTGCATCCAAATCAACTAGTATGTTTAGTTCTCCATTGTTAACCTAAAAAGTGAAGGCATGACTGAAGATGTATGTTAAATCTAATGAAAGAATGAAAATATGAAGTGTTAGAATTACTTATTTTTTTAGATTGAAATATATCTATATTATTTGCATTGTGCAACTAATTTGGATTACACTAATATTTCTATAACATTAATTGAGGTCTATGATTACTCATATGCAAGTTATAAAATATCATGGAGTTAGTTAGAAAGACCTACAAAAATGTGAGGTTGTGGATACCAAACCTTATGTTCGATAGATTGGTTCAATTAACATAAAGTACATGCATAAATGAAAAGGTATTGGTTACGAGCCTAAGAAAGCGAGTGGATTTCCCAACTACTCAAGGAAAATCTAATCCCCAAACCTATATATAAAAAAGCCAAAAATATAAAAATAGAATCTCATTCTATTGTGTAATAACCTTGAGAGAAACCCTTCTTCTTGCTTCCATCTTATCCATTTGACCATCTTGCTAAGATCAAGGGAGAGAGAGTATGAGAGTGAGAGTGTGAGAAAGAGAATTGAAGATTGAAGCTTCTATCTCTTCTCATCTCTCTTGTCTTGTTTCCCTTCTTTTTTCATAGCTTGGAGGGTGGGAGGTAGAGTACAAGGTTAAGATTGATGCTAATTCTTCTCTACACTTTGTCTCTTTATTGAAGTGCTTCCATATTGGATGGATTGTGATGAGTAGTGGAAGTGGATCGAAGGAGCATCTTTGAATCGTGAAACTATTGATGTACCTTTGATGGTAAAAGAAGGTGATTCTACTACAAGGTTTTGGTTATTAGTTTTCTTACTTGCTAGTAATATGAGCCAACCATGTGATAGATGGTTGATTTGAAGAGAAATGATTGCATTTTTTGTACACATATTAGTTTGATAAGTCACTAATAAACTTATATTTGAATGTTGTAGGTCTCTCTTTTCATATCAAAAGCCATGGATGAAGCTTTAAAAAAAAACACATTTATATACTAGTGGAAGGATTCTATTCCACATGGAGAAGAAATAATACAAGGTTCTCAATAGTCATCCTCTTTAATAGCATGGGGTTTTCTATTCCTGGAGCATCCAAAATTTCTTCCTCATCTATACTTTCTGTGAGTAGGATAGACTCTTCTATCGTGCTTTCATAGTCTTCTACATTGTCATTTTTGTCCTCTTCGGACTCTATTTCTACCTTTGTGGGGGCTTTATAGGAGAAGAACAAACTCTTTGTTATGTCCTTTGCTTCTTCTTCTACGTTTGTCTCTGCTTTTGTCTTTGCTACGGTCTTTGTCTATGTCTCTATTTCTGGCTTTGCATCAGTCTCTATCTCTGTTTCTACTACGGCCATGTAATAGGGAAAACAATACATCCATGCTTCTATCTCGTTGTTAGAGGTGACTTCAGAAGTCGATTCGGGTTCATTGAGGGTTAAGATGATTTCATTTTTTGTTGATTTTTTATGGATTTTGAATGATGTTTAGCTATTTTGGAAGTGTTTGAGAGTATTTTGGATGAGGTTGATTATTTTTTGAAAGCTCATGATGGTTTATAATGGAGGTATGATGTTTTGACGTGTTTTGTTGATGTCCTATTAGTGTATGATTGTGCCTGTTTGAGTCTGTTGACCTTCTATTTTGCTCTGTTTTTCTTTTGTATGAGGGGTTTGAGTAAGGATTGATAAAGTTTCAGAGTGTTTGGAAGATTTTTGATTTATTCTTTATGGTTTTGAGTGATTTAAGCAAGCTCAAGGCTTTTAGATGACCTTCTGTTTTGTAATATTTCTGCAAAAAAATATTAAAGGACCTAGATCTTACGCAAAAGCGATTCAAATTAATCTCCTACAACAGAAAAACTTTGGGCTAAGTGCTCCACCCTCGTGCACTAACAAACACCGGCCCCACGTTGAGCATAAGAATCCGTGGCTCGAAACCGCAAGCCACTGTGGGAACACCCCTTCACAGGAAAAAAAAGGGGATAATAATTGTAAAATTTTTTTAACTCCCTCCCCTTCAGCCGTTGCATAGCGGGGAGAGGGAGTATGTGTGGAGTAGGTGTTATGGAGGAGCATGGGGAGGGGAAGCATGCTACCTGCCACTTGTGTGGCTACCTCCCCCCATTCAACCAATATGAACCCCCCTCCCAAGCTTGAGGGGAGAGGAGGAAGGAGGCAATCGTGCTACTGTCCGCCGACCGTGCTGCTACCCATCGCTAGTCCACCATCGCTGCCATCCATGACATGCCGCATGATTGTTGCACCCCATCATCGTCATCATCATCATCATCATTACCATCATCGTTCTCATCATCGTCTTCATCTCCAACGTCATCCTCTCCAATCATCCTCTCCACATCATCTCCCTGTTCTTCCACAACCTTGGAAGCTTCTATTGAAGCTTCCCTAGGCCTAGTTCACCCCGTGCCTCCGATTTTTTTAAAACCATGTCTTGCAAGGCTTGTGTCCTGCGCAAAGAAGGAGTTCTCGGCAATAACATCTCCAAAACTCATAAGCGGTGCCAAGGGGGATTTTGTTGACTCAAAATCTACTGCGTCAATGGCTCCTAAGCAAAAGTCGAGAGGAGCACACACGAGAGCTTCCACCCAAAGTACGAGAGTGGACAACGCCCCGATTTTGAATGCCCAGGTTCCTAAAGTTATTTTTGCATGGAAAGGATGCATTAAGCATGTTTAAATTCACATAGGAAACTTAAATGCATTGTGAAATTTATATACTCGCTCAATTTACAAAGTGTAGTTGCACGACAAGTACTTGCATTTACTTGCACTTCCATGATCAAGGGTAGTTGCATTTTTGAACACATGTTGCATAAGTTAAAAGATGGAATTGTGCAAAGGCGTCCTTGTTGCATCACGCAAAGGATAGGGTATATAACACAAAATGCAATTATGTAATAATTTCCTGGTTGTAAGATAATCGTAGACGGTCATTAAATGATGTCTCAATAGTTGCAATGTATGGAAAAGATTTATGAACTTTGCAATTCACATGCAAATGGATAATTACATTTTAGGTTGAGATAGGCGGTAAAAGAAGGATTAAATCAATGATGGAATCATGGCGTCTGATCATGAAGAAATGATTCACCCATGCATGGAGTTCTTTTATCAAAGTTTAATTTAGGAAAGGATGCATCTTCATTAAAATACTAAAGCTTGAATTCGATGCATAAAACGTAGGGTTTACTCCCTCTGTGACAACTAGAGGAGTCCTTGATGCATGTCACATCTAACACGCATACCAAGTATGTGAGTGGCATGTCCCAGATCTTTCATCTCAAAGCTCTTCTTGAGCTGAGCCTTAAGAGCATCTAGCTCATCATGAGCTTTTCTTGCTATCAGCATATCATCCACATAGAGTACCAAAATCAATAAAGAACCATCACGAGCTTTCTTCGTGTAATGATATGGATCCATAGCACTCCGATTGTAGCCCTCTGACTGCATAAAGGCATCAAACTTATGATACCACTCCCTAGGTTCTTGTTTCAAGCCATAAAGACTTTTCTTCAATTTGCACACTAGGTGCTCCCTGCCAAGTTCTGCAAAGCCCTTAGGCTACTTCATATAATTCTCATCATACAGGGCCCCATGTAAGAAAGCCATCTTGACATCCATCTGGTATAAATCTAAGTCAAGTTGAGCAACCAAAGCCAAGACTAAGCACAGGGTGGTCATCTTAACCACAAGAGAAAAGACCTCATCAAAGTCCACACCATGCTCCTGCTTAAAACCCTTTGCTACCAATCTAGCCTTGTATGCCGGCTTGGGGTGTCTAGGGGTACTTTTTAGCTTATACACCCACTTGCATGGCAAAGCCTTCTTGCCCGTAGGCAAGGAAACCAAATCCCAAGTGTCATTCTTATGCAGGGAGTCTATCTCTGACTGCATAGCCCTCTCCTAGGAGTGACTATCACCCCTGCGCCGCACAGCCTCATCATAAGTGAAAGGCTCTCCTGCATTTGTAATAAGGACAATGCATCGAGGATTGACATCTATCTGGTGGACGTCTGTCTCTAATAAACCATCTCACGCTAGGCTCTGCTGCCTGCCCAGCTACCTGTCCAGTGCCTTGACCATGAACATCTACTGCAGCTGTAGATTTTCCAACTGGCTGTGCGAGAGCTCTTGAATCCTCTTGAAATATGACCCTGCGGATCTCAACAACTCTTTCAGACTGCCTATGCATCTTGTTTTCATGGAAGACTACATCATGACTGCGGATGACTTTCCGCGTCTACGGATCCCATAGATGGTAACCCATCTCGCCTGCATCCCCATAACCAAGGAAAATGCATTTGACACTCTTGGGATCTAGCTTACTTCTCTTGTCCTTGGGCACATGGCAAAATGCCTCACATCCAAAGACACGGAGATGTGCATAAGAGGGGGGTTTTCCAGTCCATACCTCCTCTGCAACCTCGAAATACAAACTATTAGAAGGTGATCTGTTTATGACATACATAGCTGTACTAACTGCCTCAGCCCAAAAGCTCTGTGGTAGGCCTGTATGACTAAGCATACTGTGTACATACTCCTGGATGGTTCTATTCATCCGCTCAGCCAAACCATTATGGGAGGTGTAGGGGGCGGTCAACTGACGCTTAATACCCCTCTCATCACATAACTGCTCAAAAGCACATGAGACATACTCACCCCCATTATCTGACCTTAGGCATTCTAGCCTATACCCAGACTGGTTCTCAACCAATGCAAGCCATCTCTGAAACACAGCCAAGACATCCGATTTCAGCTTAATGGGATAAGCCCAAACTTTTTGTGAAAAATCATCTATGAATGTAAAAAAATACTTTGCACCACCCATAGATTGACAAGGAATGGGCCCACAGACATCCGAATGTACCAATGCCAAGGGCTCACTCATGCATGGCCTACCAGACTTCTTATGCATAGACTTAGTCTGCCTGCCATAAAGACAATGCTCACATGAATCTAAACATGCATAATCAAGGGGTGGTAAGTACTACAAACCAGAAAGCATTTTCATTCCCTTCAAAGACATATGGCCCAAATGGGCATGCCAAAGAGATACATGTGGGATAGAACCCATAGAAAAAACATGATCAAGGGAAGAAACTGATACAATCAAGGGGTAGAGACTGCCAGCCTTGGCACCTCTTGCAATCACAAGTCTGCCACCACGAGTGATCTTCCATGTAGAGTCTCCAAAAGATACATGATAACCTGTGTCATCAAGTTGTCCAGCTGACATGAGACTGTGTGTCAAAGCAAGTACATGACATACATCATGCATAACAAAACTACTGCCAGAAGGAAACTGTAGCCTAACATCACCAATGCCCACAATATCAAGAGAGCTATCATCACCCAAGCTCATAGTACCTGAAACAATATGGTATGAATGAAACCACTCTCGACAAGGTGTCACATGAAAGGATGCACCTGAGTCCAAGAGCCAACACTGTGCATACATAGAGTGTATCTCTGTCATCTGTGAAGCACTAGAAGAAGCTGCAAGGATATAATCATTATCATCAACATCCTCAGGTTGCATAACATTGATCCCTTCAATTTTAACACTGGACTTTGCAGGCATTATGCTGTGATAAGAAGACTTATCCTGCACTTTGTCTTTCCCCTTATCTTTGCATCTTTCATTGCACAATTCATAGCATTGTGGCCTAATATGGCCCTTTTTCCCACAATGGTGACAAGTAACATCTACATTCATGCATGAGATTTGCTACGTGACTTCCCACAAGACTTGGACCGAGATTTTTGAGAATCCCGTCCACGGCCACTACCACTGCCATGCTTTCCATATCCAGCATTCTTGCCTCTAATTGTCATAGCATGCGACACACGAGAGGCATCCAAATTCTTACGGTTAACCTCTTCTTGCAGAAGAGCACTCTCAACATGAGATAATTTCAAGGTAGCAGTAGAGGCACATAATGCAGTGCAGAATACATCCCATGACTCATTAAGAGTACCAAGCAAGAAAAGAGGAGTAACATCCTCTGCAAAAGTGATGTCTTGTGAAGTCAAGTTCTTGAGTATAGCATGGAACTGGCTCAAGTGAGTAGACATAGTCACATTCTCCTTCATGCGCAGATCCATAAGCTACTTCAACGAATACATTTGACTTGCTGGACTTTTCTTGTCATAGAGATTCTTGATTTTATCCCACAACTGCCATACACTCTGTTCTTCCTCAAATACATTGTAGTGAACCTTTTCTGTGAGAGACAATACAATGGTGGACTTGCATAACTCATCAAGCTCAAACCATTCCTCATCTGGCATAGTTGCAGGCGGATGCCCAGTTAGCCTCAAAGGTTTGATCTGCTATTTTTGCACCAACACCTGCCAAATCTGGCTCTTCCAATAAGAGTATTTCGTACCATCAAGCTTAGTGATGTTGAAAATAGCATGATCAGTGGACAAACTCGCCATAATGCAGGCTGGAAGACTGTAGACAGTTCAAAACCGCTTGCTGTTTACTGCAGAAAATAACAAAAAAATCACCAAAATCGAGGGAAAATGGTGAGGAAAGTGGAACCAAAGCTGCTACCCACCAAGTACTAGTGAAAGTAAATCATTTGAAAGTGTTTCAGTATGAAAAATCCATGTTAATCCATACATATATGCTTGCTGTAATAAATTTCAGATTTCAGTAAAAGAGAGCTAACAGTGCCAAAATCGGATCCCAAGGCAATTAGATATTGCCAAGACCAAAGCCGGCATCATGTGGGCATAGCATAAGCATATGATGGTCGATAAGCATGAATCCAACACCCAAGTATGTCATACAAACATCTGCCACCAGTGAGTAGGCACACCCCCCAGGCAATGGGGCAAAGTGTTCCTACCACTATCAAAACTTGACACAAGCAGGTGTCAGTTCATGAAGATACGGATCCAAAACTAAGACTTAGCTTATAAGCATATAGTGAACCAAGACATATGATGTATCATCCCAAAAGGTAAGAAGTCCCAAAGTCTCAAGTGATTGTAACTGCTTAATGGCATGTAACGGCTCAATGCATAAAAGTACCACCTGCTCAATGTCTAATAAGCATTCAAGAATGCTCCCACTGGCACAAAACTCATATGTACAAGCTCAAGAGCTCAAGCCAAGGCAAGACACAGTGCCAATGACATAAGTCCAAGACAGTACATCAATAGTACATCCCGAACATGTAGGCAGTAGAGCATCCGTATGTAGCATCCGTAAGCATGCAAGACATCAAATACATCCCAATCCAAACTCTGACAGGCCAAGTAACATCCAAGACTACTCCAGATAATCCAAAATGCATCCAAGGTGGAGCTTCAATGAGCACTTAAGCTCAACGTATGCATAGGGTAATCAACCGTGACATGAGCATCAAGCCGTAGGCAACGGGTATGCATAAACCCAAGAAGCATCACTATCAAAGTATATACCAATGTCAATAAGTATGGGCTGAAATAAGCTCAAGCTTCCAAAAGAATTCGGATTCAATGACAAGCTCAAAGTCATCCCTGGATGATCAATACATCATAGCATCACCCAAGACATACATCCGGAACCAATAGGCATATGTCAAAGCATGAAAGATAGCTTCAGCCCAAGTATTGAGCATGCATTTACTATTATAAACTGTGTATTTCCAGCCCCAAAATCAGGCCAAATTCATAGCATTACATGTAGCTTCCATGCCCCAATCAATCGGGATGCAATAGGCATCAAATCGGTTATGTAGTCATGTCCAAACAAGCATAGGCATACAAATACATGTTGTTTCAGACCTGAAATCTATTGCAAAAGATTCTGTCATCATAATTTGGCAAATCCAACATCACATCGTATCCGGAGCGTACCAAAATCCCAACTTAAACTCTTATCTTGCTTGAATCGGGTTCCAAATGCCCGAGATATGACAAAAAGAGTGATATTTGGTCCAGATTTTGAAACACGCGCAAAAAAACGTGAACTAGTTGGGGGGATCTGTTGTTCCACATGTCAACAATGGGGTCCAAAGGGGTCATAAATGAGGGCCAAAGAAGGCCTACACCAAGCCTCAGCAAGCCTTGATAGGCTGGAAGCAAGATCCAGGTGAAGGAAGCTCCAAGAGGTGTGAGCTATGGCTGCCCACAACTTATTTACAGCCTGTGGGACCTGAGAACTAAAGTAAAAACTAAAGAAAATGATCAAATACCTCTGATGTAATGCCCTGAAGGTGCCCAACAATGCCAGGAGGTGCTCGGGAAGCTGGGGAGTGACGAGAGCTCGAAGGAGTCGGATATGGCTGCCAAGAAGGAGACCCAATGCAAGTAGGGAGTCGATGGGATGTTGAGAATGCCACGAACCAAGCTCAAGAGTCAGAAAGCAAAGCTCTGATACCAGTTGAAAGGGAGCGATGGATCAAAGGTTGGACTCAAGAGCTATGGCGGGCGAGCAAGAGCAAGAAAGGGAGAGACTAGAAATGGAAACTCCAACACTCACAATGTGTGATCGGGCCTTCCTTTATTCAAACTGTCACTAAAAGAATAAAGAATAAAGTGACAGTGACGGGCGCCCACCACCTGCAGTGTGCAGTGGTAGTGACTGTCAGTGTAGTAATGCATGGGTGGCTAGGCAGAGGTGCCTTTACCCCCAACAAGTGGGAACGGCCAGATGCTTCCGCTTCGTAGTAGACTCGGGAAGACCTTGATCGCAGCCAAGGAATAACAGGACTTGGTCTTACAGGGATCAAAAGAAGGGAATGCTTAGGTCTCAGGCTAAGAGAGCGCAGGGCCAAAACCATGGACAAAGGAAGAAAGCTAGGGCCAACACTGTCAATAACTTCGTTCCTACCCAAGGTAATGGCCGTAATCTCCGTTGCTTCCATTGCAATGAGCCTGGTCATTTTAAAAGGCAGTGTCCCAAGCTTAGCAGAGGACAACATCAAGGGCCATCCCACGGAACCGTCCATGGCCAAGGAGCCACCATCAGGACTAGAGGGAGAACCTCCAATGTTGCCAACAAGGAGCTGGGTGATGAAGAAGATCCAACCATGGAAGCTGACATTGAGAGGGCAACGGTTCATGCCGTTCTTCACAAGAAAGGCTCGAATTGCCAATTTTCGGTGATTCAAACTCCATCGGATTATCAAGGTAAAAGCTTCAAAACCTTGATTGATTGTGGCAGTACACATTCCTTCATTTCACCAGCATGTGCAAAAAGATTAGGAATAGCCACAATAGATGCACCTACCTTACTTGTGGAATTAGCAAATGGTCATGAGGTCTCTTGTACCAGGCAAACTGCTAAGATGAGGTTCCTACTAGGTGGAAAGTCAACTTCGATCAGATTCAGGGTAATGAACCTAGATGTCCACGAATGTTTGCTCGGAATGAATTGGCTAATACCCAATGACTGCCACATTCACTATGGAAAGGGCCAAGTCTCCTTTCAAAATTCTGAAGGGGAACTGGTCACAACTCAAGGAGAGGCTGGTAAGCCAAAAATTCAACTGGAAAAAGCAACACGGATAATAAAAGGAGTTAGGAAGGGCCTACCTATCTATTTGATTAAACTAAATAAGCTAGATTAGAATTAGGAATCTAGGGAAGAACCTTCATGATTAAAGGAATACGCAGACGTATTTCCTGAAGAGCTGACAGAACTTCCTCCTCAAAGGGAAGTCGATCACGAAATCAAGCTGGCGCCTAGAGCTACACCAATCGCGCAAAGAGACCATATAGGATGTCCATCCCTGAAGTGATTGAGCTAAAGGAGCAACTCAAGCAACTGTTAGACAAGGCTACATCCATCCTAACAGTTCGCCATGGGGAGCGCCAGTGCTGTTCCAGAAGAAGAAAGATGGAATGCTTCGGCTATGCATTGAAGATGGGTTGAATCAATCGACCATTAAAAACAAATACCCCATTCCAAGAATAGATGAACTTCTTGACCGTCTTCAAGGTGTGAAGATCTTCTCTAAGATAGATCTCAGGTCTAGATATTACCAGATAAGGATCAAGGAAGAAGATATCCCAAAGACGACATTCAGCACAAGGTATGGACACTTTGAATTCCTAGTCATGTCATTCGGGCTGACAAATGCTCCTGCTACCTTCAACAAGCTAATGCAGGATATCTTTAGGCCCTATCTTGATGACTTCGTACTCTTTTTCTTTGACGATACCCTAGTCTACTCCAAACAAAAAAAAGAACATGAACCCCATCTTTGTTGAGATGACAAGCTCAACACATGCAGACATTGATGATGGACAGCCTGGTTAGATGGGTCCACACGTCTACACCTAGCACGTCGGTGGTCATTATGCATCTCACATGGCCATTGACTCATTACTTATTATATTCAGGTCGTTACACCTATTTACAGCTGGCATAGTTATAGCGCCAGTTGACTAGTGTAGTCGGTTATGCATTGTTTGACTTAGTAGGCCACTTTCTTTTTATGTTGTATCTTATCTATACTTTGTGTACATTGTAAAGAGTGTGAAAGAAGAAGAAGAAATCAACAAGAAAACGTTTTGGCCTCCATCTCTCTTCTTGTCTCTTGAGTGAGCTTCTCCTTGTGCATTCTGTGTGTGTTCGGCGCAGCATCTTGAGCAATCCCCTCCAGCATGCAATTCTTGACATGGTATCAGAGTCGCACCACTGAGAGAGGCTGATTTCGAAGGTTGAAGCAAAGGAGAAGAAGCAAGGTTCTAGCAAGCAAGCCACGGGTAAGAAGCTCTCCCATCCTTCCACTCTTTCTCTTGGGTAGTGCCTGTGGAGGCACCGGAAGCAGGGCAGAGCAAAAAATCTCAAATTGCAGTGAGATTTGGTGTGCACGAAGAGCACTGTATATTCTACAGATAAGCCCTAAAGTACAGATAAGCCCTTTAGGGCTTATTCGCAGTTATTTTGGGCATTTGAGGTCGTTTCAGGGCCCGTTTTAGAGCCGCAAGTTGCAAACAGCAGTTTCAGGGTACGCTGTGACTTCAGCTGTATCGACCGACAGTGGGTGCGCAGGTTACAGATTTCAGATCTGTAAGATTAAAGGTGTTTACCAATGAGTAAACAGGAGGTTTATCTGCAAACAGATTGCAGATTGCATGTATTGTTGAGCAAACAATGAAAAAGGCTGTCTAGCGTATTGCTGTGCACTACAGGTCGAGGATTGCAGAAGATTTGCTTGCTGCTTGGTATTATTCTTGTGATAATGGCAGAGAACAGTGGAAGCCCCATCATTGAGAAGCTTGACAAGAACAACTACCCTTCATGGAAGTTCCGTGTCACGAACTTTCCTATTGGAAAAGGCCTCTACGAGTTCGTTTCAGGTGAAGAAAAGGAGCCGGAGGTGAGTGATCCTCCAACTGCAGAAGAGATAAAGGCACGAAAGGAATGGAATGCAAAAGACAAGAAGGTCATGTATTGGTTGTCTGCAGTAATTGACAATAATATGTTGGGACACATTAGAAATGCAGAGAATGCATATGCAGCTTGGACCATACTTGAAAGTATGTTTTCTGTAAATACAAAGGCACGAAAGATTCAACTCAAGCAAGAGTTGAATACATTGAAGAAAGGGAAGATGTCTATCAATGAGTATGCATTGAAGGTAAGGAGCATTGCAGATGCATTGGCAGCGACTGATGCAATGCCCGATGATGAAGATTTGGTGTCGTCTACCTTGGGTGGACTTAACAATGAAAAGGCTTGGAAGTCTTTTGTAACTTCTGTATATGTCAGAAAGCCATTTCCAGATTTTGATGAGTTGGTCTCTCTAATGATCATTGAAGAAATCAACATGCAGAGTGAGACATCTGAAAGAAGTGGTGAACAGGTCTAGGCTTTCTACTCCAGTTCAGGAAGGGGACGTGGCAGGTTCTCTTCAAGAGGCCGTGGTACAGGACGTGGTAGTGACAACCAGCAAAACAGATTGAATCAGCAATTTGGCGATATGCAGGTTTCAGGAGGTCGTGATAACTTTAGAGGCAGGGGGAGCTTTAGAGGAAGAGGTGGATGGCAGAACAGAGGTTCTAACAACTCTGGTATTGTGTGCCACTACTGTGGCAAAACAGGTCATATTGCAGCCCAATGTTATGCCAAGAAAGATGATTCGGAGTGGTAAGTTGCAGCAAGGAAACTATGCATCGTCTTCACGACAGAATGAAGACAAAAATGAACGTTTGTTTGTTATGCAGCATATGCTGAATGCTGTTACAGGAAAGGGAACACATGAAGATGTTTGGTATGTTGATTCAGGTGCATCCAATCATATGACCAGCCATGCAGAATGGTTTGGAGAGATGCAGGATTTGCAGAATGCAGGTTATGTGCAGATGGGTGATGACTCATGCCACCCAATTTCACACATTGGAAAAGTTCCCTTGTCCTTGCATGATGGTAAGACAAAGAGTCTTTCAGATGTATTACATGTGCCATCTATTACAAAGAACTTGGTGTCAGTCGGTCAAATGGTAGAGCAAGGGCTGCAAGTCAGATTTAATGCAAAGGGCTGCTTTGTAGAAGACTTCAATGACAAGTGCAGGTTGGTAGCAAAGGGAAGTAGAGTTGGACGTATGTTCACTCTAGATGTTGGAATTCCTACTATGAATGCTGTTATGTATGCCAAAGGAAAAGGTGTTGTTGCAGACATTGAAATTTGGCACAAACGCATTGGACATGCAAATGTACAAAGGCTGAAATTAATGTAGTCCAAAGGGTTGGTTACAGGCTTGCCTACATTTAAAGTTGCAGAATTTCAGAAGGTATGTGAAGCATGTCAGTTTGGTAAGCAGGCAAGACAACCCTTTTCACATGACAGAGATGTAAGCAAAAATATCATTTATGTTGTGCATACAGACATTTGGGGGCCTACACAAAATGTATCTCTTGGAGGTAGTTCATACTTCGTCACATTCATTGATGATTGTTCTAGAAAGCTGTGGGTATATTTTATGAAGGAAAAGAGTGAAGCATTTGAGCACTTTAGAACTTTCAAGGCTGCAGTTGAAAGAGAAACATGCTTGAAAGTAAAGTGCCTAAGGTCAGATGGAGGGGGAGAGTACCTCTCAAATGAGTTCAGTGATTTTCTGAGGTCTCATGGGATAAAGAGACAGTTCACATGCAGGTATACCCCACAGCAAAATGGGGTTGCAGAAAGGAAAAACATGCATATTGCAGAAGTTGCACGCGCCTTGATGGCTGAAAAGAATATGCCTAAGTATTTTTGGTCTGAGGCTGTTCATACTGCTGTTTATATTATGAACAGAACTCCCATAGCTGTAGTTCATGGTATGACCCCCGAAGAATGTTTTATGGGTAAGAAGCCTGATGTTTCACACTTGAAAGTATTTGGCTGCATTGCGTATGTTCATGTGCCAGATGAGTTGCGGAAGAAACTGGATCCAAAGGCTGAAAAGTGTGTCTTTATTGGATACTCTTTAGAGCAGAAAGGGTATCGTTGTTACAACCCTGTCACATGTAAGTTCAGAGTGAGTAGGGATGTCATCTTTGATGAAATGAGCAGTTGGTATGCATCTAGTGGTGATGCATTGGATGTTGATGATGATCATGACACTCATGTGCAGGCTGAAAGGCAAGAATCACGGACTCTTAGTGGACCAGAGACATCATCTGGTAGTCCTTGGTCTGGGAGACTAAGGAGTATCTCTACATCTTCGAGTGCATCTAGTAGCACTACAGGTAAAGACAAAGGAAAGAATAAAGTGTCAGAAGGCATTGATGCAGTTATTGATGGAGACTCCAGTGGCTCAGAGAGCTTGGATGATGAGCTTGGCATTCCTTTCGTGAGGACTCCAGGTGTGCAGAGAGCACGTGTTAATGCAAAGACTCCATTGAGTGATCCAGTGGTACGCAGGTCTAGCAGGGTGAAATACCCTGTTAAAAGATTTGGTTTTGAGGGTTATGCAACTCACCATTATGCTTATATGGTGAAACTAGTTGAGGATGTTGAGCCCACATGTTTTGAGGAGTCTATTGGTCATGCTCATTGGGATGCAGCAATGGATGAGGAGATGGCTGCATTAGAGGCCAATAAGACTTGGGATCTAGTATCATTGCCGAAGGGAAAGAAAGCTATTGGATGTAAGTGGGTTTATAAGATTAAGCACAATGCAGATGGTTCTATTAGCAGGTACAAAGCTAGGCTGGTTGCAAAAGGCTATGCCCAGACATATGGCATAGATTATGATGAAACCTTCAGTCCAGTTGCTAGGATGGCAACTGTCAGATGTGTGATTGCTTTGGCAGTAGCCAAAGGTTGGAGGTTGCAGCAAATGGATGTAAAGAATGCCTTCTTGCATGGTGATTTGCAAGAAGAAGTGTATATGGATCAGCCAGCAGGTTATGAAGATTTAGAGCATCCCACGTATGTGTGCAGGTTGAAGAAGGCACTCTATGGGCTCAAGCAAGCACCTAGAGCATGGTCTGACAAGATCAGAGAGTATCTTGTCAATATTGGTTTTTATGTTTCTGATGCTGATCACTCACTTTATGTGAGAAAAGGAGATGCAAGTTTGGTCATCATAGTCATCTATGTGGATGACTTGATTATTACAGGTGATAGTGATAGTGGGATTGCTGAAGTCAAGGGTTGTTTGAAGATGAAGTTTGAGATGAAGGATCTAGGTGAGCTAAGGTACTTCCTTGGCATTGAGGTGATCAGATGTGATGATGGTATATGGTTGTCCCAAAGATAGTATGGCTTGGATATGTTGTTCAAGTATGGTATGACAGCATGCAAACCACTTTCAGTCCCGTTGGAGCAGAATGTAAAGCTGAGTGCTGATGTTGGGGATGAAATAGAAGACCCTACTATATTCAGGAGGATAGTGGGGAGTTTGATTTACATGACTATTACAAGGCCAGACTTGAGCTACGCTGTTGGTCTTGTGAGTCAATTTATGAAAGTACCTAGAAAACCACACTTGGATGCAATGAGACGCATATTGAGATATGTCAAGTCCACATTACATTATGGACTTTTCTATGAGGCAAGTACAGACGTACATGTGTTTGGATACACAGATGCAGATTGGGCTGGTAGTATGTCGGATAGAAGATCTACCAGCGGATACATGTTCTCTCTTGGTAGTGCAGCAGTTGCTTGGAGCAGCAAAAAGCAATCTACAGTTGCTTTGTCGAGTACAGAGGTTGAGTATAGAGGTGCTGTTGTTGCAGCATGTGAGGTAGTATGGTTGCAAAAGTTATTGGCTGATTTGGATGTGCAGGTGAAAGGTCCAGTTGTCATTTATTGTGACAACATGAGCAGTATACAGTTGGCTAGGAACCCTGTGTTCCATGCCAGGACAAAACATATTGAGGTACACTACCACTTTGTGAGAGAGAAGGTACTAGCAGGTGAGATTGACTTGGTGTATGTCAGCACACAGGATCAGATAGCTGACATCTTCACAAAGACATTGGGTACAGAGAAGCTTCAAAAGTTTCGAAGCTTACTTGGAGTTGTAGAGATGCAGTTGAGCTTGAGGGGGAGTGTTGAGATGACAAGCTCAACACATGCGGACATTGATGATGGACCGCCTGGTTAGATGGGTCCACACTTCTACACCTAGCACGTCGGTGGTCATTATGCATCTCACATGGCCACTGACTCATTACTTATTATATTCAGGTCGTTACACCTATTTACAGCTGGCATAGTTATAGCGCCAGTCGACTAGTGTAGTCGGTTATGCATTGTTTGACTTAGTAGGCCACTTTCTTTTTATGTTGTATCTTATCTATACTTTGTGTACATTGTAAAGAGTGTGAAAGAAGAAGAAGAAATCAACAAGAAAACGTTTTGGCCTCCATCTCTCTTCTTGTCTCTTGAGTGAGCTTCTCCTTGTGCATTCTGTGTGTGTTCGGCGCAGCATCTTGAGCAATCCCCTCCACCACGCAATTCTTGACAATATTCTCATTGTCCTTGAAACAATGAGGGCAGACAAGCTTTACGCCAAGAAGAAGAAGTGTGCATTTGTCAAGTGACAGATTGAATATCTGGGATTCATTGTATTAGTGGTAGGAATTTCAGTAGATCCAACCAAGGTCAGAGATGTTTTGGAATGGCCAACACCCATTTCTGTCAAAGAAATATGTAGTTTTCTTGGATTGACAGGATGGTATAGGGTCTTTATAAAAAACTATGCTTTGATTGCAGCGCCTCTGACTCATCTACTAAAGAAGCAAGTATCAATTGAATGGTCACCTACTGAACAGATGAGCTTTGACAAACTAAAGCAAAGCTTGGTATCAGCACCCATCCTGAAACTTCCTTATCTTAGTAAGGAATTTGAAGTGATAACTGATGCTAGCGCACTTGCCTTAGGATGTGTGCTCATACAAGAAGGTCATCCCGTAGCATACTCTTCAAGGAAACTGAAGAGCCATGAAAGGAACTATGCTACCCACGATCTAGAGCTGTTGGCTGTCATCCATGATCTCAAACTTTGGAGACACTACTTGCTGGGTAACAAATTTACCTTAATGAGAGACCACAAGAGTCTTAAATGGATTTTCACCTAGAATGAGCTCAATATGAGGCAACGTCGATGGATTGAAGTATTGGAAGAGTATGACTTTGAAATCAAATACCGGCCTGGAAAGGAGAATGTAGTTGCCGATGCACTTACTCGCAAGGCATTTCTGAATTCTCTGATTTTGCAAGATCCATCAATAGCCAGATCTCTAGCCACAAAGGTATCCATGCCAAACAACCCAATTCTTGAGCTAGCTAGAGAAGAGGCATGCCATGACCCAACCTATCAGAAATTGCTAAGGGAGATCCCCATCAAAGATCAAGACCCAAAGCTACAAACAAAGTATCAAGATTTCTCTATCAATAGTGGACTTTTCTATTATAGGATGAGATTATGTATCCCAGCAAGCCAATCACTCAAGCAGAAGATACTTTGGGAAGCCCATGACTCCCCTTTCTAAGGACATCCTAGCTATGCCAAGACCCTTAATGTGGTCAGGAAGAGCTATTATTGGGATAGGCTCGAAGGTGACGTTCTCAAATATGTCATGGAATGTTTGTCTTATCAATGCATTAAGGCCAAACATGTCAAAAGGCCAGGGAAATTGCAACCACTTGACATTCCCAAAATAAAATGAAAATTCATTAGTATGGACTTGTTGTTGGCCTACCCCAAGTTCAGGGAGGATACAACTCCATTATGGTCATGGTAGATATGCTCACCAAGGTTGCACATCTTATCCCTGTTAAGACAAACTATAAAGCCTCAGACATCGCAACGTTATTCATCAAGGAAATATTCAAACTACATGGGTTACCCAGAAGAATCATTAGTGATCATGACTCCCTCTTTACCTCACATTTCTAGAGGGCTATCTTCGAGGCCATTGGGACTCAACTCTATTTTAGTACAGCTTATCATCCCCAAACTGATGGTCAAATAGAATGAGTTAACCAAGTCATTGAAGATATGCTTAGGGCACACTGCTGCCGTGAACCCAAAAAAGTGGATTCAATATTTTCCACTGGTTCAGTTTGCCTACAATGCTTCTTACCAACAAAGCATTCAGATGACCCCTTTTCAAGCATTGTATGGGCATGATTGCCGTTCTCCTTTAAGCTTTTCAGATCCAACCTTGAGGGTTGAAGCTTCAAAGCAAATGCTGGAAGACTTGGATGACCAAATCAAATCAATAAGATAGGACATCCAAGCCGCCAAGGACAGACAGAAGGCTTACGCGGACCTAAAATGGCAAGACAGATCCTTCGTTGAAGGTGATATGGTCTTCATTCGCATACGTCCAAAGAAGAGTTCCCTATCCTTGGGTGAATGCAAAAAGCTAAGTCCAAGGTATTGTGGACCCTACAAGATTCTCAAGTGCCTAGGGCCTAATTCTTACAGACTGCAACTCCCTGAAAATCTAAAAGTTCATAATGTATTCCATATCAGCCTATTGAAAAAGTATGTGCCTAACCCTAGTCACGTGCTTGATGATCAACAAGTTGTAATGCAAAGTCAAGGAGTCCTTGAACTATGGCCTGACAGGATCTTAGATGTTAGGGAGAGGCATTTGAGATCCAGGACCCTGAGAGAATACCTCATCCAATGGAAAGATTACCCCGAAGAGGATGCCACTTGGATGGATGAAAGTACTCTCAACCAACAATACCCCTAGATCTTCTCAAGATGAGGACATCTTGATTCCTCTAAGGGGGAGAGAATGTAATATTTTTGCAATAAAATATTAAAGGACCTAGATCTCACGCAAAAGCGATTCAAAGTAATCTCCCGCAAACAAAAAAACTTTGGGCTAAGTGCTCCACCCTCGTGCACTAACAAACACCGGCCCCACATTGAGCATAAGAATCCGTGGCTCGAAACCGCAAGCCGTCATGGAAACACCACTTCACGGGAAAAAAAAGGGGATAATAATTGCAAACTATTTTTAATATCCTCCCCTTCAGCCGTTGCATGGCGAGGAGAGAGAGTATGTGTGGAGTAGGTGTTATGGAGGAGCATGGGGAGGGGAAGCATGCTACCTGCCACTTGTGTGGCTACCCCCCCCTCCTTCAACCTATCTGAACCCCCCCTCCCAAGCTTCAGGGGAGAGGAGGAACGAGGAGATCGTGCTGCTGCCCACCGACTGTGCTACTGCCCACCGCCAGTCTGATGTCGCCACCATCCACGCCACGTCGCCTGGCTGCTGCGCCCCATCATCATGATCATCATCATGATCATCATCGTTCTCATCATCATCTTCATCTCCAACGTCATCCTCTCCATCATCCTCTCTAATCATCCTCTCCATGTTATCTCCCTGTTCTTCTAGAACCTTGAAAGCTTCTATTGAAGCTTCCCTAGGCCTAGTTCACCCCGTTCCTTGGTTTTTTTTAAACCGTGTCTTGTAAGGCCTGTGTCCTGCACGCAGAGAAGGAGGTCTCGGCAATAACATCTCTGAAACTCATAAGCGGTGCCAAGGGGGAGTTTGTTGAGTCGAAATTTGTTGCGTCAATGGCTCCTAAGCAAAAGTTGAGAGGAGCGCAAGGCGTATCTTGCATAAGTTAACAGATGGAATTGTGCAAAGGCATCCTTGTTGCATCACGCAAAGGACAAGGTAAATAACACAAAATGCACTTATGTAATAATTTCTTGGTTATAAGATAATCGTAGACGGTCATTAAATGATGTCTGAATAGTTGCAATGTATGGAAAATATTTATAAACTTTGCAGTTCACATGCAAATGGATAATTACATTTTAGGTTGAGATAGGCAGTAAAAGAAGGATTAAATCAATGATGGAATCATGGCATCTGATCATGCAGAAATGATTCACCCATGCATGGAGTTCTTTTATCAAAGTTTGAATTTAGGAAAGGATGCATCTTCATTAAAGTACTAAAGCTTGAATTCGATGCATAAAACGTAGGGTTTATAATAATAACTCTGGATGTCAATCAATATCGCATAGGGCAAGGAAAAGAAAGATCACTATAGATCCTATAGCTGCATAAAGGCAAAAGGTCTATGGTCTTGAAAATTGCATATTCGCATGGAATGATACATCTCATACATCTTGCAGTTACTTACATCTTTTAGGGAAAGTATTTGCATCTCTAAGGGAAAGATCACCTTTAATCATAAGACAATGAGATCAATTTGGTAAATCACATGTAATTGTCTAACTCACATGAGATTCATAAAGGCGTGAATAGTTAGCATACGATGAACACCTCGATGTGCTAGGTTTGGTTAAGTTATGTTAAAATTCTGCCTAGTATCGCACTTAGGATGCCTATTTAATATTTGGGTCCTACCCACACTCTCAAATGTTAAGATTATCTAATCACCTGCACAAGAACGATCTAGGGTTCTCACCCTAAGGATCAGTTGACCAAATGCTAGACTCCCACAAGGAATTTAGGGACCCCAGGGCCAAAACGTTTATCGGCCTAGTAGGGTTAGGGTTTTGGATTGGGTCAGTAGGACTCCCAAACCCTACATCTTGATCAAAGGTATTCTTGACCAAGGAATACCGTGTGATGAGAAAAATAATCCCATAAGTTAGGTGCTGACACCTATCTCGTGCAACAAGCTGCAACGTCGTATGGTCTTGTGTCTAAATCACAAAACAGTCTTGCCACTCCTTAGACCAAGTTTGGCGAGTTCTAAGTACAAGTCTAATTTTCTAGAGGATGAGTAGTCATCTTGCTACATCACTCTTCCTTGGGACTAATTTGCCAAGCTAGGGTAGTTACGAATTGCCAAGAAAGCTGTTGAAAAACCAAGTTAGGGCAACAAGGTTGCCCAGGATTTATTGACTATAATATAAGGAAACCTAAGGTAGTGACAATTTGGGTTAACTAGGTATAAACCCTAACCCAAGGAAAGAGGATAATCAAGTAAATCAGCTTATGAAACCCTTGGGATCTTGCCAAGTCGCGATTGATCCAGGAGAAGAAATCACACCTTAGCAGTTGGCCGTTCAAACGACCACTGGAATGCTCGTGATTGTACACTTAGCTGCACTGTTTGTACTTATTTTCTCAAGGAACTAATTCAAAAAAAACAACTAATTCTTCAGGTTAAAAGCGTGGAAGGAGAGGCAATACCAGTTACTTCCGACGACTATCTGCCTGACCCTATCCAAGGGGGTTGTTAGCCGCGCTGGGTACATGGACCAAACCCGCCGCGAGAGGTCTCTCCATGGGTGCTTCTTGGAGCAGGAGGATGCTTGGGTGCCAAGGGAGACTCTAGCTGTAAATCCCTTGCCTCCGGATCCTGCATAAGAGGCCGACGCGACTCGATGGATCTCGAAGGCTGCATACTAGTCAACGGGTGAAACTTGGAATAGCGATCCCTGAGGATTGCTGGAATAGCCTTCGGGCAAGTTATTTGATGTATTCCAAATACTTATAAATAAAGATCAAATGTTGAAAAAGAAACTTGCTTGACATTGTTTTTCTGTGTTAGTGACTAAGTTATGTGAAGGAACCAGTGTTTAATTGGTTAATTAAGGAAGTTATTTTTGCTTGTCAAACTAAATGTGGTAGGTAATTAGATAACTAAGCAACCCGAGGAAAGTGCAGTGGACGTGACTCTGTGTCCGTCCTACAGAAGGGTGGTCCCGGTTGGCCAAGAACTTTTCTCAAAGGAATTGACAGAGAGATAACAATGACCTAGAATCTAGAGAGCTAGAGTCCCGATTTATAATGTTTTAGGGGAACGGAATGGGACTATGCCTTACGGGAAGAGAGGTCGAGCTTTGCATCCCTCTCATTTTCCATTCTCATTGAACCAAGTGCAATATAAATCCACTTCGACCCTGATGTTCTATCCAAAGTGGTTCGTCTGGGGCTCGACGCTAGCTACCTCCTAGGAGCTTGACTATTAGAAAAACCCTGACTCAGGTCGGTCCTAAGTGGGAATGGCCAGATGCTTCCGCTTCATAGCAGACTCGGGAAGACCTTGATCGCAAACCTCGTGACATTCCTTGGGAGTGTTGGGCAGTGCTTTCTAGACTCTCTTCCCGATGGGCTGCTAAGACATGTCCTACAAGTGGAGAGGGGGACACATTACATATTTAGTTCTGTAAGCCCTTTGTTGAGCGTGTGTAGATCCTCTATTCCTATTCCGTATTGATCTGTATGCCTTTGTAAGTGTGATGATGGATGAATGTGAATCTTGGGAAAGTTTTCCAATCTTGGAAAGGGATGAATATAAGTTCAGTTTAGCTTGAAGAAGTTGAAGATCTAGCTATTGAAGACTCGACTGAAGTGACACTGATAGTAGTGAGCTCCTAAGGGATGCTATAGTGGTCCTGGTGACCTTTCATATTAGACACACCTCTTGGAAGGGGTATCCATGACCTAATAGGGGTTATGAATGATTATTATTGATGATGTGATTGTACTATTGAGAGAGAGAGCCAACTCTATGAAAAACAATGTATCTATGGGTGAGAGATTGTGAGAGAAAGCTATGGAACCTTTGAAGAAGAATAATATGTGATGATTTCCATTAAAAGTGGTGTATTATCTTTTATCTTTGTGGTTTCTTGAAGAATTATATGAACAATATGAAGGGCATAATCAAATTTGGTTCTCAAGTTAAAGACATGGGAGAATTGTTTCTATGAAGCCGTGAAGATTTCTTGGTCTTGGTGTTTTTTTCCTTGTTGTGGACATATCAAATATGAAAAGTATGTTTGTTGATGATACAAGATAGATTTTTAGTAGAAACCCTATTTTCTTAGTTTTCCTCTTGAGGCTCCATGTTTTTGGTGCATAGCTAGGGAAAACTGCCATCAACAAGTATTAGAAATGGCTAAAAATAAAGGAAATGGCATTGAAAAGAAGATAAGAATTCAATGGATTCTTGCAAAGTTTCTTCTACCATTGAATAATTGGAGATTTTCATTGTAAAAGAAACTTTTTACAAGAATTTCATTCCACAATGGTGAAAACATATTACCATCATGATGCATGTTCTATGTGGTGGACTATTTTCTCTCCCTATTGAAGCAATAGACACATGCATCTTGGTGGCAATTAGTTTGGAAACAAACTAAAGTGCAAAAATGGAGAGAATGATCATCCATATGGGAGATTTAGCATTCATTGAGAAGTTTCCAAACATCATCAAGTGGGAGATCATGAAGAAGCTTCAGGAGTCATGATGAGTGAAGGTTCACAATAATAAGAAAGAAAAGAGTTGGAATTTGTTTGTGGATGCTCAACAATAGGATACATGGGATGCATGGTGCACTGACAATTTCATCTTTGTCCAATTAGAAACCCATTGGAAGTTGGTGGATAGAGTGTTCTTCATAACATACAATATTGAAACCATCAGAAAGCTGGCATTACTATGATGATAGTACCACAATGATCCCTAGAAGAATGAGTTTTGATACCTTCAAAATCGAATACCTTCCCCTTTGTAGCGGTCTGAAAGTTGAATTCAGAGACGTCAAAAAGAAAGAAGTAGAGGAAATGTTGGCAAGAGAGTCCTTAAGAGACTAAAGCCTCTTCCGATTCTGTTTTATTGAGTATAGATAAACTAGGTGGAGCTAACTCCCTGATGAATGATGCAATCAAGAGGCAAGAACTAGAATGAGTCCAGAGGTATGTGAGAAGAGAGAAGGCAAAAATCAAAGCTGAGAACGAGCTAGCAGTAAAATCCTTCTTTGAAACCCTAGCAACACTCTTTACAGAAGTCCCCATGGCGACTCAAGGTCCCCTTCCTAGCTAGATCCACTCTACAAATATTGGTGACAGGCTAGCGAATGTAGTCCCATTGCCCATCTTTAAAGGAGAGTACAATGAAGACCCTGATCTTCATGTAGCAGAGTTTATGGTAGCATGTGTGGCTAACAATACCAGAACCCCTGAGCATTGGTCGGCAATATTCTCCACCACTTTCAAAGGCACGGAGTTTCAACGGTATGAGAAACAAGCAACATAAACTTTTGGCACATGGAACATCCTGAAGTTGGCCTTTCTCACTAAATTCAAGCATGAAGGTTTTGAAAAGCTGATGTGAGAGGAGTTCATGCAGTCCTCTAGTGAACGAGTGGAAGATTATGTCTCTAGAATGAAATCCATAGTGAAGAGATGGACTAACCATAACTTGGATGAAGGCATCCAGAAGAGAGTTTTCCTTAGAGGCCTACAACTAGAAGTTCTCAAGTTTGTGGAATTGAGAATACTAGTCAATCTACAAGCTGCAATGGAAGATGCACGATTGTATGATGAAGTTGAAGCAAGGCTTTTGATGACCCTAGAAAGAGGATTTCTACCTCCTCCCATGCTAGGAATGGCATATCCACCAAATGTAGTCCCAGCAATAGTTCCCTGCCCCTACCCCCAGATGCAAATAGTGTCATAGTACAGTGCACCAAATCCACAGTGGCCGCAGATGAGAGTGCCTCAAATCATGGTTCAACCACAACAACAATGGCCTCAAACAATTACCTCAATAATAGCGACTCAACAATAGTGGAATCCTACCAATTGGAATCAACAACCCCTAGTCTCAACAGGAGCTCTAAATCAAAACCAAAATAGAGAACCCTCTTGATCGACCCAATCAATGTATGTGGTGATTACAAAAGCTTCCCAAAACCCTACTACAAGTACTCCAAGAGGTGAAAATTTGAAGGACTACCTATCCAATTCAGTCGCAAGCATCAAGAAGGAGTTGATGGATGTGATCACAGAACAGCTACAAATGCTGAAGGTGAATACCGTCAATATATCTACTCCTACGGCAAGTGGGAAAGATGTGATGCATTATAATACATAGTGTGGAAAGTGCCATCAAGTGGGACATTTACCCATTGAATGTACCCAAAAACCAACCATTCATGGAGCTTTCTATTCATATTGTTTAAGGAAGAACCATATAGAGGATATTTTCTCTCTAAAGGAGATGCAAAAAAGAATGAAGAAAGATGAAGAAGCGAGATTCAACTTGTTGGAATCCAAAATGACCACGTAGGACATTGGACCAAAGCCTAGGGAGTTTGGGCCTAATTTCGGTCTAAGGAGGTTTCCCTTTCAAAGTTACAGAGGACGATAGTCTTGTGGTGGCCAAAGATCAAAGGTGGAGTGTTATAGATGTGAAGAAAATGGTCATATCTCACTGCACTGTCCAAACCCTAGAAGGTCCATGGACTACAAAACCTAATGCAATCAATGCAAAGGAGAAGGCCATACTCTTAGAGATTGTCCAAGTCCTGCTCCTGTAAAAGCTACTCCCAAGACTCAACAGAAGACCCAAGAATTTTCTTCCAATTTGGTGGAATTGAAAGTTGCCGCAATTACACATGCTAGGAAAGGAAAACATGCAATTCCAAAGGAGAACATCCTCTTCTAAGACAGTGAAGTTCAACCTTCCTAGGGAGAAACAAAACAGTGTAGCACTGAACAATGTAGTACAAAGCACTAGAGAGTCACAAAGAGCTATAAGGATAGTTATAGAGATAAGACTATAAGTCTAGGAGATAGAGGATACTGAAGTACCTCCTGAAGGAGAAGAGATGTAGATGTTGCCACTCCTAGAAGAAAAAGGGGAGATAAAATTTAGTGTTGCCCCATTCTCTAGCCGATTGGAAAAGCCCATAGATCCTATCAAAGAAAATGACTAAGTCAAAGACCTAGACACCTTTAAACCAAATCTAACATTCCGATAGTTGTTGATGTTGTCTCCTAGTTGTTTAAAGAAATTAAAAAGCATACTAACGAGAAGAAAAGGCATAAGGATTGCTCCCTCCATAGCAACCAAGTCTAACAAAGCCCCAAAGCTTGTGAAGGAAGTGGATGTGGCTAACACCTTCCTAGATCCTGGTACCCTAGAGATTGACATGTGGATTGAAGGATGCTTTATAGCAGACACATTGATTGATGGAGGCTCATCAGTGAACATAATAACGGATGTTACAATGAAGAATCTAGGCTTGCAAGGAATGCAACCTATGCAGTGGCTGATTAGACTTGCAAACCAAAGCAGAATCAAGCCTTTGGGCATTCTCCTGTATCTGAAGAAAACCCTCGCAAGAAGGCATTATTGGATGACATATCTAGTGGTCAAACAAAATTCCTACAGGACCTCATACCCTCTATTGTTGGGATGACCATGCCTTTTTGAAGCAAGAGCACAAATGGATTGGTTCAAAGGAACCCTAACCGTAGATAGAAGATCCAACAAGGTGGTGCTGAAGTTGTATGGATCACAAAAAGGTAATGGATCCACTTCCATCAAAGTTGTAACAAACGCCTCCAATGAAGTAATAGATGGAACATCAAGAGATGAAGAGGCCGTCAAACAAATATTTCCCAAGAAAACAGAGGCACTGTCCTTGACAATGGGCATTGTAAGCCAACTGCCAAAAGAAGCAAAGTCTTTGTCAATGGGTGAATACCTCCTACCTAAACTCGAGAATTGACTGCTGAAGTCACCTCTAACAGTGAGATAGAAGCATGGATGTATTGTTCTCGTTGTTACATGGCTGTAGCAGAAACAAAGCTAGAGACAGATGCAGAGCTATAAACAAAGACAGAAACAAAGATTGTAGTAGAGACAGAAGCAGAGATAGATGTAGAAGAAGAAGAAGAGGACATAATAGAGATTCCGTTCTTCTCTTATAAAGCCCCCATAGAGGTAGAAACAGAGTCTAAAGAGGATGAAAATGACAATGCAGAAGAAGGCTATGAAAGCAAGCTAGAAGAGTCTATCCTACTTGCAAAAGATACAGATGAGGAAGAAATTTCAAAAGATCTAAAAAGAGAAAATTCTATGCTATTAAATAGAATGACTATTGGACTGATTAATGAGTCATGCTATATGTAAAATATCCATAAGAAATGGATTAAGAAGAAAAGTCCTTCCTTTAGTAGTGGTTCTTGCCGCCCTAATCCACTCCTCTCATGAAAAGATGATGACAATGCACCTCGCCAACACTACCAGTTTGACAGCTCAAACAGAACGTAGAAGGTTCCTTCTATATGTGAGGTTCTTGGATGCATCCTCGGAAGATGAGTCTTCGAGGCAAGAAGTAACTCATCCCCAAACCAAACCTAAAACCACAATGATACCCTTGCAGCTTTCCAAGCAAGCTAAATCTCCACTGATAGAGGAAGTTCGTTCTAGTGAATCATCAAAATAGGAAACCACTCCCTTGAAGGAGTCGAATCTCTACCTAGAAGCCATCTGTGGGACATTCATCCGTGAAGTGAAAGGTGAAAAGCAGTTAACTTTTATGGATGCTGAGGGTACCGAAATGTCATCTGAAGGTGGGTATCAATCTTCCAAAGTCCTGCATGACCTCCTAAAAGAGAACTTAGATGTATTTGTATGGTCATACAAAGATCTGAAGGGGATTGATCCCACAGTGTGCCAACATCATATTAACCTAGAGCTTTGATGCCAAGCTCATGAGGCAAAGACAGAGGTGTATGAATCCAGATTACTTTTCCCTAATGAAGTCCAAATTTCTAAAGGTCTTTGAAGTTGAGTTTATCTATCTAGTGGCTAATAGTGAATGGGTTTTTCCCATTGTGGTAGTACCCAAGAAGAATGGAAAGCTACGAATATGTGTGAACTTCCGACAGCTGAACTCCAAGAGCAAGAAGGGTCATTTCCTCATCCCTTTCATAGACCAACTATTGGACACATTGCCACACCATGAGATTTATTCTCTCTTGGATGGATTCAATAGATATAACCAAGTCCAAATCGCAAAAGAAGATCAATCTAAACCAACCTTTATAATAGAATGGGGAACCTATGCTTACAAAGTGATGATGTTCGGGCTCTGTAATGCTCCTACTACATTCCAAGGAGTGATGATGGCTACATTCCAAAACCATCTGCATGATTTCATTGAGGTGTACCTAGATGACTTTTGTGTATATAGCCTAATATGTGAGCATTGGGGACACCTAGAGTAGTGCTTGGACAGATATCGAGAGTATGGTATTGTTAGGAGTTCTTTTAGGCCATATTGTCTCTGCACAAGGATTAGCAATAGACCCCACAAAGATTGAGAAGACCGTACCCTTAATAGAACCAACCAACCTCAAAAAATTGAGGGGATTCCTTGGCCATGTGGGCTATTACAAAAGGTTCATTGCACACTTTGTGACAAAGGCAGCTCCCTTAACACAATATTAGTGAGTTTGGGAATCTCCCAATTCCCATTTTTTGAATACTAAAAAGATGGCACCTGGATAGCATACCCATAAGTTTCTCAAATCCATATGATGTGACCTATCATTGGAAAGCGCTTGAAAAATGGAATCTATTGAGCTATAGAGCACTCAATTTGGAGTTATAGTTTTCAAGTTATGACAAATCCAAAGATTTGACCACGTGTCCCAAACTTATGGGAAATTCCCATATTCCCCAATATGGTGTTCCTTGCATAAACTCCTCAAAAAACATGCAGCATTCAAGTGGAGCACTGATTGTGATAAGGCATTCAATAGCTAAAATAGTGCTTGATTGAAGCACCCATCCTATAGCCTCCTGATTGGACAAAGGAGTTCCATGTGCACATTGATGCATCAGTCAAAGGCCTAGGTAGTCTTATGCCAAAAGGGCCCCTCGAAGTTAGATCAACCTATCTATTATGCAAGTAAGAAAGAAACCGATAGAGAATGAAACTACACAGTGACAGAGCTTGAGTGCCTAGCAACAGTGTTTGCCTTACAGAAGTTTTGACACTACCTACTTTCGACACACTATAAATTCTACGTGGACCATGAGGCCCTGTCCTTCCTAATGAACAAGGCTAATGTGAAGGGAAGAATGATGAGATGGCTCCTTCCATTTTAGGAGTTTGACTTTGAAGTGGTTACGAAACCCTATCACTCCTATGTCTTGGATGATCATCTATTGTGAATCCCTCAAAGAAATGATAGAGGGAAGGATGATCCAGAACTTCATGATGCTTCTATGTTTCTAGTCAAAATTGTTATCCCATTGTATGCAGACATCGCCAACCTCTTCGAAACCCAATAGTATCCCCCTGGTATCTCAAGTCGTGAGAAGAAGAAGCTTATGTTGGAATCAGCCCCCTATACCTTGTTAGGTGGTGCTCTATACAAGAAAAGAAAAGATGAAGTCCTATGTAGATGTGTTGCAGGAGAAGAGATTGGATTAGTGCTAAAAGCATGCCATGAAGAGCCCTATGGTAGACACTTTGCAAGGGAAATGACAGCCAGAAAGACCTTGCTTGTAGGATGTTGGTGGCCAACCCTCCGCAAGGGTGCCTATGACTATTGCAAATGTTGTGATGCTTATCAGAGAATGGGAAAGCCTACCAAATCTAGTGTCATGCCATTCCAACCCATTCTTCCCCTAAAGCCATTCCAAAAGTGGGGAATCAACTTTGTTGATCCCATTGATCTATCAACCAGAAGGAAGCAAAACAAATACATCTTGGTATGTATAGACTACATGACAAAAGTGTTGTGAAGCCAAAGCTATCAAGTGGATGATGGCAACAACATGGCCTTGTTCCTGTATGAGAATATCATCACCGATTTTGGCAATCCCCTCGAGCTTGTTAGTGACAGAGGTACTCACTTCTTTAACAAGATTATGGAAGAATTGACAAAGTTGTACAAGATCCACCATCTGACAAATCAATCCCCTTCAGATCTTTGTATGACCATACAAATATATCTAAGTTCTCTTTCAGGAGGTCATGAAAGACCAATAGTTCTTCTTTTGGAAGACTGATGCCCACCTTCAGGTGACGTCCAGTACCCTCAGCATCCATGAAAGTTAATTTATTTTCACCTTCCACTTCATAGATGAATGTCCCACGGATGGCTTCTAGGTAGAGATCCATCTCCTTCAAGGGAGTGGTTTCCACTTCTCATGATTCACTAGAACCAACTTCCTCTATCAATGGAGACTTAGATTGCTCCTTGGAAAGCTGAAAGGTTATCACTGGGGTTTTAGGTTTGGTTTGGGGATAAGTTACTTCTTGGCTTCCAAAGGGCGCTAGAGTCATTATGTTTAAGATCATGGGGTTTTTTGTTTTTGGAGCTTCTGAAATTTCTTCCTCATCTATACCTTCTATGAGTAGGATAGACTCTTCTAGCCCACTTTCATAGTCTTATTTTGCATTGTCATTTTTGTCCTCTTCAAACTCTATTTCTACCTCTATGGTGGGGTACTTTATAAGAGAAGAACATGCTCTTTCTTATGTCCTCAGCTTCTTCTTCTATGTCTGTCTCTACTACAATCTGTTTTAGTCTTTATTTTTGGCTATGCATCTGTTTCTGTCTCTATTTCTACTATGGCCATGTAACAGGGAAGAACGATACATCCATGCTTCTATCTCGCTATCGGAGGTGAATTCAAAAGTAAATTTGGGTTCATTGAGGGTTGAGATGATTTGATTTTTGGTTGATTTTTTATGTTTTTTTGACTGAATGGTTGATTTTTTATGGATTTTGAATTATGTTTAGCTATTTTGGAAGTGTTTGAAAGTATTTTGGATGAAGCTGATTATGTTTTGAAAGCTCTTGTTGGTTTATAATGGAGATATGATGTTCTCGCATGTTCTATTGATGTCCTGTTAGTGTATGGTTGTGCATGTTTGAGTCTGTTGACCTTATATTTTGCTTTGTTTTTCTTTTGTATGAGGTGTTAGAGTAAGGATTGATGAAGTTTGAGAGTGTTTGGAAGTGTTTTGATTGATTCTTGATGGTTTTGTGTGATTTTCTTTATCTAGCTGCTAAAGACTTGAAGTAAAGACTGAAGTGACAGTGACAATAGTGAGCTCTCAAGGGACACTGTAGTGGTCCTGGTGACCTTTCATACTAGACATACCTCTTAGAAGGGGTATCCATGACCTAATAGGGGTTATGAATGATTATTCTTGATTATGTCATTGTACTATTGAGAGAGAGAATGTATGAGAGAGAGAGAGAGAGCCAATTGTGAGGGTAGGTATGGAACCTTTAAAGAAGAATAATATGTGATGATTTCCATTCAAATGGGTGTATTCTCTTGTATCTTTGTGGTTTCTTGAAGAATTCTTTGAAGAATATGAAGGGCATAATCAAATTTTGTTCAAGTTAAAGCTGTGGGAGAATAGTTTCTATGAAGTTGCATGAAGAATTCTGTTACCCAAGTAATGATATGAGAAACAAAAGAAAATTCACTCTATGAGAGGTTCAACACTTTCTATAGAAAACATCTACAACATACAGAATCATTAGACAATAGGCAACACATTGGAGAAAACACACAGGACACAAATGTAAAACAATATGAATAAAATGAGAGTCCATACAAGACATGTGATTTTTATCACATTGTTTTGAAGAGAGAGATTCATATAATCTTTTGTAAAAAGAATTAAGGGTAATAATAAAAGTGATTATTTTTATTGCATTGCAAAAATCAATTAAAAATCATTCTTCTTTTGTTGCTTTCTACTTCCCATCTTTCTATTTGTCTTCAAGTAAGAATGTGGTGCTTTTATTGTGTAAGAGGTATCTTTGCCTCCTATAGATTGCAATGAGGGTTATTTTAAGGATTAACTACTAAGGCATAAGCATTGTAGCACAAGAAGTATCCACTTATTGAACCTTTTCAACATAGAATATAGCCAAAAATATTATTGATGTATTTTTAAAGTGTAAAATTGTATCTATGTTTAGATATGTGGAAATATAATAAATATATAAAGAATTTTTAGATAAGAAATAATATGATTTCTTTACATTGTCATGTTTAAAATAGTTGTCACTACATGGTGATGTACTTTTGAATACTACATTAAGAAAACATACAGCAACCTTAAGTAGCAAACATGGAAAATACATAATGCATATACAAATTTCTAGCATCACTCATCCATTAAACAAATTATTAGTACTCTTCTACAAATGTGGCACCTACAATGGAACCTTACTAAATGTTTGTCCCCAATATGCCTGCTAAGTATATGATATGATCACGCACTATGTATTGTATGGTACATTGAAGAGTATCTTGATATTGTGAAGGCAACATGTTTGTCCTACTTTATAAAGAAAGAAAAGCAACTTCTCTATTGGGCCTCTCTACTAGTAGCTTTTCATTCAACATAATTGTCCTCTATGCTAAGGTCCTTTGAGTATTTTGCAACAATTCATATTTCCTTTATACACTAGTGGCATAAACTAGTTGGAGAAAAGGATTAGTATTTGAGCTAATATCATAATCCTTAAGGAATATGATAACACTTAGTAGCACTACTTAGAGAAAAATACAGTATATGAGCTTAAATGTGAGGTATAAATCAAAAACTAGTAGAAATATGAAAATTCTTGATGCTTTTTTTTTGTGAGAATTTTAATCATTCTAAGGCCATAGATGAGCTCATAAGGCCATTCTAATTATTTTGTCTACAAACATGCTAAATGCTAAAATGGTTATATTATTAGCTATTTCTTGTTGAATTTTTGGGTGATTTTTGTTTGCTTTTGTGGTCAATTGATTGGTTTTTGGATGGTTTTGAAGTATTTTGAAGTGTGTTAGAATGGATTGAGTAGGTTTGAGAAGCTCATGATGGTTTTTAGTTGAGTTCTAATGTGTTGATTGGTTTTGTGGTATGTCTATTTGGTTCTAATAGGTTTATTTTACCAAAGTTGTGATACATTTTCTTTTTTTTGAGAGGTTATGATTGTGAATGAGTGGTTTGAGAGTGTATTGGATGGTCTTTGATGGCTTGAGTTAGTTTTAGTTTGAATCATATGGTTTTTATGCCTCTTGCAAACCTTCTGTAGTGTCTTGTTGAGCTTATGTATGCCTTCTGTATGCTTCTATAAGTGTTATGATGGATGGATGTTTAGCTTGGGGATGCTTTCTAATCTTGGAAAGAGAAGGATGGAAGCTCTTAATAGCTTGAAGAAGTAGAAGAAGTAGCTGATGAATATTGTGACTATCACCTTTGTGCATAGCCTCATTATAAGTGAACGGCTCACTAGCATCTGTCACCATAACATAATTTATAGAGGGCACAAACCGATCAGGCTATGTCTATCTCTAATAGACCACTACAAAATAGGTTGTGCAGCCTATACCTCTTATCTAACATCATGGTCTTGGGCCACTGGACCATTAGTTGATGTAGGCTGTCTAGCTAGTTGTGCAGTAACAAGACACTCTTCTTGAAATATCACCCTGTATACCTCAACGACAAGCTCGGGCTACTTATGCATTTGCTCTTCATGAAAAACAATATCATGGCTATAGTTGACCTTCCAAGCCTTTGGAATAGGTGATAGCCCATCTCACCTGTATCCCCATATCCAAGAAGTGATAGTGACATTCATGAGCTCTCAATGGTCAACGTAGTGGCTTTGGTGCCTCTTCATATCAAGCATACCTCTTGGGAGAGATATCCATGACCAATAGAGGATTATTGAGTGTGATTATTTTTTATTCTCATGTATTATTGAGAGAGATCATATGTGAGAGAGATATCATATATGAGATAGCCAATTTCTATGAAGAGACATATTTATATGAGAGAGATTGAGAGGAAGACTATGAAGACTATAAACATGATGAAATATGAATACTATGTGATGAATTCCATTCAAGTTTTAGCTTTTTTTGTGTTCTTTTGGTTCTTTTATGGTTTCTATGAATATTATGTTGAAGTTTTATTGTGATAAATCCATGGGAGATTCTCTATATGATGATATATGAAGATTCATTGTTCTTGATGTTTCTTTTTTCTTGTAGTTGATTAAAGTATAAAGAACATTCCTATTGGTGAGACATGATAGGTTTTCTTGTAATAGTTTCCCTATTTTCTTGGTGTTCCTCTTGAGGCCCTATGTTTTTTGTATACAGTCAGGGAAACTAGCATCAACAAGCACCAACAGAGGCTAAAAATGGAAGGAGTGGTACTGTTTGAGAGGAATAAAAGCAATGAAAGATTGTAGAATTCATGCTATTATTGAAGAATTGGGGATCTTCATTACTAAATCCACTTTCCACAATTACATTCCTCAATGGAAAAAACATGTCACTATCTTGATGCCAGCTCTATGTGATAGATTGATCCCATTTTCTTTTGAAGTTTCAAATAGTTATATCACTATAGACAATTGTTTCCCACAAAACTAAATACCAAAATAGACAGAATGAGTATCAATAGAAGATTTAGCCTTCATTGAAAATTTTCAAGACATCATTAAGTGAGAGATTGTGGAGAAGCTTTACGAGTCAAGGTCAAGAGAGATTCACAAGAATAAGAAGGAAAAGAACTGGGACTTATTTGTGGATGCACAATAGCAAGATATATGGGACGCATGGTGTACTAACAACCTTCTATTTGTCCAATTTGCAACCCATTGGAAGCTAGTAGATAGAGTGTTCTTCACAACTTTATGCTATTGAGACTCTCTAAAGTTGGTACTATCAAGGCAATGGCACTATGGTAATCCTTAGAAGAATGAAATTTGATACCTTCAAAACTAAAAATATTCCTCTCTATAGTAGTATGAAAGTGGAATTTAGAGACGCTGAAAAGAAGGAAGTAGAGGAAATGTTGGCAAGGGAGCCCTCCAGAGGCTGAAGCCCCTCTCATTTCCTTTAGTTGAGTACAAAAAATTTGGGTGGAGCCAACTCCCTAATGAATGGCGTGATCAAGAGGAAAGCACGAGAACAAATCCAAAGGTACATGAGAAGAGAAAAAACAAAAATCAAAGCTAAGAACAAGTTAGCAACAGGAGATTCCTTTGAGACCCTTGCGACACTCTTCATAGAAGTCCAAATGGAGAATCAAGGTCCCCTTTCCAACCAAATCTATCCTAAAAATGTTGATGACATGCCATCAAATGTAGGCCCATTGCCAATCTTTAAGAGAGAATACAATGAAGGCCCTGATCTTCATGTAGTTGAGTTCATGGTAGCATATGTAGCCAATAATGCTAGAACCCTAAAGCATTGGTTAATAATATTCCTCGCCACTTTCAAAGGTGCAGTGTTTCAGTGGTATGAGAGATAAGCGACAGGAACTTTTGGCACATGGGATGACCTAAAGGTGTCATTTCTCACCAAATTCAAGCGTGAAGGTTTTGAAGAGTAGATGCAAGAGAACTTCATGATCAACCATAACTTGGATGAAGGCATCCAGAATAGAGTTTTTTTTAGAGACCTCCAACCAAAATTTTGTAAGCTTGTGGAGGTGCGAGGACTAGTCAACCTATAATGTGCAGTGGAATGTGTTAGACTGTATGATGAAGTTGAAGTAAGGCTATCAATGACCTCAGGAAGAGGACTCCTACCTCCTCCAATGCTAGGAATGGTATACCCATCAAATGTAATTTTAGGGATTGTTTCCTACCCCTAGCCTTAGATGCAAATAATATCGTAGTACAATGCACCAAATCCATAGTGGCCATAGACAGCAGTACCTCCAATGATCGCTCAACCACAATAGAAGTGGCCTCAAATGGTTACCCCAATGAAAAATCAACAATAAGAGTGGAATCCTACCAATCAAATCGAGCAAACATTCCCAACAGGAGCTCTGAACCAGGATTAGAAAACAAAGGATTTTCTTGATCAACTCAACTAGTCTATGTGATGATTATAGAGACTCCACAAAATCCTTGTCCAAGTACTCCAGGAGAAGAAATTTTGAAGGATTATTTGTCTAACTCAGTTGTAAGCATCAAGAAAGAGCTCATGGATGTGATTATAGAATAGCTACAAATATTCAATGTGAATACTGCTAGCATATCCAATACTATAGGAGTAGGAAGAGATATGATACAATCAAATATGTAGTGTAGAAAGTGCCATCAAGCGGGACATTTATCCATTGAATGTACCCGAAAGATAACTATCCCTAGAGAATTTTGTTCATATTTCCTAAGAAAGAACCACACCGATGATATCTGCTCTATGAAGGAGATGTATGAAAGGAGGAAGAAAGATGAGGAAGCAAGGTTCAACCTATCAGAATCCAATATGAAAACCCAAGATATTGCCCAACCAAAGCCTAGATAGTTTGGTCCTAATTTCGGTCCAAGGAGGTTCCATGACCAAAGTTATAGAAGAAGACACTCTAGTTGTAGGCAGAGATTAGAAGTGGAATGCTACATATGTGGACAGAAGGGTCATATCTCCCCAATTTACCAAACCCTAGAAGATCCATAGATTACAAGCCCCTTTGTATTAACCATGCAAAGGAGAAAGCCACATTGCTAAAAACTATCCCAATCTAGCTCTTGTCAAGGCTAATCCCAAGAAATAACGAATAGACAAATTAGGAACCTACTCCAACTTGGTGAAATTGGAATTAGTTGCAATCATGCATGCTAATAAAAGAGAAAAAATAGTTTAGAAAGAGAATATTTCACCTACAAAAGCTATCAAGTTCAAGCTCCCAATAGAGCCATAGAGTAGTACAATACATGATAGTATAGTGTAGAATAGTCTAGTGCCACACAAGGATGAGGAGATAGTCTAGGACACATAACCAAAGGATCAGGAAACAGAAGAGGTGGATGTAACTCTAGTAATAGACAAAGTGGTGATAAACCCTTGCTTGAAGAAAGATGAAAAATTAAAGTGGGCATCACCCCATTCCCTAGTCGATTGGAAAATCCTGTGGATCCCATCAAAGAGTATGACTTGGTGAAGGACTTGAATATCTTTTTCTCTAATTTGACATTCTAACAACTATTAATTCATTTGTCTAGTTGCAGAAAGAGTTTCAAAAGTATTCTCACATGAAGATGTGGCCTAAGGATTGCCAACCCTGCAATTGTTACCAAATATAATAAGTCCCCAGAGCCTATGAAAGAAATGGACGTGGCTAATACCTTTTTGGATCCTAACACTCCAGAGACTAGCATCTCGATAGAAGGATGCTTCATTGCAAGTATATTGGTAGATGGAGGTTCTTCAATGAACATCATGATGTATGTGACGATGAAAGATCTAGGACTGCAAGGCATACAACCTACTTAGTGGATCATCAAATTGGCTAATCAAAGTAGAATCAAGCCTTTAAGCAGTCTTCCTTATATCAAGACCACAATATAGGAAGTGATTATTGGATGACATACCTGGTGGTAAAGCCCAACTCTTATGGAACATCTTATCCTCTATTACTCAGAAGATCATGGTTGTTTGAAGCATGAGAAAGGATGGATTAGTTTAAAGAAACCCTAATCCTAGGTAGGGGACCCAATAAAGTAGTGTTAAAGCTCTATGGTTCACATAAAGGAAATGGATCCACCTCCATAGAAGTCTCTTTTAACTCCTCCAATGAAGTAGTGGATGAAACATCAGTCAAAGAAGACATTGTCAAGGAAATTTTTCCAAAGAAACCTAAAGAATAGTCCCTAATAGTGTGCACTCTGAAAGTCAACTCCTGAAAGATGTAAATAGAATTTGGATGTTTTTGCTTGGTCTTTCAAAGACTTAAAGAGGATAGATCCCATTGTATGTCAATATTACATTGACCTAGAGCCTAATGCCAAGCTTGTATGACAACATCAAAGGTGTATGGCCCTAATCAAGATAGAGTTGTTGAATCTCTTAAAAGCTAAATTTATCTACCTAGTGGCTAACAATGAATGGGTTTGGCCCATCATGGTCAATGGGAAGCTCCAAATCTATGTGGACTTTTGAAAGGTGAATTCCAAAACAAAGAAAGATCACTTTCCTATCCGCTTCATCGATCAATTGTTAGACATGGTGATGGGCCATGAACTCTATTCCTTGCTGGATGGTTTTATTAGACACAATTAGATGCAAATTGCAAAAGAAGATCAATCCAAAAAAACCTTCACTATAGAATGGAGGACTTTCCTACAAGGTGATGCCATTCAGGCTTTGTAACCCCCTTGCTACTTTTCAGTGAGTCATGATGGCCGTATTCCAAAATAGCTTGCATGATTTCATTGAGGTATATTTAGATGATTTCTATGTCTTCAATTTGCTCTACAAGCATTGGGGACACCTAGAGTAATGCTTTGAAAGATGCCAAGAGTATGGGATCTCCCTCAACCCTAAAAAATGCCTCTTTGGAGTCTCTTCAGGTGTTCTATTGGGCCACATTGACTCCACACAAGGAATATCAACAGACCCTACCAAGATTGAAAAGATTGTAACCCTAACTGCACTAACTAATCTAAAATAGTTAAGAGGATTTCTTGGCATGTGTGCTAGCACAGGAGGTTCATAGCACATTTTACAACAAAGGTAGCTCCCCTACACAAGCTCCTAAGGAAAGATGTAGAGTTTATTTGGACAAGATGACAGTGAAGAAGTCTTTCATATGTTGAAGAAATGCCTGATCAGAGCTTCCCTTGTACAACCTCCTAATTGGATGTAATATTTCCACGCAATAAAAGTTAGTTGGTTAGTTCGAAAGTTAGTTAGTCAATTAATAAGTTTGTAAGATTACTAACTAAAGACTAACTAAGGTAAAAACTAACTAATATTAATAACTAATAATTTTATTTAATTAAAAATATATTTTAAAATAAATTGAGAGTCGTAATCTAACATTTTTCTCGGTTTGACAAGGACCGTAGCCACCCTTCATAGAAGTTACAACGTGAATGAGACTTATGAGCCATAGAAGTTACAACGTGAACGAGACTTATGGATAGTCCAAAAATATTAAATTTTGGGCAAAACTAGGATATTTTAGATATTATCCTAAAAGATAGAACTGTATGTCATTTAAAAGTAAAGACAAGTGATATTTTAGTTAGTTTTGGAGATTTTATAAAAGGAAAAAAGATAAAGAGAGAGATTGGCAAAATTGTGCACGCCATGATCGTACTACAAGCAATAGATAGCACTTCGAACAGAGAAAATAAGAAGGAGTGAATTGAGAACTTTCTAATCAAGTGTCTTATGGTTTTACCCGCCCTTTTGGAGCCAATGCAACCATCAGATTTATGATCGGAGCATGAGATCACTGAGTCTTCCAAGAGCTCCTCCACTCTTGTTCTCAACCTTATCCCCTCCTCTCTAATTCATTATAAATATGAGGCATGGGGAGGCACAAGGGAGCATAAGGAGACCTCGAGAGGCTGCGAGAGAGAGGTAGAGAGAAGGATACCCCTCTAAGAGATTGTGAGAGAGAGCTTGAGGAAGAGAGAGAGAGAGAGAGAGAGAGAGATGAGCTACCCCGAGAAGCTGCACAATTCCCTCTATCTCGATCCTCAACTTAGCCATCTTATCTTACGCTCTCCCATCTCAAATCTATTCTGCCTTCTTAATCTCTTGAGTCTATTTGTGAACGATGGCCCCCAAGCAAAGAATGTTGCATGTGGATAGCAATCCTACAACTGACAACAATGAAGCTTTGGGCAAAGGCATCACTGTCAATCCAACTGTGGTTCCGATCATAAGTAATTTATTTTCTAAATTGTTAGATGCTTGCTTTGATTCTCGCATGAGATACATTAGGCCCATGCTATGACATACGAGAATAGGTCCTGGAAAGGGATAATCTCTTCTCACATATTTAGAAGATGGAGTTTGCAAAGTGCATGTATCAAGGGAAGTTAATTGCACTAGTTATGTATGGCTTATTCATTGATAAGGAAATCAATCAGGGGTTATGAATAGCATAATTGTAAAAAGAATAACGCTAAGAATTGTGCATGCAAGTATTAAGTAAATTTTGCATAGAATCGCTCTTTGACACCAAGGGGGAGAGCAAATATGAGATGGAATTATTATCACGTCCATTCTTGTATTGTTTGGAAAAAATACAATTAGTTTATTGGATTGATTAAACAACACCCTAAATGCTTTTTACAATCAACTAATTGTTGTATTGTGATTTGGATAAATATTCCAAGTGCTTATATCTGATGAGAAAAGCATGGCAAGGGTCATTAATGAGAATAAGCCATGGGGAATAAATGAATGTTTTCCTAGAAGATGATATTAGGATCGATTGCCTTGATTATGCTTGATTCTTAATTGGATTAATTAAGGAAGTATATTTTGCACGCATGGATCATCTTTAAGAATGCACCACGGATTACCCCGAGAGGGCACTACTCGATTCACAGGCCAATGGTCGAGTGGTGAGAAGGCCAACCACAGAAATTGCATCTCACTCCTAGACCGCTTGTGGGTGTCAGGTAGACTTTTAGATACCCCTTGCTTGTCCAGAATGGAGTTGGAGATCCCTGTTGTCGTAGGATTTCGAAAGCAAAGTCGCAACCAGAGAGGGCTTTGAATAATTTCAGGATAGAAGGTCAATCTAGCAAGATCAAATTCAATTTGAAAGCTGAAATTCAGATAATATGTGACATACAATCAGCTTCATTTGAATAGGAGCCTCTCCAATAAACATCTTGACAAAAATTCATGTCATATAAACAGCAGTTCTCTTGTATAGATAAAAAAAATCTGTAACAGCCAACCAGATGTGGTGCAATTTTTCACAGATATACATAGCTCATTCATATGGTAGCAGCCACATGAATGGATTTGCTACCTCTATGTCTGCACCATCTCTAGTCTCTGAATCTGTAAACAACCAAGGTGTTCCATAGGTAATCTGAGTATTGAAAATATTATTCAGCTTGATCTCATATTAGAAGTACAAAGCCTCACTATCCTGCTTTCAATCATGCACAACATTGGTAATATGAGGAGATTCTAATGCAGGCTTGTAAGCCTGCATCAATGTATTTCCACCTTTCAAAGCATCAACAGGATAAACTCCATCTTCAAAGGCATGTTGTTCTGGATCAGGCTCTAAGAAAAGTCGTGGTAATTGTAGCGAATCTGTAACAATATGGATAAGCACAGATGCAAGCAATTTAATCAGGATGAAGCTTGTTTACAAGACCAATGGTTACAACGTTTTTGTCAATCTTCTCTGCCACAAGTTATCCTATGTTGATGTTGATGAAGTCAATTGGGTATAATGTAATGCCATCAAAGTCATTGTTTTTATAGTGGCCAGTAATTTTCAGATTTTTAGCAGTATCCTTTGGATTTCAATCGTCTTCAACACAGCGATTTCACCGCATTGTCTTCATCGCAACGTCCTCACCCTTTATCTTCATCTTCTTTAGTGCTTGTTCTTCTTTTGCTGCATTGATTTGTTTTCTTTGACTTCTCATCCTTCAGCTTCACTGTGGCCTCAATCTCTCCTTGAGCACATTGTCCTCTCTCGTCATTGTCGCTTCATCTTTTACTATCCTTTCGTGACTGCAGGTCACCTTTGACTTTGGCTCCTTCCTCGTCTCGTCTTGTCCTCGGCTTCTACCTCTTCAGAGCTTTTTCCTTTTTTACCTTTGATGTCGTCTCCCCCAGTTTTTCTGGTTGATGGTTTATATCCTGCCTTCAAAGTTAAGGACACCTCGCCAATGCCTTCTTCTCTGCCATCTAGAAATTCTGGATTGGAAGGTGCGCCAACAGGCGCTGTCCACCAACAGTCAAGAAGTTTTCCCAGGAGGCCGATTCCGCACCAATAATCTCTGTTTTTCCTCCTCCCCCATCTCCAGTCCCCTGGATCCGTAAATAACTGAGTCCTCCTGGAACGGGATTTCTCCCTCTATAATTGGAGGTGTAAGTCCTCCGATTACCAACTCCGTTTGCCGTGTGATTAGTGAAGCTATCAATGGAAATCTTGGTCGAGCTATTAATTCAGGGTCTGCCCTGAATGTTCCAAATTTGACTGAATCACATGTCAATTTGGGACCAAACAGTGCCTCTAGAGGTCTTGGTATCGAAGAGTAAACCACATTGTGCATATAGTCCAACAAGTGTATTAGCCATAGGAAGATCTTGTTCAAATCCTTTTAAACCAATCTCCATGTGAATGACTTGGCCCTTACTCAAATATTTCATGCACAGAAGCTTTCAAGGCACAAACAATAGTGGCAACATCTGGACAAACATCCTTTAATTGCATGTGATGATAAGAAGCAAGTGCCTTGACAATTGGTCCATGTTCAGCATAGCCTGCAATCAGCGAAGTCCACAACACAAGGTCACGAGCTGGCGACTTATCAAAAACCTCCTGAGCCTTTGACATCATCTCAAACTTTGCATACATCTCAATTTTGCTGCTTTCAATAGATGTATCTGTTTCCAATCCACTCTTTGCCATGTCCAAAAGTAATTTTTCACCTTTGTCAATGGCTCCCATGTTACCACATGCCTTCAGCATAGAGCAAACGTGAAAGCATTCGGATAAATATCATCAAGTTTCATCCATCTGAAACATTCTAATGCTTCATGGAAAGGTTAATGTTCAGCATATCCTGCAATCAGTGTCATCCAGGATAGGACATCTTGAGCTGACATCTTAATGAACACTTCTTGTGCATCTGAAACCAACCCCCATTCCACATACATGTCAACTAAAGCATTACAGATAAGTTCCTCTTACTCCAAACCTCTCTCCACTATACTGCCCACGCAAAACATCACAACAACTAAGCATGTACAAAGTAACAAATGTCACACACACAACTTTTTGGTGGATTTCACACCTCGGATGCGCAGCAGTACGACATCCACCCCCTCTAATCCTGCGCATCCTCTGGATGGGCCAACTACCCATGATCATTATTGTCAAGATCCAGGAACAGATCAATCTCTTCATTGTGTATTTCCGGTATATCAGCAAGATTATTTGTCATATCATCTATCTCTTCTATTGGAGTTTCTTCTTGTTGCTCTTCTCTTGCAAAATCTTCCAATGCATAATCCTCATCATCTCTTTTCTTGAAAATCTTGATTCTTTTTCCTACAATATGTTGAGATATTGAGCTCCACTCATGATACGCCAGGGTGACCGTTGTGTATTTATGTCACCGACTTGTCAGTTGCAGACGCGGTTGGTACACCGCCCATGAATAATAGCTACATGATAGCTATCCTTATCTACTCTAGTTCATGGCTCAGTTAGTATGCCACCTTAGTTAGTTGAGTTTGGTTTGAGACCCATATATAGGGTTCTTCTATTTCTTTGTACTTGAGTTCTTTTTGGCTTACACAACTAAGAAGAGGAAAACTGTTTTCAGCCTCCACCCTTGTGTGTCTTCCCCCATTGTGCAAGCAAGAAAGCTTCAAGCGAGACTCCTTCCTTCTCTCCCACAATCTTGACATGGTATCAGAGCCTCGTTCATGGTAAGGAGCTCAAGAAAGCAAGCCAAGCTCGCAGTGTTCTGGTAAGAGGAGCAGTGTTGCTTTCATTTTCTATTTCGGGAGCAGATCTCTGCAGGTAGCACAGCCGGAAAGTGCAGGAGTACATTGTCTCAAGTTGCGACGCCCTTCGCGGTGAAGCAAGAGGGCAGTATATGCTGCGGGAAAGGCTTTAGCCCTTGGCAACCTTGTTTTTTTGATTTGAGGCCATTTCGAGGCTTGTTTTGGAGATGGAAGTTTTCTGCACGCACTCAGGAAAAGGTCCAATTTTATGCTGTGCAGCCACTGTTCTACAGGTCGGTGAATAGTTACTGTAAAAATTGCATTGTATGCTTGTGCGCAGAGACATTGGGAGTTACAGAATCATCCCTGTTGCCTGTTGATGCAAAATCGTCACTAGGAAGTGACTGTGTGGTCAAATACCACTTTCGCCAGTTTTGCTGATTTTCCCTTGTGAGGGTGAAGCTGTGGTTTTTGTAGTGACAGAATTTTTTGCAGTCTTCTGTAATGGCATCTGATTCTCTTTCACAGATTGTCACTGAAAAGCTTGACAAGAACAACTTCCAAGCATGGAAGTTTAGAATGACGAATTTCCTTATGGGAAAAGGATATTGGGAATTTGTTGTAGGAAATGAAGAAGAACCAGTTCTTCCTGATGTTCCCAATCAACAGCAAATGCAGGCATTCAAAACATGGCATGAGAGAGCCAGGAAAGTTATGTATTGGCTATCTATCAGTATTTCAGACTCGATGATTGTGCATATTCAGGATGCAAGTACGCCAAAGGAGGCATGGGATACTTTGTCAAAAATGTATAGCACAAATACGCAAGCCAGGAAAATGCAGCTCAAGCAAGAGTTGCATAATGTGCAAAGAGAAAGTATGAGCATCAACGACTACCACATGAGGGTGAAGAAGATTGCAGATGCACTTGCTTCCATTGGGTCGCCAGTGGAAGATGATGATTTGGTTTTCGTGACCTTGAATGGTCTAGGAAAGGATTATGCACAATTCCAAACATCCATTTCTGTCCGTGAAAGATTTCCTGATTTTGAGGAGTTGATTGCTCTTCTAATTTCTGAGGAGCAGAGAAATGGTGGTGCATCTTCTTCAGGAGGAACTTCAAAAGAAGCTGTCTTCTACTCAAATGCTGAAAGAGGTAGAGGCAGAGGTAGAGGAGGCCGATTTGGAGGCCGTGGCAGAAATCAGAATATGCAGCAAACTCAAGAAAACCAGTCCTATGGAGGAGGACGTGGTAACTCTAGAGGCAGGGGGAGCCAAAGAGGTCGTGGTGGATGGCAAAGAGGCCAAAATGTAAACAGTAATGTTGAATGCTACTATTGTGGTAAAATGGGTCATATGGCTAAAGACTACTATAAAAAGCAGAATGACATCATGAATGGAAAACTGCAACAAGGGAATTATGCATCCTCTAGTAGACAGGGTGATGACAGAAATGAGCATCTGTTTATGGTGCAGCACATGAACAATTCTGTGACAAGTGCAGAAGAAAGCAACGATGTATGGTATGTTGACTCAGGTGCATCAAACCACATGACAGGTCATGCAGAATGGATGGAGGATGCAAGGAAAATGGAAAAACCAGGATTTGTGGAGACTGGTGATGATACTGCACATCCTATTGTGCAGATTGGAAAAATTCCCTTGTCTATGCAGGATGGGAAAAAGAAATACATGTCCGATGTATTTCATGTCCCGAATATCACCAAGAATCTGGTTTCTGTTGATCAAATGGTTGAACAGGGCTTGCAGGTCAGATTTAATCCTCATGGATGCTTTGTTGAGGATATGAAAAATAAAGGTCGCTTGATAGCAAAAGGAAAGAAGAAGGGCAGAATGTTTACATTGGATGCAGACATGTCTGAATTGAGTGCAGCAATGTTTGCACATGGGACTGGTGTAGTTGCAGATATTGATATCTAGCATAAACGCATTGGTCATGTTAATGTACAACGACTTAAATCAATGCAGGCCCAAAATATTGTTGCAGGTTTGCCGAAATTCAAGATTGCAGAAATGCATAAGGTATGTGAAGCCTGTCAATTTGGAAAACAGGCAAGGAAACCATTTCCTAGACATGTTCAAGAGAGTAAGAAGCCATTGGAATTAATCCACTCTGATGTGTGGACAACTAAAGCTGCATCTCTTGGAGGCTGTCATTATTTTGTCACTTTTATTGATGACTATAGCAGAAAAGTTTGGGTGTATTTTATGAAAAAGAAAAGTGAAGTTTTTGGGCATTTCAAAACTCTTAAAGCGATGGTTGAAAAAGAAACAGGCCTGCAGATAAAATGCCTAAGGTCAGATGGAGGGGGAGAGTACCTCTCAAATGAGTTTGCAAGGTTCCTGCAGGAGCATGGCATAAAGCAGCAATATTCATGCAGTCATACCCCTCCTTCCTTCTCTCCCACAATCTTGACACAATAGGCACTCTAAGCACTGCCCCATCCAATTCTATCAGCTCATATGTTGCATTATCAAAGACATGTCTGACTATGTATGGTCCAAACCATCTTTTCACCATCTTCTGAAGTGCAGTATGCTGATTTTCAAGGCTACTATCAAATACTAATGCCCAGTCTCCCTCTTCTATTGCTCTAGGCTGTAAGCAATGCCTGTTGTCAAACCTATCCTTATTTCTAAGTCTAGCAACCTTCAACCTATCAATAGCTAGTTGAATATCCTCTGGTCTTCTCTCCAACTACCAGATCCGAAGATCTAAGAGCTCCTCCCTCGTCAAATCCTCCTGCCAAGGTAAAACTAACCAAGTCAAAGCACAAGTCTCAGTCGGCATAACCGGTTTCTGACCATACATCAACTCTGCGGGCATATATCATGTGGTAACACTGTGAGTCGTATGATCAGCCCACAAAGCAAATGGTAGAAGTCTCGGCCATTCTCTCATCCGTCCTCTGCATGCTTTGGCTAATGCTTTCACTATCAACGGATGCCCTCTTTCACTCTTCCCATTTCCCTCTGGATTGTATGCTGTGGTTAGAGCCAACTTGATTCCTAGTTGAGAGAAAAACTCCCTAGCTTCATCTGCATCCAATTCACTGCAATCTGCAGTGATCTTACCCACACAGCCATACCTACAGAAAATTTCTTCCAATAAGAACTTACACACTGCACTAGTGGTCTTCGTTCTCAAAGGTCTACCCTCAACATGATTTGTAAGATCCTCTCTAGCCAAAACAATATATTTCATCTGCCATAAACCCATAGGCATAGTAACCAAGTCAACTACCCACTTATAATGAATGCATAGCTGATAAGTCGGATGAAGCTCATCTCGATGACACACTACTGAATACATCTGGAAATCTCTGCAAGTCTCTACAAAGTGAGAAACATCTCTATACATGCCTTTCCACCAATATTTCTCCTTGATTTTCTCATAAGTAGCCCACACTCCTCTATGACCAGCCCAAGGACTCTCATGAAACTCCCTCATCACCTGTAACTCTGTCTCTTTATCGCAGACAACCCGCAAGGGTAATCCACCTCTTTTCTTCGGATGCTTCCAAAGAAATCCGTCCTTGAGAAAATAACCATAGGCTTTTCTTTTTATCTTCTTGGACTCTTCATCTGTCCATTCATCTCTTTTGCTTAGTGTACTAAGGTACTTGCCAATCTGCAACCAATCTCCAACATAGAGTTCTTCTATGAAAGCCACAATATCATAGACATGGCAAACATGATCAACCATAGGGGCTGAAATTTCTGCATCATTCTCTTCTGCAAGTAGTGTCTCCTCATCATCATATCTGGCTCTAGACAGCATATCTGCCACTGGATTATCATTTCCTACTATGTGTTTAAATTCTGGATTTAATGACTTGATGTATGCAATCCATCTCAACATAGCTATATCCGGAGTAGAGCAACTCGTAATCATACCTATCAATGGCAAGCAATCTGTCTCTACCACAACTGAGGCTCCGATAAAATACTCCTTGTCACATTTGAGAGCTATAACAATTCCCAGTAATTCCCTCTTGATTTGCGAATACCTCCTCTGTCTCTCGTTTAGGACTTTCGCCCCAAACCGAATAGCATACATGTTTCCATCTGCATCATCTTGACCCACAGCCCAACCTATGCCAATTGGACTAGTGTCAACTGTCAATACAATAGGCCTTCCGCAATTATAATCTGCTTTCCTGAGAGTAGGAGCAATCTGCAATAACTTCTTCAATTTCTGCATGGCTCTATTGTGGCTCTCATCCCAATAAAATTTATGTCCCTTTCGAAGGAGCTAATATAAACAATCTGCTATGTGTGCAAAGTGGGGTATCCAAATCATATAAAACACACAAGCTCCAATGAATCTCCGTACCTTTGAAGTAGTAGAACAATACTCCGTAATCTTGCCTATAGCATCAACCTTCTCAGGTGAGGGTTTTCTGCCATAATACCCACACATATGTTCAACAATGACAACCTCATTTACTCCAAAAATAGATTTTTGCCCTGATAGTGTCAAGTTCACTTCTTCTAGCCTGGCCAAAATCTTTCCACAAGCTGAAATATGATCAGCCACAAAATATCTGCATCCCTGCTCATTTAGACTCTCATTCTTCTCTTCTTCTACACACCCCTTAATGGGCATATCATCCAAAAAAGGCATGGTAAGCTGAGGTACGTAATCATGAAGAACCTTATGCATGGCATTCATCATATGCACAACAGAATTAGTGGCCCCTTGAGGTAAGGTACACATCCTGACAAGCCCAATAGGAGTTCTCATAGTGGTTATGTCCCTGCTTTCCAAAGCCAGCTGAAACTGATTATATCCCGAATACAAATCACCTAAAGAATAGATGGCACATCTAGCAAATGCTTATGTAAACTCATCCACAACTAGACCTATACCAACATTCCTGATAGTAACTCTGTTTACTGGTTGCATGTAACACAATATTAGTAAGTTTGGGAATCTCCCAATTCCCATTTTTTGAATACTAAAAAGGTGGCACCTGGATAGCATACCCATAAGTTTCTCAAATCCATATGATGTGACCTATCATTGGAAAGCGCTTGAAAAATGGAATCTATTGAGCTATAGAGCACTCAATTTGGAGCTATAGTTTTCAAGTTATGACAAATCCAAAGATTTGACCACGTGTCCCAAACTTATGGGAAATTCCCATATTCCCCAATATGGTGTTATGTCCTGTATAAATCGGAGAGTACCATTCTTCTTTGGAACCATAAACCACCTATTTGAGTATGGTGCAGATGATGGCTCTAGGATTCCCATCCTGATTTTCTCATTCAATAAGTCAATTAGCTTTGGCAGGTGTGCCTTAGGCACTGGAATAGGTCGGAGGTTCCATGGAATATGAGGAATAGTAAAGATCACCATAGGAGCAACAATATATGGATTCACATATCCAATCTTATGCGGGAAAAAAGCAAACCCCCTTCCATGTCGCTCAAGCATCTCCTGAAAGCATTGCTTCTTTGTGGGTAGCAAGAAATCACCATTTCCAATTTTTAATCCATCAAGAGTTTCTGCTGAAAATTTATGGCCTATATGCTTTGGATTCCTCAAAATTGGCTGTTTGGCAGCCCTCTTTATTTGCTGATCACTGTCAGGTGGAAGCGGTACAGCTACTGGCTTCACCTTCTTATCCACAGTCTTGTATTTCTGTCAACCCTAGCTTCATTATGATCCTCTGCATTACTCAAATCTTACTGTAAATCAGCAATTCTGCACTCTAGTGGTGCTGAATATCCTCAGCCCTCTGCTCTATGGACTGCATAGGAACATCCCTAAACTCTGGATGCTGAAATATTTCAGCAGTAAACTCTGTTGGCTGAAAGTTTTCAGCCCTCTGTGTCTCTGTAAGCTGATCATAATCAGCCGAAAACTCTGTTTGCCGAATTTCTTTAGCACTCAACACTTTTTGCTGAGTCACCTCAGCCTCTGACTCTATCTGTGACACAAAATCTGCAATTTCATGAAACATGTCCAGGGATTGCACTGATACATTACTGTGACAACTCTGCATATCAGTTTTCAGCATTTTTTCCATCTCTGTCATTGTATCTGCACAAATCATTCTTTCATACATCCCATCTATATGCTCATCATCCTCTAAAATACCTGCATTTTTAAAAATTTTCTCCTTCTTGCATACGTACTGCCTGGCAGCTCTAGGCAACTTAGAAGTCTTCTGATAACTCACCAAACTGTTTGCTGAAATTCCAACAAAACTGGAGGAGAAAACATTGCTGCCAGGAGACGAGAACTCCAATCTCCTCTGCTCTGTACCACCGTCGTCTCGCGAAACAGCGGTACCTAATGAAAACCAGAATCCCTTATAGTGGGCAAAGGTGCATCTCTAAGAGTATCCCTGTTTCTAACATGGTTCACACACACGGTCATAAACTAAACTGCTCTCATACCATCTTTACTACGAATCCGCGTATAAGCAGGCCCATCATCCATTACTTTTGTTTCCATGCGCATCTCTATGATGAATGGCTGTCCAAGAATTATGGGATAAGAGCATGAATCTTGCACAAAGAAATGGAAATCCTCCTCTACATCTCCAATAGAAACCCTGACACTAGGACAGGCAGCATACAAATCACTTGCAGTGTTGTTGGCGGCTCTCATACACCACCCATGCTCTACATCCATAGGCCATCTATTACTTTCATAAACTCCATGAACTATGAGATTAATATCTGAACCATGATCCACCAAAGCAGCATATGGTACCTGTTTCTCTCCAATTTTTACCATCATTTCTGTAGTTGCCCTAGCCCAATGACTCCATGAAAAGTGACTACGCGGTATCAAGACAGGCTCATCAGTTTTAGCATAATGCATAGGCTGAACCCTCTTCTCTATCTGTGGAAAAATAGAAGCATTCTTGTGGGAGCTTTCGCTCAACCGCCAAGACCCACGGACCGCTTATTGTTTCAAGTGTTCCAAGTGAGCTCTAATGGCTATATCTCACCTAGCCGACGCGCCGTCGATCCTACAAATGCAGTGAACTTACCTTGATACTCGATCGAGTACCCTCCTCTCTCTTGCACTCCGGTAGCTCCATGATTCTAGATGCTAGCTCAAGCATCCTCAAGCCTCCTCCATCTCCAAGCTCCATCCTCCATAGCCGCGCACGTAAGAGAAGAGAAGAGAAGAGAAGAGAAGTAGAGAAGAGGAGATGGTAAAGAGCTTCACCCTCTTGATCCCTCACTCTCACACACACTCACTCCCTCACACTCTCACACTCCCTCTCTCAAGAGCACGCACAAGCAAGAAGGGGAGAAGAAGAGAGGAAGAAGAAGACTAGTTTTGCCACACACCAAAGAATGAGCTTCTCATTCACTTTTCAACTTTATATACAAAACCCTACTTCCCTTTTGGGCGGTCATCCCCTTTTCCCTTTTTTACATGGCCGGTCATAGCCTAGGCCCTGTTTTCCCTTGTCCTTTTATCTTCCTAGCTTCCTTTTCACCGCCCTTCTACATTTACAAGTTGCACGGGTGAGAGCCCGGCGCTCTTTTACAAGATTTTAGGGTGCGCCTTTTTATTAAAAAATGTGCCTTTCCCTTTTTGTGTTTTCCTTGGACTTTTAAGGTTTTCCTTGCGCTTTTGGCCTTTTCTCCTTTTCTTTCTTCAGTCGGGCTACCTTTTTTCCACCTTTGCCCTGCGTCTTTTCCACTTTCTTTTGCTTTCTTCGTGTTGGGGTTAACATTACCCCCCTCCTAGACGAGTGCCAGTCCCATGGCACTCATTGTCGTAGGTAGCAGGTGGTAGCATGCACCGAAGACATGGGTGACAGGGACGCTTTGGGCGTGCACTGGTGACCGGCACACGTGGGGGTTTGTTGGGGATGCTGCCAAGGATGATTCTTTCCGAGCTTGTCAGATGTTGCGGGGGGCAATTAGGGTTGGATGTTAATGAAGAATGAATGACAGTTCCGTTGTGGTCTTCAATACCTCTCAGGTGGTCTCTTCCTAAGGGTAGTGCTAGTCTTCTGTATTGTGCACAAGACATATTTGATTAGTTTGGGAGATAGGTCAAACTCTAAGCAAGCTGAGAGTATTGTCCTGCACTTGAGGACCCAAACTGTGAATATAGTTCAGTGTAGGCACTATGTGAGTGCGGTGCTTGTGTATACTTAGATATTACTTAGTTAGAAGAGTTGTCGGCGTGGTGCCTTGTGGAGCAAGGAGCTAAGTTGGTGAAAAAATGTGTTAATGAAGAGATGGAGTACACTTTTGAAGATTGCTGGAGACGTCATTACGGGCTTCCCATTGTCGTCGAAACCTTGCTATCTTTCTTCTTCTTTTTTTTTTTGCCATGATGAGGCGTGTACATGGAGGGAGCAGTACAAGGCATAACAAGAGTTTTACTCCTCGTCATCCGAATAGTGGGTAAGGGTGGGTGGGGGGCCTTGTTAAGGAATTTACGACTTAACAAGTAGCCCTTGATGTGGAGGCGGGTTTTGAGGGTGGTGGTAGAAAGAAAGGGGTGGTTGCACTGGCTGAATTTGTTGTCGTTCATGTCTTCCAGTAGTGCACCACAAAACGATGGCAAAAGAGTAGCACGCATCATGAGGCGAGTCATGGCGTTGCTGTATATGGCATTGGGATCAAAATAGAGGGGTGGAAGGTGGCATTCTCTTCAGCTGATTGAACGCTCTTGTTTCCACCGTGAGGCCGTACCGCACTTGTTCTTCCTCCGAGAAGGGGAGTTTGCCAGCTTTGTCTTAACTCACCATGGTCGCCACCTGCACATTCAGTCAATTAACTTTTTAGTATTTTTTGGCAACCAATTTGGTGGACGACCACAAACATAGCAGATTTTATCGTTCATAACCCTAACTTTTCCTTTCAAACTTCTATCACATATTTTTGTATGGCATTTCAATTTTGAGCCTTTTCATGCTTGGTTTACTTTTTAGTTTTAACTCCGTTTACTACCCCATCCCCCTCGTGGAAAAGAAAATTCCGTCCCAGGATTGGAGGTTGTGGGACCAAGGCATTCATGTTTATTTGTGAAGGAGCCAATCATAGAAGTTGGGGTTATATTCCAACTGTGCAGCGCAGTCCAGGTCATAGGGTCGGATGCCCACATGGGTGATGTACGTGAGGACATCTGTGAGCAAATCACTGGAGTTGACCCGACTTGCGATGTGGAGCTCTTCGTCTGTCGAGATCGGTCGAGATAGGGGTGCCCTAAGATATGATCGTCCATGGTCCGACCTCGAAGAGTGGTTAACACTCGATACGAGGTCGGCGCGATATAGGTGGGATCATACTCGGCCGTTTTGATGGCTCGGCGTTGTTCGGCGTTGGTCATTATGCGGCATCCATCGACTTCCCATCTCAATCTAAGAGCGTACCACTGCTTCAAGAAGGGTGATTCCGTTTCCGCCAGGTGGGACAACCTTGCTTTCTCTTGGCTAGTGATGGCAGACGTCGTGCGTGGGTCAAATGATGTGATGAGGCGTTGCTTAATGGCTTGCTCTTTGGAGACCTCGCGAGCGAGCAGCTCAGCGGCAGAGTGAGAAGCTTGTGCAAAGGCAAATTCAAAAGTCTCCCAAGAGCAAGGCATATTGCGCACGTCAATCGCAAGGGGTTCTGCTAATAGTCCCAAGTCCAGGCGGTCATAGCTGAGGGCCAGTGCAACAAAGGTGGCATCGACCTGTTTGATGCAGTCCACCACATCATCCCCAGTGTCCTTTGCAAGGTCACCGGGGCCAGCGTTAGAAATGACTTCCGTTCATAGGAGGGCTTAAGGCCGGCGGGTGGTTGGGGTTTGCTGGAGCTGGAGGTTGTGACAGTGCAGAGTTGTAGTTGGGGGCCCGTTTGAGGCAGCAACCCGGAGGTTGGTTGGACGGATGGGTCGGGTTTGATCTTAGGGGCTATGCTACTGCAGTCAGTTAGGCTGTTGAGCTGCGGGTTGGGTTGGTTGGATGATGCCACTTGTGGTGATGGCCATTGTTTGGGTCGTTGGGTGTGTGTGACGCCCATGGGTTGACTCACAGAGGAGTCGGATGACTGGGGTGAGCCCTGCGATTCGTGGTCTTAAGGTGTCGGGGGGCAAGGCCTTGAGGTCGACGTAGAACTAGGGCTTGTGACAGTTGGGATTTTAGGGATCCACAGCGAGGCATTCCCCTCATAGTAGCCTTGTGCACATAGGAGGACTTTAGGGACCCATATTTGTTTAATCACGTGGTACTTGCGATGATGGCATCTTCATTTCCTAGGTTTAGGTTTGTAGGTCTTTTGCGGACACGCGCGTCTAGTTCTAGGCAGTTCTCGAGGCTTCTTAAGTACCCATTGCAAGTGAGTCTGTTGGGGTTTTGCTTTGGGTGCGGCGGGCCGCGGTGCGTGGGGATCTAGGTGTGGTAGATATGCATGGCCCCCCTCCTTAGCCCTAGGTGCGGCTGTTTCTATCGATAGCCCCATGAGCGGTGATGGGGTCACGAGGCCCTTGCTGAAAGTCGTGACAATAGGCACGTTCCCGATCGTTAAGTGGATGCGTTGCGACTCATAATCAACATTGCAGCGGGTCTGCTTTTTAAAAGTTCGCCTGAGCAATGACTCTGTGCTTGCATTCATGGCATTTGGTAAGACATAAAACAGCATGTGGATAGTTTCAGTCTCGATAGAAATGGCGACTCGACATGTGCCGAGGATCGGGTAGGATTGAGCCCCGTATGGGGTCAATCTGGCTGTTGTCGGATGAAGTATTGGTGTGCCAAGCTGGGTCCAATGCTCGTGCGTTAAAATGTTAAAATCCGCCCCCTCCTCAATCAGGGTGTTGAAGGAGCACGTCTGCTTGGCCGTGACCATGATGCGGAGGTAGGCGGGTTCTACAGGCTCCTCCTCATTCTTGCAGATTTTCGTAATTGTGGCTACTCGTATTTTGACGTGTGGTTCTATCATTGGTGGCTCATGCAGCGGATGAGTGGGCGGATAGTACTTCTTGATTCGACTGCCATTGAAGAAGCCCATTCCCTCACCATCCAGTGTTTCCAGCTCGACATTACTAGTTCGGCTGATTGTGCGGACCTTAAAGGGTCCGAGACCTCTGAATTTCATCTTTTGCTTATGTCCTTTAACCGAGTAGAGGAGCACTAGGTCACCTTGCTCAAACTCTCATAGCTTGACATGTTTGTCAAACCAGCTTTTGCGTCGGGCTTTCTCACAGATAAGTGCGTGGGTGGCTAGGAGACGAACTTCTGATAGGCGCTCTAGCTCAACCAAGCGTTGCGTCCATGCTTCCTTCCCTTCCCATCGTTCTTGGAGTGCTATCCTCAAGCTAGCGACGAAGAATTCTAATGGGAGGATAGCTTCAGTCCCATAGGTTAGCCTAAAAGGCGTTTGATCGACGGCCGTTTTATAAGTTGTTCGGTAGACCCACAAGGCTGCCATCAACTTGTTATCCCAGTCACTTCGTGAGGCTGAGACTACTTTGGTCAAGACATTGATGAGAATTTTGTTGGTTGATTCAGCCCGGCCATTAGCCTGAGGGTAATATGGTGAGGACTTGCGATGGATGATGAGAAAGGTGGATAGAAGATGGGCTATCACTTCGTTGATGAAGTGCGTTCCCCGGTCGCTAACCAGTTTGATGGGGCAACCAAAACGCGAGATTACTTGCTCCCATAAGAACTCGGCAGTCATCCTAGCGTCGTTTCTGCGCGTGGCTTTTGCCTTCGCCCATTTGGTGAGGTAATCCGTGGCCACCACAATGTACCTGGCTTGTGAATATTGTGCCGCGGGGCTGATGGGTCCTATGAAGTCAATCCCCCATTTTTCGAAGGGTTGGCGGGCGATAACAGGGGTTAACTCCATCTGATCTTTACGAACCAGGACTTTTGTCCGTTGGCACTCGTCATAATGCTTGACAAATTGTGTGGCATCGCGGAAGAGTGTGGGCCACCATAGCTGGGACTGCAACACCTTTCGCGCTGTAGTATCCCCGCTAAAATGTCCTCCTGCAATACCATTGTGCGCCTCTGAGAGCACATCATGCATCTCGTGCTCACATACGCATCTACGTAGCAATCCGTCTTGCCCCAGCCTATAGAGCTGGCCTGCAATCAGCTGGTAGGGCTGGATTTTCAGGATTAAGCACCTAAGCCATGCCCGTTCTATTGGTCGTTCGGGCAGCCCATGCTCGAGCACTTGGACTATGTCGTCTACCCAGTATGGTGTCAGATCGGCCCTGAATATGTCTCCTTCGTTGGACATATGGAATAAGTGGCAGTCCGGTAACTCGTCCATGATGCCTTGTTCAGCGGCCTCTCCTGTGGGTATACGGGACAGATGATCAGCCAGTTGTTTTCCCTTCCGCACCACCACTGAAAAGTCAAACTCTAGGAGCAGGAGAAGCCATCAAGCTATACGTCCTGTAGCGCAGGGTTTGTTCACTAAATAGAGCAGGGCTTGATGGTCTACGAAGAAAGTGAAGGGGGTGGCCAGTAGGTAATGCCGAACTTCTTCACGGCGAAGACCATGGCTAATCCCTCCCTTTTCGTTGTCGAATAACTCATCTCTGTCTCAATGAGTTGCCTGCTAGCAAAACTCACTGGGTATCTAGGTTGTGCTCACCAGGTTGGCAAAACACTGCCCCCACGGCAAACTTAGAGGCGTCGATGTGTACGTGAAAAGTCATAGTTCAGTCCGGGGCTCATAGGATAGGTGCCGTTGTTAGGGCCTTTTTCAATTCTTCGTAGGCCCGCTGGCACGCTTCAGTCCACTCGAAGACAATTAGCAGTTTGTACAATGGCCTAGCGATCAGCGTGTAGTTCAGTACAAACCGCCGATAGTATCCTGTGTGACCTAAGAAGCATTGAACTCCCCTGTAATTACCTAGGGGTGGAAAGTCCAGGATGACCTTGACCTTCAAGAAGTCCGTGGCAATGCCATTCTTGGACACCATGTGTCCCAAGATGCATCCGTGCTTCACCCAAAATTGACATTTCAGGGGGTTGAGGGAGAGACGGTATAAGCGACACCGTTCAAAGACTGCGCGGAGTTTGTCGAGATGTTCGGTCCAGGTCGAATGGACACACAGGTCGTCAACAAAGACCTCTAACTCCTTGCAAAGCATGTCCTTGAATATGGTGCACATGAGGCGTTGAAAGGTGGCGGGGGCATTGGTTAGCCCGAAGGGCATGACTACGTATGCAAAGACGCCCCACTCAGTGGCGAAGGCGGTCTTGTGCCTATCTGCTGGATGCACTTGCACCTGATTGTACCCCGAGAAGCCATCCAGGAAACTGTAGGCTTCCTTACCTGCCACTCTCTCAAGCATGTGCTCGGTGCACGATAAGGGGTAGTTGTCTCTCTTTGTAGCGGCGTTTACTTTCTTCGAATTGATGCACACTTGAATCTTGCCATTTTTCTTCATCACAATGACTATGGGTGGCACCCAGTCTGTGTGCTCAATTTTGTAAATGAATCCAACTCTCATCAGCTTGTCGCTTTGGATTCATGGGGTATGGTCGCTGCTTGACCGGCGTTGCATCCGTTGTCATGGGTATGTTGTGAGTCACAACACTCGGATCTACCCCTCGTAGCTCGCCTAAAGACCAAGCAAATACGTCCCGGTACTCCCGCAAAAGAGTGACAAGACTGGACTCTTCTTCCGTGGTCAAGTCCTCGGCAATGAACACTGGTCGGGGTACTTCCCCTTCCAGGGCTAGGTTTACCTCCTTGACCTTGGCCAGCCCTTCGATTGGTTCACTGGTTTGCCCTTGGCGCTTGGCACTTAGCAGAACCACTACCCTGTCCCCTCTTTTGAATTTAGAAAAGCGCTTAGGGAGGTCTTGCAGCTTCCTTTGTTCCTCTGATCGTGCATCGTTGGGACGCTTAGCCTCATCCTGCCGTAACCATTTGCACCTCAGGTGGACAGGTAAGTCTCCCTTGGTGCGTCTGGTCATGGGTGGCCTAGGGATTTCTGGGTCACCATCTGAAGTAACTTCAGACACAGAGTTAAATTCCCCATTTTCGCTAGAGGAGGTGGTCTCCCCTGGCGGCCGCAGTTCAGATGGCGATTCAGTTCTAAGCAGTGCTGTCGTTCCTGGTTGGGCGAGGCCGGCTTGCTCAAAATCCACAGCTCCCATCCGTTCCAACCAAGCACGATCGCATTTCGTACACATAACTCCTTGGTCCACTCTAAGGGCCGGTCTCGTCTGCGGCTTAGCATCTGCCCGGATTTGCTCAATTTCTCGCCCTTCGGTGTCGTATTCTACGGTATCCACCTCACCCTCACTTCCTTCATCGAAGGATTGGCAATCTTTGTATTCATCACAGGAATCTGTGTTGCTAGACTGCTCATCATCCCCCAAGGCCTGCTCTGCCTCGTCTTGTTGGTCGGGAACCAACACCCAGTTATACCTGAGGTTTAGTTCATATACCCTGGTCCACTTCCACTCGGGTTCTTCCAAGAGGTCCTGGAGAGGCTTGAGATTGGCGGCTGCATTGCATGCCAGTCTGTCCGTTAAGTGGCCCAGTATTCCCTGGAGTTCCCTCTTATTGGTAGGCACTTGGAAAATGACAGGCTTAGGCCCTTCATGGAGGCTTGCTGCCATCATGTAGACAGGTGTGGGGAGTGTTTCTTTTGGCTTGCCAATTGTTTTGACAGCCTGCTTGTATGCCTCATGATCTGAGAACGGCAGGTCGAGTGTAGCGAGAACGTGCATCCAATCCCGCTTGTCCTCTGGGCATGGGATATACTTAGTTAAGGACCCATAGGGTTCCTTGTCCTAGGTGTTTCCCTTGAGCAGAGTAGAGATGGTGTCTAGGTCGACCGGTGAGGTCTTCCAAGTGTCCATCTCTATTCTCACAGCGTCAGTTCGGTTGCCCAGGAAGATCAGGCTGTTACCCCAGTCTTCGATAACTCTAGCATTGCGCATCCAGGGTCGACCCAATAAGATATCATAGTCCACTCCCTTCATGACGATAAAGTCGACAGAGAACTGGACTCCTGCAATCTTCACTGGCCAATTCTTCAAGACCCCGAATGGCTTCACTCGCATACCATTCGCTAGCGTAACGTTAAAGCGAGCAGCTTCGACAGGCAGGTTTACCCACTTCTATAACACTGCGTGGCTAAGCACACTAACCCCAGCTCCTGTGTCTACAATCCCCTTCCTCGTTGCATCTCCCAGGGCTAGGACTGGCAGGTTTGCGTGCATCTCCGAGCCCTCCTAGAAGGCGTTGACGTGCAAGGATTTAGGCTCGGAGTGTAGTGTCAAACTTGACAAGTGCGTTTCCGCATCCTGGTCTTGAGTATCTGTCGAGGCTTGCTCTTGCGGTCTCTCGACAATGCTTGAGGTCCTGCCATAGGGCAGAGTGCTGCCTAAGCAGATCTCCCAGGCCAACCGTTACAGGGGTGGTCACTAGTGTGGTCAGGAGATTGCTAAACACTCGTCCTTCCCTTAGCCCATACTGTCCGGGCCAATGGCCGTGGCTGATCTGTGGGTCTGTTGCGTCTAGGCTTGGCCTCGATGGCACTGCTTGTGGTGTAGCAGCCTCAGCAGATTTAGGTTGGGGCGGTGAGAGTGGCATGCTCATGCTAGAGAGATCCTCAATCTCGTCCTCATGATGGGTTCAACATCCTTGAGGTGCTGTTGAGCCTCCCTCACCCATTCCTTCACCTTTTCCATGGCTCTCAATTGCCGCTTGGGGTGTGGGTATTCCCCTACCTTAGCGCTTCCCTTTTGGGTTCTTTTAGGGGCTGAAGTCTCTGCCTCTACGTTTGAGACTTTCTTCCCTTGGGGTAAGGTCGTAACACTGTCGGTTTTTTGTGCGACCTTAGCCTCTGATCTCTTCTTTTTCCGCCTACGGCTCTTCTTTCCTACTGAGGTCGCATCAAGATTGCTAGGTCCTGGCAGAGAGACGCCAGCCTGCTTCGTTTGTGCTCGGGTCATAACTCGCAAGGGAATAGGTGTGGCCTCCCCATCGGGGTTTTCAACACCAAAGAGCCCCAGCAGGATGGACGGCAAATTAGCTGAACCGGAAGGCGACTTCCGTTTTGGGCAGTCTATGAAAAGATGGGTGATTCCGCACTCTGTGCACCTTTGGTCAGCTTTGTCCTTGTTTTGCTACTCTCTTTCAGGGCAACGTGATGAGATGTGACTGGGATGTCCATAGGTCCAACAAGTGATCGGATCCTGTGGCTGCCCTCCTAGGCCTCTACCCCGTCCTCGTCCTAATGCCATCACCAGCATGGGTCGGTAATCCATGAGGATTGCATTGCCCTCCTCGTCATGCGAGACGTAAGGATATATGTAGGTTTCTTCGTCATTGGACTCCTCAACGTAGTGTACGAGAGCATCGCTCGGTGTGTGGGTCACATAGGGACCAGGCAGTCGAGGAATACCGGTAGGATTTATGTCCAGCCTAGGGACCGCTGGTTTCATATCGTTAGGCGCCGATAGGGCTAGCTGGGCTCCCCTTCCGAAGAATGGCTGTGGCCTGTTAGCCAGGTAAAGCTGGCCGTAGGGTTGCGTGTATGGTAGTCTTCGTGGTAGTCTACAATGTGCGGCATCGTGGCCAAACCTACCGCAGTTAGCGCAGGGTCTTGACCTAGGGTCCTGACACTTTGCTGGCAGGTGGTTTCCTCCACAGTACACGCACTGGACGTGCGGACGCGTCGGTGGCCTCAACATGTCTTGTATTTTTGCCAATTCCGTCTTGACCTCGGCCAAGCCGTCTTGGTGGCCTTTCCCTTATCTTGGGATGATGGGTTTGATCGCTCGCTAGAGGTTGGTGTTTGCTCTAAACTCCGTGGGTTGGTTTCTTCTAGGTTTGAGCTCCTAGAGCTCCGCTCTTTCAGCTGGTCATCAACCCTAATGGCTTCCTCAAAAACCCTCGCCACCACGTCTCGTTGCAAGCTTGAGTTGCGTGCTAGTGCCTTGTACAATTCCTCATCCCGAATCCCGCTGATGAGTACGGTCGACACTGCCCTGTCAGTCGGTCTTTTGCCTAAGGAGATTCTTTTAAGGAGGCTTCTCACGTGGGTCACATAGTCGCGGATGCCCTCCTCCTTTTGCTTGACGTTCATCAGGCGTACTAGCAGGTTGTCAGAGTATCCGGGTTCGGCAAACCTCTTGACAAAGAGGTCCTTGAGGTTATTGAAGTTGGCTCGTTCTATGTCGTCTAGGATTGTATACCATGTCCTACCCTTATCGCTTAAGCAAAGTCCGAATGCTTGCGAACGTTGGGCCTGGTCGTTGAGGCCATTGGCTTCGCAAACTTGCTCAAACTGCTCGACAAAGCTGTACGGGTTGCCTGGTGGCTGGTACTTGTCGAGTTGCTTGGCGACAATAGGTATTTTGGCTTGGCTCTTTGAGCCCTGGTTCATCTCATCTTCAATAAGATCAGCCCTTGCTAAACTATCTACTTCTAGGTCTATGTTACCAAGAGGTAACGAAACAAATAAGTCTATCCCACTATCAGATGTGTTGTTATATTGCTCAATAACTTCATCAATATCATCGACAATCACATTATTGTCTTCTTCTGCATTTCCTTGAACATCCTCACGAGGTTCATCTTGTACTATATCACACATATCATCCATTATGGTGTCATCATGCACATCATCATTAATTGTTGGATTGTCATCTGCTATCTCCATGTCGGTAATATTACCAAACGATTAGATATAGGGATGACATACCACCATCAGTTATTGTGTACCATTGGATGATACACAACCTGTATTTGAAAAACAAAAGCAAAAAACTTAAGTACTTATTATATTGTGTATATGTATCACATGTATACATATAAAAAAATTAGCCTTTGCATATATACCTGCCTCTCGACGCCCCGGAGGGAGCATCTGAGGATATGGCACCGCATCCTGCTCAACCACAAAAGGGAGTTTCATGTACATTGATATATAATTCCCGTAACATAGACATGCAATCTTAGTGGTTAAAAAAAACAATGAATACCGATGATTTTTCTTAGTCCCATTCTCCATACAAGCTGAGGTGTGACATTGCAATTCGATGTGCTCGAAAAATACACCCTCGACAACGATCACACATGCATTTATTTTTTCGTTGTAGCCATGCATCTCGATTATGAAGACGCAATGTTTCATCCTCACTTGAGGATGTGCTCATTGACTCATCAGTTTGCACCGCACTAGGTGATGACAACGTCGACATGATTAAACCTAATTCATGACAACATCAAAATATTTGTCATTCATATGTTTACATAAGATCTCAATTTTAAATACACAAAAATCATCATAAATACATTAAAACTTATGATAATAATTCACTATCAAAACTTATCTTAAAAACAAAAAATTATGATAAAGTCCAAATGCGTGTCTATATCTATATTTAACTACGTGTCTATATTGGCTATTTTTGCATCTATATTCGCGTCTATATTTGCGTCTATACTCGCGTCTATCTGAACAATAGATGCACATATACATGCGAAAATAGACACACATGTCAAAATTCAAACCATACTTAAATTATTTCTTTTCAAACTGTGCCTTTCCTTTCCTGCGTTTTTTTGTGGTTGTGAAGCTTGAGTTTAGCCGACATGCAGTCTCTTCATGCCTCACCTAGTCTCTTCATGCGTCACCTCCTCATGACTCACCTCTTTTTTCATTTCAAACACACAAGAAGGGAAAAAGAAAAGCCAAGGAGAGGAAGAAAGAGAGAACAAGAAAGAGGAGAACAAGAAGAAGCAACAAGCAAGCAAGCAAGCATCAAGGGAGGGTAACTTACCAAGGAGAGGAAGAAGGAGAAGGAAGAAGCGCCACCACCCACCACACCAAACACCCAAGGTGAGTCTCTCTCTCTCTCTCTTTGTTTCTCTCTTCCTCTCTCTACTATGTTTGTGTATTTAGGATTTGTGATTCCATTATGTATTCCATTTTGTAAATCATCAATGGTGGTCATCGGCCTAAAATCGGCCGACCGAGCACGTCTGATAGCGCGTCTACATCTCAGTGTAGACGTAGACATAGATGCAAAAAATGTTTCCTCTCAAAGCGTCTGAGAGCACGTCTTAGTGTGCGTGTGCTGGTGCATATGCTCTGCAGTGTACACGCGGTAATACACGCGCTGCACAGAAGGTTGACCTGCAGTCTACACGCGATTATACACACGCCTTGACCTAGAATGCGCGTCTTACAGCGCGTCTGTGCTGCATCTTAGATGCGCAGATAGACGCGCTGGACAGAAGGTTCACTCTGGGGTGCGTCTGAGGGCGCGTCTAACCTGCAATTTAGACGCGGGGATACACGTGCCAGGTCTCCCAGTTCTGACAGTAAATAATATATTTTTGCAATGATGAATGTGACCAATCCCATGTTTGTGTTTATCAATTTTCTTGTTTAAGAGAAGCATTAGCACTTAAGTATTATGCTCAATGTCTAAAGAAAGCTCTTTGAAAATGTAGGTAATATATGATTTTTTGTATGTAAATAAATTTGTCTTTTTCCTGTGTTTTTTTTGTAGATGTCGTATCCCGGTTCATCTAGCAATGACCCAGATGTGGATCACATGAATGATACATTGGCCTCCTTTGGTAGGGGGGTCAATGCATTTTTTGGAGGTTTTCCTAGTAGGGAAGACTTCATGGGAGAGATGACCAGATGCCTTGGCCGCTCTCCCATAGCGGACGAGGTGTTCAGTGACATGTCTGGGACGCCTCTGGCATCTTTGCCTGGCACCACTTCCCAGACTTCACATGCAGGTACTCCATATGCAGGTACTCCACGTGCTCCACGTGCATCGGCTGAAGCACAAGCATCTGCAGAAGCACGTGCATCTGTAGAAGCTCGTGCGTCCAGCGAGGCAGAGGGTAGTCGACAGAGAGGGAGGAGGGAGAGTCGAGGGGGAGGACGAGGCTTGTGTGGGGGTTGCCTAGGAGGTGGCGATCAATCACCCTCACCAGTAGATCACGTAGAGGAGGTTGTACGCTAGTACTATAGAGTTATAGATGCTAGTGGCATCTTTCATGATGATGAGGGAAGGGATGTAATGGCGTACATGAGGAGCGTCGTGCATGCGACGTATAAAGATTGTTTCATTGCCTTCAAAAATCAAAAAAGCGGCTTGTGGCAGGAGGTGTTGAGGGCAGTCCATAGGAGGTACCCAAATCCTGAGGGTCAGCGATTCTCGGATGATTGGGGACGTACAAAAGTGAGGGATATGCTTCACAACAAAAGATCCCACCTCATGACACGGGCCAGGGACTCATTGCGGAGGCTGGAGGAGGGGCGTGGAGCCTATAGCCAACCACCTATGTGCCACCGCATAGAGTGGAAGAAAGCCAAGAAGAAAGCAGCTGAGAAAGTGAAGAGTCGCCAGCATGCAGAGGCGCGACGGATCCAAATGGAAACCATGGAATCGTCGCATTACGGATCGGACAGCAGAGAGTCGTGGGAGGCAGAGTTTGTAAGTATATTTTGATTTCTAGTTTTTTTAAATTTATATTTCTTTCAATTCTTTATATATTTTAGTCTAATATATTGTGACTCATAATTGTTTGTATATCTCTAAATGTTTTGCAGACTACCATCGTTGGTAGGATACCTACTCCTAGAGAGGTAGGTTACCATCGAGGCCATAACCGCGCAGTGACATGGCTTTAGTTTTATGAGGAGGGTCTCATCACTGAGGACCAATACAACCGGACCATGAGGATTCGACTGCCAGAGGAGGTATGTTTTTCTTACTTTCATATTAAAAGTATATCTAATTATAACTTTTTCTCCACCTTGTCTATGTAAGCAACCCTGATCTTTTGTGTGTGTAGGCGAATCCGGATGTGGAGCATAGCAAGGAGGGGGATAGCGACGCTAGTAGCCATGGTGGCACTAGCGAAGATATTTCCTCTTTAGATTCGTAGAGGAGCACCATACCTCCTCATGAGGCCTTCTTTTCTTGTATATGTGTGATATCTCTTTGAGCCTACTGCTTGCGGCCACGCTTTAGGTCGCAAGCACTTAAACTTCCCTTGTAAATGCTTTTGATATATAATGAATACATGGACTTTTATTTTGAATTCTCGTATCCATAAGATACATTGTCTTTTTCCCAAATACACAATCTGATGTATGGGAGGGGGAAAAAAAAAACCAAAGAGCATGTGGTTGCAACCAAAGAGCATGTGGTTGCAACCACATGCTCTCTGGTTTTTTTTTCCAGTTCTGTTTTGCGCATCTATCAGCGTGTCTAAATTGCAGATAATTTGCGTTTATACGCGCGTCTATAATGCAGACTACACGCGCTTATACACGTGCTTCATAATTTAAATTTAAAAAAGAAATTAAATATCTTTTTTGAAAAAATGACATTTTATGTTTTTCGTTCGCGTCTATCAGTGCGCCTGTAAAAGCGCGTCTACTAGCGTGTCTATATGCGCGTATATATGTGCGTCTATTGCGCGTCTATTTGTGAGTGTAAGTTCTTTGATACATGCGATTATAGACGCAAAATGGTAGATGCGCAAATAGACGGGTGGATAGACGCGCCCATAAGAATTTCTCTATATTCAAAAATGGCGTCTAAATGTGCGTCTATGAGGCATTTTTGTTGTAGTGGGTCCATGTATAAAAATTAATGTCGTCTATGAAATTTATCAACTATAGTTATAAAATTTGTTCCAATCAATTATACTCATAGTCATAACATTTGAAGAAAATATCCTATGCTCAATTTAAGGGATTCTTCTTCTATGGCAATACTTTTGGGTTCATTTTGATGAAGTACCATAATGACCATTAGCTAGGGTATCATTTTCTTTTAGTCCTTCCGTTGACTAGTTGGCATGATTACTAATTTGTTATGCCTATAAAGTTAATACAAAAACAAGGAATTAGGCATATCACAATTAGATCCCTTACTTGGACATTATGAAGGATATGACCAATTTTAAGCCATCTTAAAGAGTCACCAATGTACGTGGCCCATGGTAAAGCACATTGCATACCATTATCGATAAGTCTATTATCGTGCATCTTAAATCTCCTAATTAGACTTTATAAAGTGTATGACCAATTTTTAGCCCTCTTAAGGAGTCGATGTAATGGTACCCATAAAAAAAGAAAAGTGCATACCATTACCATAATCATGGATATGTTATCGTTCCAATATATACACACACAGGTGGACTACATCTTGAGTAAACAAAAGCTATCCATTTGAGTAGACATACATCTCCATAAAGCTATCCATTTGAGTATACATCTCTTTCTCTTTCTCTCCATCTCTCATTTCCTCCCCCTCTCTCTCCCTCTCCCTCTCTTTCTCTCTCATTTCATCTCCCTCTCACAATATATCCTAACACTCTCCAAAAGCAAAAGGGAGAGGGAGAGAGAGAATGCACTCTCCCTCCCTCTCCCTCTCTTTCTCTTTCTCTCCCTCTCTCATTTCCTCCCTCTCCCTCTCCCTCTCCCTCTCTTTCTCTTTCTCTTTCTCCCTCTCTCTCTCTCTTTCTCTCCCTCCCTCTCCCTCTCCCTCTCTTTCTCTCTCATTTCCTCTCCCTTTCACAATATATCCTAACACTCTCCAAAAGAAAAAGAGAGAGGGAGAGAGAGAATGCACTCTCCCTCCCTCTCCCTCTCCCTCTCTCCGCATCTTGCTGAAAAGGACCATGGATTCTTTCTTGAAGACCATGCTTGGCTAGTCTGGGAAAATAGCGACTGCATGTATGTTGTGGTACACCAAAGAAGAGCATTTTCTCAACATACAAGTGAATAAAAACAGAGATATTTTGACTATTAAATTATTTTAGTTCCCGCCCAACTTCCTTTAGGGCCTTGATAGCTGTGTAATCAATATTCTCTTCATCTTGCCTTTGTTGTTGTTATTGTTGTAACATTTGGATTTGTTGTTGTTGAGTCTGTTGCAGTATGCGCACCAATTATTTTAGAGTATCTCCTAAAGAATCCCCCATCTTGGAATTCTCTTACACTGACCTTCACGTCGCGTTCACCAATGTTGCAGCGCGTAGGGTTGAAGGTCACCATAGGGTTTCAGCAAGAGAAGAATCTATGGGGGTTCAAGAGCTTAGACTTCGGAGATGGTAGAGATCAGAGAAGGGTTCAAGGTTTCAAGCTAAGTTCTTGAAGATAAGAGATAGCATGGTGAAGGTAGATTCGGAGAAAGAAGTAGACGAAAGAAAAGGGGTTCGAAGAAATTGAAGACATAGTAGAATACTTAAAAAAAGAATTAGAAAATATAGAAGAATACTAACAGAGATGATGGTGCGCAGATCGGTCGCAGATAGCTCATGTGGTGAATCCCGGAAGGTTCCCAAGAACAAAGTACTCTACTTTTTAGCACAAAAACCCATGTAAAAGCAAGCACGACATGAAGCAAGAGACAAATTGGGTTCAATCTCCCCCATGCCTTGTGTGAGCACTTCACAAAGCATGTATATAATGTATATTTCCAATCTTCATGCTCAAAAATAGCCCAATTACAAAAATATGACAAGCTTTTAGCTTTTGAGTTTACTTTCTACCAAAAATAAGAAAATAAAGCTAATGGACGGTGCCCATAGAGCCTGGCACGCCCAATCTCAATGTCCAAATAGAAATAACATATCCAGGCGCATAAGCGCATACAAAATAATAATAAATAATCAATGTCTCTATAGACATAACAAAATATAGGCGTGGCGCCTATCAAAATATAGTCCAAAGGTCGAAAACCCGCTAGACTCCAATGCTTTCCTCCGCCACTGCTGCTATCTCTACACATCAACTGAAGCATTCACAATCGTTAGTAAAATAACACAATTAAACCGACAAAAGTGAATACCTAGCAGTCTTCAGCTACATAAATAAATCAACTGGCTAGAAATAAATCCTAATCTTAATTTATTACGAGTGCGCACTCTAAACTCATAAACGTTTATTAATTTAATATGCATTTTGCGGAATCACCCGCTATGGAATCACCCATGTACACACTAAATTAATGAAACGCCCGAAAAGGACAGGCGTCCCCATCAACTTCTCGCACAAAGAATCCTCTTTGCGTATGAGCCCCGGTCATCTAAGTTTACGGAATCCACCGTAAAACCTCACGGAATCCACCGTGGAATATGCCTCCTGGCATCATACCCCCGGGGTGGGATAGCAATTGACCTCAATTGCTATTAGCTCAATGTGGAGCTAACAGAGTGGGGAAAGCATTTAAGTCTCTAGCGTGCATCCATTGTGCTTCCTCTACAGGATGATTCTTAAATTTTACTAGATATCTAGAATACCTTCGGCCAGTTCTAGTGGTCATGTAGTCAGTGTCTATAAAGCTTCAGGTTCAAGTATTTCAGTCTCTTCTTCTAGTAAAGGTGGGTTTTCATAGACAGGGTGGATAGGTAATTGACCTCTAAATGGTCTCAATAAATTAATATGAAATGTATTATGAATTTTCCAATGAGATGGCAGTTCTAACTTGAATGCATTGTCATTAATCTTATGAATGATTCTAAATGGTCCGTAGAATCTAGGAGCTAATTTGACAACTGGATGTCTATCTACACTTTGCAGTCTACGCTTTTCTATTTTAAGCCAAACATAATCATCAACTTTGAAATTCATAGCTTGTCTTTTCTTGTTGGCTTGTTTGGTATATGATTGTTGGGCTTTAGCAATCATATCCTTTACCTCATCAAAAATAGTGTTATGCATAACAACAATATCATCAGCACTCTGTATTCTGTTAGACAAAGATGCAACAGGTGTAGATAATCTATACCCATAAATAACTTCAAAAGGTGCTTTCTTTGTAGATGTGTGCGATGTATTGTTATATGCAAACTGTAATAAATGTAAATGAGTATCCCATGTCTAAGGTTTAGAGGTAGTGTATGCACGTAAAAGATCTAGAATGGTGCTATTTGTGGCTTCTGTTTATCCATTTGTTTCTGGATGAAATGCAGATGAGAAATCAATCTTTGTGCCTAGATTTGCAAACAGTGTAATCCAAAAATTATTACAAAATCTAGAATCTCTATCTGAAATAATCACTTTCGGCAATCCATGGTTAGTAAAAACAGTTTTCAAAAATAACTGTGCTGCTTGTGATGCTGTTAAAGTTTTCTTACATGCAATGAAGTATGCTTGCTTACTAAATCTATCTACAATTGTCCAAATCATGTCATGGTTAGATTTAGTATTTGGTAAGCCAGTAATGAAATCCATAGATATATGTTCCCAAGGTTTAGATGGAATAGATAAAGGCATTAATAATCCATACTGTTTACCATGATGTCTCTTTATTCTTTGACAAATCAGACATTCAGAAACAAAATTAGATACATCTGCATCCATATGCGGCCAATAAAAATCTTCAGTTAACATGCGTAATGTAGAAATGATACCTCTATGACCTTGATATGGGGGACAATGAATTTCATTCAAAACAAAAGATCGGAATGGAACAGTAACACACAGTCTCTTTTCAAAGAACATGAATCCATCATTATATGACAATGAATCAACAGGAATGAAATTATTTTGAACTAATTTTTGCCAATCAGAATGAAAAGTAATATCCTGGTGATATGTGTCTTTCATAGCAATCAAAGAATCAAAAGATATGATAGAAATGTTATGAATTGCAGGTCTTCTACTTAATGCATCGGCAACTACATTTTCTTTTCCAGGTTGGTATTGAATGATAGGATGGAAACTTTGAATGAATGAAGCCCATTTGATATGACGGTCAGAAATTTGGGGTTGGCTAAGTAGATGTCTAATGCTTTGCTGGTCGGTCTTTATCATGAATTCTGAACCCATTAAATAATGCTTCCATTGTTTTAATGCTTGTACAACTGCTAAGAGTTCCTTGTCATAAGTGGAATATTTAAGCTCAGAGGGTTTCAGCTTAGAACTAGAATATGCTATTGGATGGTTGTCTTGCATTAGCACGGCTCCTATTCCTGATCCGCTAGCATCAGTCACAACTAAAAAGAATGGTCTGTTAAAGTCAGGCAATTGTAGAACAGGGGCATTGGTCAATGCACGTTTGAGTAAGTCAAAGGATTTCTGCTGGTTTTCAGTCCATTGATAAACAATGCCTTTCTTAAGAAGTTTGGTCAATGGTAAAGCAAGTAATGAGAAATTACGTACAAACTTCCTATAGAAACTAGCAAGACCAAGGAATGAGCGTAATTCATGTACATTTTTAGGAACAGGCCAATGCAATATTGCATCAATTTTCTTAGGATCAACTTTTATTCCTTCTTTTGATACAATATGACCTAGATATTCTATTTCTGTCTTAAAGAATTCACTCTTGTCAGGATTTGCAAACAATTGATTTTCTTTCAGTAATTGAAAAACTAATGATAAATGCTCATAATGCTCTTTTTCACTTTGACTGAACACTAAAATATCATCAAAGAAAACAATCACACAATATTGATATTTTAGAAAAATACGGTTCATCATTCTACTGAAAGTGGCAGGTGCATTAGTTAATCCAAATGGCATAACTAAGAATTCGTAATGGCCAAACTGTGTCCTGAATGCAGTCTTAAATATGTCGGATCTATCTAGCCTCACCTGATGATATCCAGACTTAAGGTCAATTTTACTAAATATAGAAGATCCTTGCAGTTTGTCCATAAGGTCATCAACTCTAGGTATAGGATACCTATTCTTTACAGTGATCTTGTTTAATGCTCGGTAGTCAATACACATCCAATAAGTATTATTCTTTTTCTTGACTAGGAGCACAGGTGCACCGAATGGAGAACTGCTAGGTCGAATTAAGCCTCTATTTAGTAATTCTTCTACTTGACTCTGGATTTCTTTTTGCTCTATTTGATTGTGCCTATATGGTGCTTTGCAAGGAGGTTGTGTGCCAGGTATTAGGTCAATCTTATGGTCTTCTAGACGTGATGGAGGTAAACCTGGTGGTAGGTCTTCTGCAAAACAGTCCTTAAAATATGCAAGAAATTCCTTATGCTGATGGTGCATATGAGTTTCTTTTGCGTGCAATTCATTCACCCAAATGAGATATGATTTAGTGTTCTTGCGTAGTGCACGTTTTGCTTGAGTATGCGAAAGCAGTGGAAAAATATGAGATGCATGCATACCAAATAATGTAATAAATTTTCCTTGAAAATTTATATTTATTGTGTGTGTGGAATAATCTATATTGGGATTATGCTGGTGTCTCCATGGCATTCCTAGAATAATGTCGCTAGACTATAATGGGACAACTAAGAAATTTCTTCTTTCAATATATGAACCAATTTGAATTTCTAAATCTTGAACTTCTTGTGTGCCATTGTACCTAGTATCTAAAAATGCAGCTTTTATGCGATAGTGCGTAGGTACAGTATGCAGTTTCAATTCCTTTACCAATTTTGCTGAAATAAAGTCATGGGTACTACCGTCATCATGCAATATAGTTCTTTCTTTTCCATGCACCATACATCTCATAGTCAACAATGAATGTGAAGTAGGCATACCTGGTAAAGTGTCGGAAGTAGTAGTAATATCATCATCTTCTTCAGTGAAATCCGGCATATCCTCATGCTCGTCTTCGTCCATAGCTCCAAGGTAGTTGATATGTGCTGATGGCTTCTTTAAATAACAATTTGCTGCGAGATGCCCTGGCTGGTGACACTTGTAGCATACGATGGGCTTGGCTTTGGTCACATTATTTGCAATGGCTGGGAGTCTGGGTATATTTGGATTTGCTTGTGGAATAGGCTTAGGATTTGGATTGACAGTGGATGGTAATGCAGGTGGTTTAGGCCAATTCTTGCGGAAAGATGGTGATGAAAAACGACCTGGATTAAACCTTCTGAAATTTGAATTGAATTGTTTAGATCCATAATTACCGTTTGCTTGGAATGGCTGTGGTCGTCGATCTCTTCCGCGTAACTTATCTTCAGTGTCGTGAGCTAAGGAGATGGCGTCTTCAAGGGTAGCAGGCTTGAACATGTTCACCTCAGCGTAGTAGTGTCCAAGAAGTCCAGACATATACTTCCGCTTATGTGTCGTCTCTGGTACGTCTTCAAGCATGTGTAGCTGTAGGAGTGCATTCCAAAAACGCTCTGTATACTGTGGAATAGGCTCACGATCGCGTTGTTGAAGTAAATTCCATTGCTTGATAGCCTTCTCATGAAATTGCGGTGGAAGGAAATTTTGCATGAACTTCTTCTTAAAATCTTCCCATGTAGCAGGACATTCTATGCTCTTGCGGACTACAGTCCACCAAAGTGATGCTCTATCTATCAGATGATTAGTAACACACTTGATTTTATCTTTCTCGGGATAAGTTTCCTCATGGAAATAGTCATCAAACTGGCTAATGAATGATAAAACAGTCTTTCCTTCTCTTATGCCATTGAAAGTGCGAAACTTGAAACTTCGCTTACTTATCTTGGATTCCTTGCGAATGGTTTGTGCTTCAAGAGTGGCGTCGATGGTACGGCAAATCAAATCTTCAGCTTGAGGTTCTTCTTTATCAGTGGACGCTCCTTGTAGCTTTGTCAATTGCGCTTGCAAGGCTTGCCTAGCTCTTCGCTCTTCTTCCAATTGCAGCATGATAAGATCCAGCTTTTGTTCCATGGTAGGCTCGGGTAGATCGTCTTCAGCCATAGGATCATCCATATGTGGGGTAGTCATCCTGTAAAACTCAACAAACCTTTCTCACTCAAAATCAGTTAGCGGGATGAGCGTAGCTCAAATTTGGGGTTACAAGGCTATGTATTTTTGGGTATTTTCTTCTTCAATTTTCAGTAATTCTGTAATATTTCTGTCTCCGTTTGCTGAAAGTACTTCAACGAACTTGTAGATAGGTAGAACAGCTTGCTGCGAACAACTTTCCAGTTCAGAGTTTTTGCATACGAACAAGTCTTCTTTGAGTTTTAGGCACTAGTTAGTTCTGATTTAGTCTGACTTGCAGAGTTGCAGACTTAGCAGACTTGCAGAGTTGTTGACTTGCTGGACTTAGGCCGACTTGCAGAACTTGCAGTACTTCAACTTGATAAACTTGCCAAATCTGACTGAATGTGTGTGACCTGTGTAGCTTGTGACTTAGTTTGATTATGGAACTTATGGCTTACTAAGCCAAATGTGAATTTGAGGTATCACGGCATGTTGACGTCGCGTTTGAACTCGGCGAGAACATATTAGCTCTGTTTTTTTTTTTTACGACTTGAAGAAGGAGATGAATGCGTGGTCCTCCGCCTGCAGAGCCTGGTCCTTCGCGATCTGACAGTTGAAACAGGGGTTCTTGATCGCCAGAAGTCTGCCTGTATCGGCGGTTCGCGACGAGATTGACTGTAGAGGCCGTTTGTTCCTGGAGCTCCGCCTTCGCCCGAGATTGGTAGCGATTGGAAGCCCTTGATCTCTGCTCCGCTCTGATACCACTGGTGCGCAGATCGGTCGCAGATAGCTCACGTGGTGAATCACGGAAGGTCCCCAAGAACAAAGTACTCTACTTTTTAGCACAAAAACCCATGTAAAAGCAAGCACGACATGAAGCAAGAGACAAATTGGGTTCAATCTCCCCCATGCCTTGTGTGAGCGCTTCACAAAGCATGTATTTAATGTATATTTCCAATCTTCATGCTAAAAAATAGCCCAATTACAAAAATATGACAAGCTTTTAGCTTTTGAGTTTGCTTTCTACCAAAAATAAGAAAATAAAGCTAATGGACGGTGCCCATAGAGTCTGGCACGCCCAATCTCAATGTCCAAATAGAAATAACATATCCAGGCGCATAAGCGCATACAAAATAATAATAAATAATCAATGTCTCTATAGACATAACAAAATATAGGCGTGGCGCCTATCAAAATATAGTCCAAAGGTCGAAAACCCGCTAGACTCCAATGCTTTCCTCCGCCACTGCTGCTATCTCTACACATCAACTGAAGCATTCACAATCGTTAGTAAAATAACACAATTAAACCGACAAAAGTGAATACCTAGCAGTCTTCAGCTACATAAATAAATCAACTGGTTAGAAATAAATCCTAACCTTAATTTATTACGAGTGCGCACTCTAAACTCATAAACGTTTATTAATTTAATATGCATTTTGCGGAATCACCCGCTATGGAATCACCCATGTACACACTAAATTAATGAAACGCCGGAAAAGGACAGGCGTCCCCATCAACTTCTCGCACAAAGAATCCTCTTTGCGTATGAGCCCCGGTCATCTAAGTTTATGGAATCCACCGTAAAACCTTACGGAATCCACCGTGGAATATGCCTCTTGGCATCAGATGAAGCATGTCAGTTTCTTTCAGCATTATGAGAAGATATAACTCTAATAGACAAAAACGTGTTTAAAATAATACCTTTCTCTATGCTGCTCAGATCGCCAATATGATGTTTCCATTGGCTCCAAAAGGGGGGGTAAAATACCAACACACCTAGCTATCACTCCTTCTTCATCTCCCCCTTTTCAGAGTGTTGTTCATTACCTGAAAACAATGATCGTGCGTCGTGCGATTTTGTCAATCTCTATTTTTACATAAAATCCTCTCAAATCGGCTGAGAGATACATGCTTTCTTTTACATGTCATCCTAATCTAGAAGCTATCTATAGTTTTATGGATTTTTACAAGAGATAATATCTAAAATATCAAAAAGTCGCTAAAAACTTGTCCAAAAAAATCTAATATTTTGAACCATGGAGAGTAACACTAATGCCTAGAGTGGCATTGGCTCTCTAAATCTAAAAGGAAGCCACACTCTAGATTTTTTTACACGGTGTGCGTGTAGCAGCACAACATCGTGAAGGACATTGTTAGTTATGAGATGGGTTGTTTTCTTGGTCAATATCTCGAGGATCATTATTTTCTTGAGTGACTGTGAGATTTAGGTAGGGTGGAGTGGAGTAAAATGTTTTCTTTACTAAGAGATGAGAGATCAAGTTAATGATTTAATCTAATCAAGGAATTGTGTTTGCATTTTGCATGATGCACGGGCACGTGTAGATAGACTAAGCACTATATTTTCCATTGCATCCATCTTTTTGTATGGAGCATCGCTTGTTTGATTGCATAGCATGGATTTGATGATACATCTCTTCTCAAATCATGTTTGATTGAGCAGGACATACATTTTCAAAGCATGTTCTTTAGGACACAATGCATATAAAAAAAGGGCAAGTACATCTGAAGCAACAGAAATAGTTGCCAAAGATTCAAAGGGCATGTACACCATAGTGGAGTTTATGAAAGAATGTGAGTAAAGGATTATGAAGGAGGTTTCAATATGGCTTGAATACACAAGAGATTCAACCTCAAGTGCCATGTCAAGGAAGTAGTAGTCATTGGATTTTACTGGTTATGATACTATTGTCTGTGCAAGAGGAGATGGTGTGCTTGTGTAGGTTCTTAATGGGCTTTAGGAAGGCCTGATTGGGAGAGGGTGACTAAGATCCTCTTTGGTGTTATCCCAGTAGGCAGAGGAAATGGAATGGCAAATTAGATGATGTTGAATCATATATATGAGTTTTGTGATGTGGCAAATGTTACATTTGCAATTATTCGAGGTCACAAGAAAAACTTAGATGTTGCTATTGTTTGTCAAGGGCAAAAAGATATAATGGTCTAAGTTTAGTGGCGGATCACCATTAAAGAAAATCATAATGATTTGCAATGAGGAATTTTTAAGAAGACAGTCATCGCCAAACTGATTAACCAGCCGTTCGTATTAAATTCAACCTGCTGGGGATTGTTATTATCTTCACCACACTGGATGCATCAGCAGCAGCATATTGTCTATAAGGTGATTTCAAGCAGTAGCTACTATGTGCAGTACTCCAGAGTGATCTTGAGTCTGGTTGTAGTTTGATCTTCATGGCTGATCCAATGTGTAGCTCTGCGGAGGATAAGATTGACAAGCGGAGGAGAAGATGCAAATCATTTTCAAACACGGGCATGCCTCTCGTACTCAGAACTTTGCCAAAGAGACATCGCAACTCCTGCTTGCACCCGTTTTGAGTTTCGTCCATTATTCTATGTCATCTGATGCGCAGCGCAAATGTATGTTCGTGTATGATGCGAAATATATAATATGTCTTCACATATATAATTATTGATAATTCATATACACATATAATTAATATACATACACATAATCAGTAGAGCTGGTAGCCTGTTACGCGAACGGCGCGAAGGTGGCGCAAAGAAAGAAAAGCTAAAAAGCTTCATCCAAAAGCTTTTAAGGTTTGAAGCCTTAAGCCCTTGGAGTTTGCAAAAACGTTTAAAGCTTTTAAGCTTTGTACTACAGGTACAAACGATTGAAAAGCCTCTAGGTGTTTTCAAAAGCACAAACGTGTAGGAGAAGGAAAAATCTATATAAGGAGGAGAGAGAAAGTTGTAGGGGCCCTACCTTTCTCATGTTACTTAAATTTGTGTCTTATGAAAGAAGTGAGTGGAGGGTCCCAAACAAGTCTTTGGAGACTTGTTTGTGTTGATCGAGCGTGCAAAAACTCAAATATTGAAAGATTGAAGTGTTGTAACAACCCCAAAGAGGTACAAAATGATCGTGTTTTCAAACTCAAGTGTTAATGTTTTGGTGTTTGTTGATTGCTCTACTTCATGTTTGATTTTTGGAGTGATTTAAGCTACAAGAGGGACAATTGTTTGTTTGTGTTGGTCTGGTGGATTGTGTCATGGTGGTCGAAACTTTGAAATTTTTCATTTTTTGAGTTGTCCTTCGACAAAGTCAAATCTCTAATTGGCACTCCTTAACATCTTGTTTTCAGGTTGTGAGTGAGGCTTATCCTCGATCACTGCTCATTAAAATTGACTTTGTCTCGGTTGTTTGATTTGCATGTGACTTAGTTTTGATTTCTTGATTAGTTGAGATAGCTGATGAGTTTCCTAAGTTCCATGGTATTCAAACCGAGGATGCCCAAAGTTTTTTAGATAAATTTGAGTTATGTTGTTTGATCCAAAGAGTGACAGACCCCGTGGATAACTCGAGATTCTTAGGTATCAATTACAGGGAAAAGCATGCACTTGGTTGGTTGACATTGAGAGAAGCTTGAAATTGAAACGATCCTCACTAAAGTTGGATTATGAAACCATTAGAACTACTTTTCTATCTAGGTTTAAACAAAGAGAAAGTGAGAGTGGGATTTGGGCCAAAATAGAAACTTTTATACAAAAAGAGGATCAATGTTGAGGACTTTGCTAGGGGGTTTGAAAGATTATGGGAACGATGAAGTTTGACATTGCGAAAAGGTGAGATAGCCCCAGGTATGTCGAAGATATTGTATTTTGTTAATGGGTTAAAATCAAAAGACTAGAGAGTGAAATTAGAGGTTAAGAACCCTAAAACCTTTGGGAAGGTAGTGAAAATAGCAAAATATTGACAAGAGAAGAAGGCCAAGAGAAAAAAAGAGTTAAGATTAACCTTGGGTTTTGAAGAACCATGGGAGACATTAAGTTTAATGTGAGTTGAGAGATAGGTTTTTGAGTAGAAGAGTTAGTTGTATCTATCCTTAGAGAAGTATACTATATTCTCTATTTAGGAGAGATGATGACTTGTGAGGAATCTATCGAAGTTTGTAATAAGGAGAAAATCCCAAGGGTAGTTGAGAAGAAAAAAGACTTGTTTGACTAAACATGATTTGAGTGAAGAATCTAAGAGTGTGAGCTTGTATCCTTTTGACGCAGGAGGCATATTCCACGGTGGATTCCGTGCCATAGTGGATTCCGTGAGGTTTTGCGGTGGATTTCGTAAAATTTTATTACCGGGGCTCATACACAAAGTGGATTCTTTGTGCAAGAAGTCAATGGGGACACCTATCCTTTTCGGGCGTTTTGTTAAATTTATGTATACATGGGTGATTCCATAGCGGGTGATTTCGCAAAATACATATTTAAATTAATAAATGTTTATGAGTTTAGAGTGCGCACTCATGATAAATTAAGGTTAGGATTGATTTCTAACCAATTTATTTATGTAGCTGAAGACTGCTAGGTATTCACTTTTGTTGGTTTAATTGTATTATTTTTCTAACAATTGTGAATGCTTCAGTTGATGTGTAGAGCAAGCAGCGGTGGCAGTGGGAAGCATTGGAGGATAGCATGTATTCAAATTATCATCAATTTTTTATGGGCGTGTATTTTAAGCATGGCACCTATATTTTGTTGCGCTTATTTATCAAAGCACTTGATATTTATTTATTATTTTTGTATGTACATGGGCGCACAATTTAAATACTTTTATTGGACATTGTATTTGGGTACCGCCTGACTTATTGGGCGCCCATTAGCTTTAATTCTTTATTGGCACAAAAGCAAACTCAAAAGCTAAAGTGTGCTATTTTGTAATTTGGGCTATTATTTGAGCTTGAAGATGAATAATATATGAAATACATGCTTTATGGAGCGCTCACACAAGGCATGGGGGAAGATTGCACCCAATTGATCTCTTGTTCATGTCGTGCAAGCTTTCTTCATTGATTTGTGTGCCAAAAGTAGAGTTCTTTTGTTCTTGGGGACCTTCTGACATTCACTATGTGCGCATACGACAACCGATCTGTGCACCAGTGGTATCAGAGCGAAGCTGAGATCGAGAGCTTCCAATCGCTTACCATCTTGCGCGAAGGCGGAGCTCCTGGAACGATCGAGCCCTACAGTCAGTTTCCTCACGAATGGTCGATACCAATGTGTTCCTGGCAGTCAAAAACCCCCTTCTGCACCCTCTGATTGCGAAAGACCAGCCTCTGTAGGCAGAGGACCAGGCGGATATCTCCTTCATCAAGTCGTGAGTAAACAGATAAGCCTCCATAGCTTCATACCTTCAAAGCTTTAAAAGCTTATTAAGCTTAATAGTAAGCTTATTTAAAAAGCTTATTCAACCAATTCGTCAAACGGCGGCGGTGGCATGTCCTAAACAGTGTAAAAATGACTGCCAACATACTCCTATACATGAAAATCACACAGGGATCATTAAGTCTTAAGCTCTTAAGTCCTCCAAGTACTCCAAGCTTCCTTAATCGTGCAAGTCACAAAGATCACTGAAGACTTACTCAACAACTATTTAAGAGGCAGTTCACACACAGAAGCACACGAACTAGTCTATTGCTCTCTGGTAGACCTTGTTCACACTTGCAGACTTGCTGAACCAGTTTCAGCAAACGCAGAAGTTCACACGCAGATTATACGCAGTTTCTACGCAACATTATTCTCTTGGACGATGGTTGTGATAACGAATTCCGCATACGTAAATGACAAAGACTATAAAAGCCAAACAAAATATACAAGCCTTGTAAACCCGCCTTTGAGCTATGCTCATCCCGCTAATAAGATTTTGAGAGTATGAGGTCTTTTGGATTTTGCAGGATGACTGAACAAAACATGGACGATCTTATGGCTGAAGGTGATCTACCCGAACCAACGATGGAGCAAAAGTTGCATTTGATTATGATGCAGCTCGAAGAAAAACGAAGAGCCCGACAAGCTTTGCAAGTTCAATTGGCTAATTTGCAACGATCTACCACTGACCAAGATGGATCGCAACCCGAAGATATTATACAACGTACCATCGATGCCACACTTGAAGCCCAATCCATTTGCAAAGAAACAAAGACAAGTAAAAGAAACTTCAAATTTCGTACTTTCAATGGATCACGCGATGAAAAGACCGTACTTGCTTTTATCAGTCAATTTGATTATTACTTCCATGAAGAAACATATGCTGAGAAAGACAAAATTAAATGTGTCACTAACCATTTAGTTGATCAAGCATCCTTATGGTGGACTGTGGTCCGCAAGAGCGTTGATTGTCCCACTACATGGGAGACTTTCCAAAAGAAATTTTTGCAAAATTTCCTTCCTCCTCAATTCCATGAAAAAGCCATCAAGCAATGGGATCTTCTACAACAAAGAGATCGCGAACCTATTTCCCAATACACTGAACATTTCTCGAATGCCCTACTGCAACTACATATGCTCGAAGATGTACCTGAAGCAACTCATAAACGCAAGTTTATGTTTGGCCTACTTGGACATTACTATGCAAAAGTCAATATGTTCAAGCCAACAACACTTGAAGATGCAATTTCCTTGGCCCATGACACTGAAGACAAGATTCGCAGAAGAGACAAGCGACCACAACAATTTCCAACTAATGGTAACTATGGTTCCAAACAATTCAATTCAAATTTTCGAAGATTCAATCAAAGTCATTTTCTTCCATCTTTATTCCGTAAATCTTGGGCACGACCACCTGCCTTGCCATCAAACACCAATCCAAACCCTAAGCCATCTTCACAGTCAAATCCCAACATTCCTAAACTTCCTACCATTACTAATAATGTATCTAAAGCAAAACCCATAGTTTGTTACAAATGCCATCAACCTGGACATCTAGCAGTCAATTGTCAAACCAAAAAGCCACCTGTCCATATCAATTATCTTGGAGTAATCGAAGAAGAAGAACATGAGGAAATGCCGGACTTTACAGAAGATGACGACGACATTGGTACTACTTCGGATACTTTGCCAAGTATGCCAACTCCCCATTCTTTATTAACAATGAAATGTTTTGTGCATGGTAAAGAAAAGACTATTTTACATGATGATGGGAGCACACATGACTTTATTTCTGCAAAGTTAGTCAAAGAATTGAATTTACAAATTGTTTCTACACATTATCGCATCAAAGCTGCATTCTTAGGAACGAGATATAATGGAACACAAGAAGTGCATAATTTAGAAATTAAAATTGGTGATTATACTGAACGAAGAAATTTCCTAGTTGTACCTTTGCAGTCTAGTGACAATATCTTAGGAATGCCTTGGCGTCATCAATACAATCCTGATATAGATTATTCTACGCATTCAATTAAAACTTATTTTCAAGAAAAACATATCACATTGCATGGTATGCACGCTTTCAATAACTTTCCACTGCTTACTCATACTCAGGCTAAACGTGCATTACGTAAAAGTAGCAAATCTTATTTAATATGGGTGAATGAACTTCAAGCTAAAGAAAAAAAGATGTATCCTAGGCATACACAATTTCTTGCCCAATTTTAAGATTGTTTTGTTACTGATTTACCACTTGGATTACCATCTTCACGTCTTGAAGATCACAAAATAGATTTAATTCCTGGAACACAACCACCATGTAAAGCACCATATAGACATAACCAAATTGAACAGAAAGAAATTCAAAATCAAATAGAGGAATTGCTTAACACATGATTAATTAGACCTAGTAGTTATCCATTTGGTGCACCTGTCTTATTAGTGAAGAAGAAAAATAATACTTATCGCATGTGCATTGATTATCATGCCCTAAATAAAATTACTGTTAAGAATAGATATCGATTCCTAGGGTAGATAATCTTATGGATAAGCTACAAGGATCTGCCATATTCAGTAAGATAGATCTTAAATCATGCTATCATCAAGTAAGATTGGATAAATCTGATATATTCAAAACTGCATTTAGAGCACAATTTGGACACTATGAATTTCTAGTTATGCCTTTCGGTTTAACTAATGCACCGGCCACATTTAGTTGTATGATGAATCGCATATTTTTGAAACATCAACATTGTGTCATAGTATTCTTTGATGATATATTAGTATTCAGTAAAAATGAGAATGAGCATTATCAACATTTGTCTTTAGTTTTTAAGTTGTTAAAAGACAATCAATTATATGCTAATCCAGAAAAGAGTGAATTCTTCCAAACAGAAATTGAATATCTAGGACGTATTATTTCATCAGAAGGTATTAAAGTCGACCCTAAAAAGATAGAAGCAATTTTAAATTGGCCCACGCAAAAATGTGCATGAATTACGTTCTTTCCTAGCTCTTGCTAGCTTTTACAGAAAGTTTGTGAGGAATTTCTCATTACTTGCATTACCTTTGACAAAACTTTTAAAGAAGGGTATTGTGTATAACTGGTCTGACAATCAACAAAAATCCTTTGATTTATTGAAACATGCTTTAACTCATGCTCCTGTATTACAATTACCTTATTTCAATAGACCATTCTTCTTAGTAGTTACTGACGCTAGTGGATCTGGAATAGGAACCGTCCTTATGCAAGATAATCATCCCATAGCCTACTCTAGTTGTAAACTCAAACCATCTGAACTTAAATATTCTACCTACGATAAAGAATTGTTAGCTGTAGTACAAGCCTTACGTCAATGGAAACATTATTTAATGGGATCTAAATTTATGATCAAAATTGACCAACAAAGCATTAGACATCTCCTTAGTCAACCACAAATATCTGACCGACATATTAAATGGGCCGCTTTTATTCAAAGTTGTCATCCCCTTATACAATATCAACCTAAAAAAGAGAATGTTGTAGCTGATGCTTTGAGTAGAAGACCAACAATTCATAATATTTATGTGATATCATTTGATTCCCTTATTACTTTGAAAGATATTTATCATCAAGATCCTACTTTTCAAGCTGATTGGAATAAACTAGTTGCAAATAATTGGATTCCTATTGATTCATTGTCTTACAATAATGGATTCATTTGTTTTGCATGAAATTCATTGTCCTCCATATCAAGGTCATAGAGGTATTGTTAACGCCCCTCCCCGTGGACTCCTCCTGCAGTAGCCCCTTCCATGGCCTCCTCAAAGGCCTCAGTCATGATCGTGATCGGCCCCCTTCTGCTGGCCCTACCGGCCGCCACGACGACCTCAAGCGCTCCACCCCCTCATGTGACTATGAGAATAGAGGAGCCTCGCACGAGCGTGGTAGCAAGTGACAGGGCCTCTTCGGAGGAGATGCTGGTCAGCTTGTCTGCCTCTCAGTCCTTTGTTGAGCGTGATGGCAAGGACAGGGGCGAGGAGGGGTGCGAATTCAGAAGGAAAGGGCATGGCACTGAGAAGGAAGGCGGGGATGAGTACGAGGACAGCTCTGACAGAGCGGACAGAAGCCGCAATGCCTTGAGAAAGGTGTCGATCCACGAGCATTTTGATAGACACTACCCCGGGAATTCCTATGCAACAGAGCATGATAGATCTAAGAAAAGTGATGGTACTGCAAGGATCGGGTTGAAGAGTCTTCACTAAGGGTTCCTCCCTTCCGCCATAGCCACGGAGCTTTGGCTAACAGGTATTATATCTACTTTGCATACATTGACTAAAGATTTTTATTGGCCACATATAGACACTGATGTATCTAACTTTGTATCTGAATGTTTAGTTTTTCAACGAGTTAAAAGACACCATGGTAAACAATATGGTTTACTAATGCCATTATCTATTCCATCACAACCATGGGAACAGATTTCAATGGATTTTATCACTGGTTTACCTAACACTAAAGCTAACCATGATATGATTTGGACTATTCTAGACAGGTTTAGCAAACAAGCATATTTTATTCCATGCAAGAAAACTTTAACTGCATCTCAAGCTGCTCAAATGTTTTTGAAAACTGTTTTCACTAACCATGGTTTACCAAAAGTTATTATTTCTGATCGTGATTCTAGATTTTGTAATAATTTTTGGATTACTTTGTTTGCTAATTTAGGAACAAAGATTGATTTTTCATCTGCATTTCATCCTAAAACAAACGGTCAAACAGAAGCTACTAACAGTACTATTTTAGATCTTTTGCGTGCTTACACCATTTCAAAACCACACACATGGGATACACATCTATATTTACTTTAGTTTGCATATAATAATACACCACATACAGCTACCAAGAAAGCACCATTTGAAGTTATTTATGGATATAGATTGCCTACACCTGTTGCATCATTATCAAAGAAAATTCAAACTGCTAATGATATTGCTAACATGCATGCTACTATTTTTTATGAAGTTAAAGATATGATTGCCAAAGCCCAGCAATCATATACAAAACAAGCAAATAAGAAAAGACAGGCTATGAATTTTAAAGTTGATGATTATGTTTGGTTACGCATAGAAAAACGAAGATTACAAAGTGTAGATAAACACCCAGTTGTGAAATTAGCACCTAGATTCTATGGACCATTCAAGATTATACACAAAATCAATGACAATGCATTTAAACTAGAGTTACCACAACATTGGAAAATCCACAACACCTTTCATATTAGTTTATTACGACCTTTTAGAGGCCAATTACGTGTACACCATGTCTATGAAAACACTCCTTTACTAGATGATAAAACTGAAATCCTTGAGCCTGAAACTATTATAGATACTGACTTTATGACCACTAGAACTGGCCGTAGATATTCTAGATATTTGGTCAAGTTTAAAAACCATCCTATTGAGGAGGCCCAATGGATGCACGCTAGAGACTTAAATGCTTTCCCCACTCTGTTAGCTCCACATTGAGCTAATAGGAATTGAGGACAATTGCTATCCTACCTCGGGGGTATGATGCCATGAGGCATATTCCACGGTGGATACCATGCCACGGTGGATTCCGTGAGGTTTTGCGGTGGATTCCGTAAAATTTTATTAACGGGGCTCATACACAAAGTGGATTCTTTGTGCGAGAAGTCGATGGTGATGCCTATCCTTTTTGGGCGTTTTGTTAATTTTATGTGTACATGGGTGATTCCATAGCGGGTGATTTCGCAAAATACATATTTAAATTAATAAACGTTTATGAGTTTAGAGTGCGCACTCGTGATAAATTAAGGTTAGGATTGATTTCTAACCAGTTTATTTATGTAGCTGAAGACTGCTAGGTATTCACTTTTGTTGGTTTAATTGTATTATTTTTCTAACAATTGTGAATGCTTCAGTTGATGTGTAGAGCAAGCAACGGTGGCAGTGGGAAGCATTGGAGGATAGTGTGTATTCAAATTATCGTCAATTTTTTATGGGCACATATTTTAGGCATGGCACCTATATTTTGTTGCGCTTATTTACAAAAGCACTTGATATTTATTTATTATTTTTGTATGCACATGGACGCATGATTTAAATACTTTTATTGGACATTGTATTTGGGTACCACCTGACTTCTTGGGCACCCATTAGCTTTAATTCTTTATTGGCACAAAAGCAAACTCAAAAGCTAAAGTGTGCTATGTTGTAATTTGGGCTATTATTTGAGCTTGAAGATGAATAACATATGAAATACATGCTTTATGGAGCACTCACACAAGGCATGGGGGAAGATTGTACCCAATTGGTCTCTTGTTCATGTCGTGCAAGCTTTCTTCATTGATTTGTGTGCAAAAAGTACAGTTCTTTTGTTCTTGGGGACCTTCTGACATTCACTACGCATACGACGACCGATCTGTGCACCACCTTTGACCATAGATAATTCTAGTCAAGTAATTAGTGATTTATCTGAAGAAGAGGGATTTGCTAGCATTACTTTGGAGCTTGTGGACTATCAAGGTGAGTTTTTGATAGATAGAGATAAGTTAGCATTGAAGCTTAGTCTTAAGGGAGAGACCAAGTTGTTTGAAGAGACCATATATTTCATGTTCCTTGGGGGAGGATGAGAAATGAGAAAGTTTTGATGTATAAAAGGAGTGATGATAGTTTAGATAGTCTTGAGAGGGTTGAAGATAACTCAGAGAGTGAGCTTATTTACCTTGATAGTAATGAGGGCATAGATGGACCTGAGTGTTTGCAAGATGAAGAGAAAATTGACAAGGATCTTTTGAGTATGTTAGAAGACCATGGGGGGAGGGCTTAGAAATTGTAATATTTATAGATGAAGTTAAGGTTTTGGATTCGTTGCATGATGAGGTTGTTGAGTGTAGTAGTGAGTTTTTGGATTTAGGTGTTGATCAAGAGAGTATTAAGGTTATGGATTTTGACTCTAGTTTTGGTGGTGTTGTTGTTTGTGACTTCGGTGAGTCTTGTGACTTGGTTGATGATAATGTAAGTAGCCTTGGAGAGGCTTCTGTTTGTCAAGTTACTGATGTTTTTCTGAGTAGACCTAGCCTCATGCTTCTTTTTGATAGTTGTGTGGATGATTTTATGCTTGATTTAAGGCAACAATGAAGAAGAGAAAACTTCATCTGAAAGTCTTTCAGTTTGTTTAAGTTCTCTTAAAGTTTTTTATGATGGTTGCGATGACTTTGATTGGGGTTTTGAGGATCCTGAGAGTGACACCGATGAGAATGTGAGAATAAATTTGGGTAAAGCTTTGAAAAGAATTGAAATTTTGAGAGAGAAGAGGTTTAAAACTAGGGAAATGGAGTTGGAAGGTGATTGTAAAGGATGCCATTGAGGATTTGGCAGTTGAGTATTTGGTTGAGGTTTATGACCCAAACTTGTTGCATTGTGAAGATGTTGTAGACATGGAAGTTTCTTCAATTTCTTGTGAAGTTTATCATGAGGTTACTTATAAGGATACTATGAAACGTGTTTACCAGCAATAATTTTGGTCATGCCAACATGCAAGGAGTTCCAGAAAGCAAGAATGGATACAAAGGGAGGGTTCTATGTACTCGACATGCACGAAAAACTCTTATAGAAGCTTATCGATTCATCCCAAGTGCAAAGCCTCTCTCTCTCTCTCTCTCTCTCTCCTAAAGGTGCAAATGAGCTTTCCCCTCACTCATTGGGGTCTTAAACCCTTGTCAGCCTTGACCTCCCCGATCACTCCCCTTGTGACATTCACATATCTAAGGGCTCTTTTTTCCCAAATTTTCCTTGTTTGTACCCTATTTAGTCCTATTTTATAGCAAAAACCCTAAAGCTTTTCACTTCGGTTTCTTGATCCTATCCTACTCTAAATGCAATAAAAATCAAAACACAAATACTAAAATGATTTCTCCTACTTTTCTACTCATCAAAAACCCAAAATAATTAATTGATTTGAAGATTAAAAAGTCAAAATCTTCTATATATGTCAAGCACCAGTTCAGGGATCCAACCCTACTTTGACGCTTGATTTGAGGCATGCAAGTGCTCAAGCTTGAATCCATTGGTTTCGACAATGGAACTAAAATGTAGAGGGAGCTCATGCTCAATCGCCAAGACCCACATACCACTTACTCCTTCAAGCATTTCAAGCGAACACAAATGGCTATCTCTCACCTAATTGATGCGCCTTTGATCCTACAGCAGTGTAGTGAGCTTACCTTCATGCCCAAATGAGTAGCCTCCTCCCCAAAGCAAGTCGGTATCTCCATGATTCAAGGTGCAAGCTCAAGCCTCCTCCTTCAAGCTCCATCCTCCTTCATAGTTGCCGCGTGACAATAGTAGAGAGAGAAGAAGAGAGAAGATGATGGAGAGCTTCTTCTCCTTGATCCCTCACCCTCACTCCCTCACACTCCCTCTCTCAAGCACACACAAGCAAGTAAAAAGGAGAAGAAGAGAAGAAGAAGAGACCACTTTTTCCACTCACCAAAAAATGAGCTCCTCATTCATTTTTTGAGTTTATTTACAAAACCCTAAATTCCTTGGACACCCATCCCCTTTTTTTACATGATTGGGCATCTTGCCAAGGTCCTCTTTCTCTATTCCCTTCTAATTTCATTATCCCTTTCACCTACATCAATTTAGACTTTACAACTTGCACAAGAGGGAGCCTAGCACTCTTATACAATGAATTAAATTGTGCCCTCGCTATGCTTTTCTTGCTAGAGTTTTTGTAGGACCTTGTTAGAATATTCACTACTTTCCTTCATCATTGAGAGCACCTTGGGAGCTTGGTGCTCTTTATAAAATGAATTACATTGCACCTCACACTTTCCTTGCGAGAGCCCTCAGAGGCTCTCCTTCATCCTTAAGAGAGTCTCCTTCATCCTTGTTGAGAGAACCTTCTCGATCCTTGAGGGATTTCCTTCATCCTTGAGAGGACCTCCTTCATTCTTGAGAGGACCTTGCTAGAATTTCTGGTATTCTCTAGCGTTTTTTCTTAGCTTTCCTTCTTCCTACTTTTCCTGTCTGGGCAGAATGAGCTTCTTCATTCACTTTTTGACTTGGGCTTCCTCTGCTTTCTTTTGGTTGCATGGTCCATATCCGTGACATGTTTTGTAACATCCATTTTGTTGTAGATTTATCTATATGTATACTACCTCTGTATACCATTTTTTTACAAATAATCAAAAAAATCATTAGAGAGATATTCTCACTATCCATCCAATCTTAGGCATTTTTATATGCAACCCTGTCTCCTTCTCAACCAAAGCCTTAAAGCTTTTAAAGTGAGTGAACACCTCATTTCTCTCATGCATAAAGTAAACCCCTACTTCACGAGTATGATCATTAATGAAGGAAGCATAATCCCTATGTTAACCCTCAAACAAACAAGGTGGAAAATCCAGAAAATGTAAAGCAAAAGACAAGTCCAACGCAAAAGCATAATGGAGGATGAAGGCACGCCAAGAAAAATCAATAAACACAAGAAGTGTGAAAAATCCCTAAATCAAGGAGACGCACAAGAAAAAGTGCAAGCCAGAACTTTTGTAAAAGAATGCAAGGCACACCATGATTTAGTTTAAGAGCACCGAGCTCTGACCCATGCAAATTGTAAAGATAGACTTAGACACCAGTCGTCCGAACATCCAAAGACTGTATAGATGCTCAAGGAGTCTTTCTAGTGCAAGGAATAAAGGGATCAACGAGACTCCGACAAAGAGGCGATGCTAATCAACCATCTAGCAATCCAATCCAACAACAACATCAAATGGAGTCTTAGAACACTAAAGGAATCGCGACTGAGTAGAGGGAATAGCAAAGAACCCTATAAACTAGTAGGAACAGCCAAAAATGGCCAAAAATCGGGCATACAAGCCTATGAAGCTAAACCCATGACGAGTGTGGTAGAGTCATCTAGGCACTTGTCTTCTCACTCACTCTGGATTTCAGCCCTCAAAACACAATTGAGAAAAGCTAAAAGTCTAATTTTGCACAATGCACAGAAAAGAGCACGCACACGCACACACCCATAGAGTGAGGATAAGTTTAGGACTGGTTGTAATTAACAAGGAACACACTCAGACTTAAGAACTTGAAGGAACCCACCAATAAGAGAAGATCCAAGGACATAGAAGGGAGACCGAATCCCCAGAAGTAGGACCAAGCAGAGAACATGGCCAAAAATCTGAACCAAGTCTCTAGGAGCCAATCAAAAATCCCCGTGGTAGCAAAGTAGCTGGAAAAATACCAAGCAACCAATGGCCCATACAACTTTGTGGAGTAGTTTGAGCAGATCTATGAGGCCAATGGCCTCATTGATCCTACTCAACATTCCAAGCCTTTGGGCTTTGCTTAGGCAATAAGGGTTGGACTTGGTACACAAGTCTAGATGCTGCGGAGCATGCCAATTTCAATGGCTTGAAAAATCTCTTTATTAAGAGATTTTCCTAACCTGGGTACTTTGACAACGTACTAGTGCGACTCATGAATGTCAAGCAGAGAGAAAAGGAGGACATCCGAGATTATGTGACCCATGTGAGGAGCCTCTTCAAAAGAATCCCAATGGGCGAGAGACCAATTGAAAGAGCAGTAACCACGGTGTTAATCAGTGGAATAAGTGTCAAGATTGTGGGAGAGAAGGAAGGAGTCTCACTTGTAGCTTTCTTGCTTGCACAATGGGGGAATACACACAAAGGTGGAGGCTGAAAACAGTTTTCCTCTTCTTAGTTGTGTAAGCCAAAAAGAACTCAAGTACAAAGAAATAGAAGAACCCTATATATGGGTCTTAAACCAAACTCAACTAACTAAGGTGGCATACTAACTGAGCCACGAACTAGAGTAGATAAGGATAGTTGTCATCTAGCTATTATTCATGGGTAGTGTACCAACCGCATCTGCAACTGACAAGTCGGTGACATAAATGCACAACGGCCCTGGCATATCACGAGTGGAGCTCGATATCTCAACACTCCCCCTCGAGCTCAATCCCAATTCCTGCACACCAAGTAGGTCTCTAAAATTGCGCAGCTTCTCTGCACCCAATGCCTTCATAAATATGTTAGCTACCTGATCCTCTGTGCTGACATAAACTAGATCAATAAGACCTAGTAAAACCCTCTCCCGCACATAATGATAATGCACCTCAATGTGCTTTGTTCTAGCATGATAGACTGGGTTATTTGCCAAGTGTATACTACTCATATTGTCACAATAAATGACAACTGGCCCATCTGTAGGCTAATGCATATCATAAAGTAGCTTATGCAACCAAGCTATCTCACATGCAGCCATTGCTGCGCCCCTGTACTCAGCCTCTGTGCTCGACAAGGCAACTGTATGCTGTTTCTTGCTGCTCCAAGTGACTGTAGCACTCCCAAAAGAGAACACATATCCACTTAGATCGTCTATCAAAAATACTACTAGCCCACTCAGCATCAGTGTATCCATGCAACTGTATCTGAACCCCAGTCTCATAAAATAGTCCATACTACAATGTGGACTTCACATACCTGAGTATGCGTCTAGGCGCATCCAAATGCGGTTTCCTTGGAGCCTGCATAAACTGACTTACCAATCCAACAACATGGCTCAAATCTGGCCTGGTAATAGTCATATAAATCAAACTTCCTACTATGCGTCTGTACATAGTAGGGTCTTCTAGAAGCTCACCTACATCTGCGCTCAGCTTCTGCTCCAAAGGAACTGAAATAGGCTTACAACCTGTCATCCCATATTTGGACAACATGTCCAATCCATACTGCCTCTACAAGAGCCGTATCCCACTTGGTGATCTAATCACCTCAATGCCCAAGAAATAATGCAGCTCTCCCAAATCCTTCATCTCAAACTTTTGCTTCAATAGCATTTTCACATGAAGGATATCTTCATCACTGTCACCTGTCATAATTAAATCATCAACATAAATGACAAGTAGCATAATACCTTTCTCTGTTTTTCTCACATAAAGTGAGAAATCTGCCTTGGAAATCTGAAAGCCAATAGTGACAAGATACTATCCTATCTTGTCAGACTATGCTCTAGGTGCTTGCTTCAAGCCATACAATGCTTTCTTCAACTTGCAAACAAACTCAGGATGAACAACATGCACATAACCTGGTGGCTGCTCCATATATACCTCTTCTTGCAAATCACCATGCAAGAAGGCATTCTTTACATCCATCTGATGTAAAGACCATTCCTTTGATGCAGCCATAGCAATGACTGCTCTTACGGTTGCCATCCTTGCAACCGGACTGAATGTTTCTTCATAATCAATGCCATATGTTTTTGCATACCCCTTCACTACTAATCTTGCCTTGTATCTGTTCACAGAACCATCTACATTGTGCTTCACCTTATAAACCCACTTACAGCCAATTCCATTCTTACCTTTAGGCAAAGGTACCAATTCCCATGTAGCATTTGCTTCCAGGGCATCCATTTCTTCATCCATGGATTTCTCCCATTTTTCTTTTCCCATGGCTTGCTCAAAAGAAGTGGGTTCTGGTTCCTGTATCACTTTGACCATATAGGCATAGTGAATGGCTGTAAATCCATCATATTTCAGCCTATCCACAGGATACCTAGCTCTGGTAGACCTGTGCAAAGTAGGTTCACTCCCAGGTGCTCTCAAAACATCCCTGGTCTTCCTTACTCCAGGTATAACAATAGAAGGAATACCCAACTCATCATCAACGCTCTGCTTTGAGCCACTGGATTCACCATCCACATAAGAGTGACCTGCATTCACATCAAACATAGGCTGATCTACCTTCTCTTTTCCTTTTCGTGATACCTGCATACCACTATTGCTTTGAGAAGATTCTCCTGATCTCAATCTTCCTGTCCATGGCAAAGAATGTGAACCACTGCTAGAGGACGCTCCGGGTCCACTAATATTGCAATTTAGCTAAGGGAGGGAGACCCCATGACCTGTCTTTATAGCGGATGACTTGGCTGAGCAAGATGAAGCAAGTCTCGTTACTCTCTTGCAGGAGTATATAGACATCTTTGCTTGGTCCCTAGAGGAACTCAAAGGGGTAGACCCAAGTGTAGTGACTCACAACATACCCATTACACCTGACACAACGCCCACCAAACAACAACCGTATCCCATGAATCTAAAGGATGCTCACACTGTTAAGGAAGAAATTGAAAAACTGATGAAAGCGAGATTCATCTACAGAATTGAACACATAGACTAGGCATCGCCCATAGTCATCGTCCTAAAGAAGAATGGGAATATCAGAGTGTGTGTCAATTACAAGAAGGTAAACACAGCTACGAAGGGAGGTAACTACCCATTGTCGTACACTGAGCACATGCTCGAGAGAGTAGCTAGCAAAGAGGCCTATAACTTTCTGGATAGTTTCTCTGGATACAATTAGGTGCAAGTGCATCCTAATGATAGGCATAAGACTGCATTCACCACTGAATGGGGAGTCTTTGCCTACATAGTCATGCCTTTTGGATTGACTAACACGCTAGCCACTTTCCAACAACTAAAGTGTATAATATTCAAGGACATGTTGAGGAAGGAGTTAGAGGTCTTTGTGGATGACTTGTGTGTTCACTCTACTTGGCGAGAACACTTAGACAGGCTTCTTTGAACGATGTCGGCTATACTGCCTCTCATTGAACCCCTTGAAGTGCTAGTTTTGGGTGAAGCATGGATGTATCCTAGGACACATGGTGTCAAAGAATGACATTGCCACAGATTTCTCGAAGATCAAGGTCACTGTCGATATTCCATCCCCAACTCGTTACAAGGGCGTTCAGTGCTTTTTAGGACATATAGGGTACTATCGGTAGTTTGTGTTAAATTATGCATTGATTGCTAGACCTCTATACAAGCTATTGATTATATTCAAATGAATTGAGGAATTCCAATGCGTGTATGAGGAACTAAAAAAGGCTCTAACCGCAGTACCAATACTACGAGCGCCAAATTAGACACACATGTTTCACGTGCACATCGACACTTTGAAATTTGCCATAGGAGCTGTGTTGTGCCAACCTAGTGAACACAATCTAGACTACTCGGTGAGCTTTGATAGCACACAACTCACTAAGACCAAAATGAATTACTCAACAATGAAGAGAGAGGGCATGGCCATGGTGTTTGCTGTAAAGACATTTTGGCATTATCTTCTAGCTATGCCTTTTACTTTTCTTTGTTGACCATCAAGCCTTGTTATACCTAGTTAACAAACCATGCATTATAGGACACATTACTAGATGGCTTCTTTTGCTTTTGGAGTTTGATTTCTCCGTGACAGTGCGTAAGGGAAAACAACATTACATGGCTGACCATCTATCTCGTATCCCCACGAGAGAAGCGGTTGGACAAGGCATTGTCGACCAACTTCTAGACGTGCATCTATTTTGCTTATTCAGTGAAAAATATTTGTTTAGAGTTAAGATGATGCCATATTGGGTAGATGACATAGTTCAAGTGCTTGAACACGGACTATCGGAACGACATATAAAAAAGGCACGACTTAGGTCACTTATCCTGAAAATCCAACCCTATTAGTTGATATAGCTAGCCAACTTTACAGACTGGGACAAGACGGCTCACTGCGCAAATGCATGTGTGAGCATGAGATGCATGATGTACTAACAGAGGCACACGGCCTACCCTCTTCTCAGATGTGACATGATTCGTGAAGCATTGTGATAAGTGCCAATGAACTAAAGTCCCTATCCATAAAGATCTCATGGAGCTAACCCCAATTATCGCACGACAACCTTTTGAGAAATGGGGGATTGACCTCATTGGACCCATTAGTCTCACGACACAATAATCACAAGCTAAATACATCATTGTGGCCACTGGCTATCTAACCAAATGGATAGAAACACCAGCTACGAGAAAGAATGACACTAGGACCACTTCTAAGTTCCTATGGGAGCAAGTGATCTCACGATTTAGCTGCCCCATCGAACTAGTTAGTGACCATGGCACACACTTCATCAACAAAGTAATAGCTCACCTCCTATTCTCCTTCCTAATCATCCATCGAAAATCCTCACCTTATCACCCACAGGCAAATGGTCAAGATGAATCAACAAATAAAATCCTAATAATCGTCCTGACCAAGGTCGTCTCTGTTTCACATAGTGATTGGGATAACAAATCGATAGCGGCCTTGTGGGCCTACCACACGGCTTACAAGATGGCTGTAGGATAGACCCCCTTTAGATTGGCATATGGCATAGAGGCAACCATTCCCTTGGAATTCTTCATACCAAGCCTCAAGATTGCCCTTCAAGAAAGATGGAATGGGAAGGGGGCATGGAGAACTCTTGATTGAACTCAATTGCTTAATGGAAACCCGGCTTCTAGCCACCCATGCGCTCATATGCGAGAAGGAAAGATGTAAAAGCTGGTTTGACAAGCATGTCAAGCAGTGCAGTTTCAAATAGGGTGACTTATTATTGCTATACTTAGTCAAAAGATGTAAGAAAAAGCTGAAGTTTTGGGGGCCAGGACCTTTTAAGGTTCAAACCATCAGTCAAACTAGCAATGTCGAACTAGAAAACTAGAGGGTGAGGGCATAGACTTCTTTAATGGCAACCGCATAAAGAAGTATTTTCCTCCCATGCACCCATTGCATGAGTCCCCAATGCTAACAACCCCTATCCACGTATGAGTTGTCACTATCACTGAGGTGGACGGTGAGGATGAGGAAGCAGTACCACCAGCTTACCTATGCATACCGGTCTCACTGCTAAACACACATGCACCATCAATGCATTAATCCATGAGGGAGCTGATTTTAATAAATTGACTCATGACCATTGGACCCAAATTGGTAAACCACAGTTGCAACCCACTAATGCTAATCTCACCCCTTTTGGAGGCCAACCCTACATGTTGTTAGGAAAGTGCAAGGTTGCAGTTTCTATCGAGTCTAAAAGTGCACCGATAATCTTTTGTGTTGCCCAACACTAAGAATGTAGGCACCAAATTGTTGTTAGGACAAACTTTCAAGAAGAAAACTTGTTGCAATGTTGACTATCAGTCACAGCGTATCCACCTAGACATGGGCAACATTTGCATTGTTACAACTTTCAGCAAGGGTGGTGCGACTCTTTTCAAGACCACAAAGCCACTGGTAGAGGAGCCCACCATCAAGACTAAGGAGGGAGGTTGTGACTTGTCACAATCTACCAAGCCTTGATGCCAGCAATCGACTGGAACTAACGCTGACACCCATGAACCCCAATTCAAATGGGTACCTAAACAGAGAGCACAACCTAGGAATAGAAACCCACGGCCTCACCAAGCTAATGATCCACACTTGAAACCTAGGAATCCAAGATGATACTATAAACATCAATCAGCGAAATCTCACCGTGAGGGAGTACACCAACTAGTTTATGTACTTATCCATGTATGTTGAGGCAGTTAGTGATGAGGCCAAATCACACAAATACATTTATGGGCTGGATGCGCATCTCTCAGCTGATGTAATGGCTCAAAATCCAGCCACCCTGTTTGCAGCCATAGAATTGGCCGAACGCTATGGTCGAAAGTACCGCCGCAATGAGAGCACGCAGCCCATTGCCGAACAGCAAAGATACCCTAGTAGGCAACCCCCATATGCTACTAATTATCGCAGCAATAATGCAGGGAATGGCAGTCCCAAAATTCCTACTTACCCCACTTTTAATGCTGAAAGGAAATATGGAAGTTTTGGGACAGCACCACCCTTCAAAAGTGACCCAAAGTATGCTGAAAATAAGGTCAGGAATGGCTTCGATCCCAACAGTTAAAAATTCATTCCTCCTGAAGTTGTCAAGGATAGAAAAGCCAAAGGCTTGTGTTTCAAATGCGGGGATAAGTACACGACTGATCATGCATCCAAATGCCCCTTTAAGAACGCCACTGTCAAGTTTAATAGCATGTATGTGCTGGAAGATAGTGACAAGCTGGAAGAGGACATGCATGACAACTCTCAAATAATGACACTTGATGAAAATGCTAAATATGAAGAGGATATTGATCCCGATCAGTTTTATGACTCATCGGACGGGTTCCCTTTTGACCCCGGTGGTGGTTGCCCCGTTGATAACATGCTTGGGAATGACTCTTGGCACCCCTCATTCACCGCTATATCAGCCTACTCAATCTCCATGGATGCATGGACCGGTTCTAGGAGTCCGAACACCTTACGGGTGCATGGTAACATTGATGACAAGAGTGTATACATCCTCATAGATAGTGGCAGCATACACAGCTTTGTAAATAAATCAACTCTTAGCCATTTGGCTTGTGTTCCCACTGAATTACAGCAACTCCTTCGGGTTCAAGTGGCCAATGGAAATGAGGAAGTGAGCTCCCATGTATGCACACAAGTGTCTCTCATGCTAGCTGAAAATTACACAGCAAAGGTGGACTTGATTACCCTTAATATGGGCCCCGTGAATGTTGTATTGGGATGTGATTGGCTTCAGCAGTTGGGAAAAATCTCTATGGACTTCTCTCAGCTGTACATGGAGTTTCTAATGCATGGGAAGCTTGTACACTTGGAGGGAATAAAAGAAAATGCAGATTTTCAACTTATAACAGCAAGATAACTCAAAAAGGAATTCAAGAAGCTCTCCCAAATCTTTGTCTTGCATTTGCATAAGGATAATGATGACCAACACACCTTGGGGAAGCAAAATGCAGCACTAAAAGCACTTTTGGCTGAGTATGAGGACCTATTTCAGCCTCCCACTACCCTTCCCCCTAAAAGATTGGTGGATCACCCGATCGACTTGGAGCCCCATGCCAAGCCCATTAATAAACCCCCATACAGACTCTCTAAATGTGAGAGAGAGGAAGTAGCAAAGCAAGTCAAGGAGCTCACTGAGATGGGATTCATAGAGCCTAGCTCTTCCTCTTATGCCTCCCCGGTCCTATTGGTTAAGAAAAAGGACAGATCTTTCCAGTTGTGCATTGACTATCGTGATCTCAATAAGATCACCGTCAAAAATAGATACCCCATCCCTCGAATTGATGACTTGTTTGATGAACTCAAGGGTGCATACTACTTCACTAAGATTGATTTGTGATCCGGTTACCACCAAATCAAAATGCGGGCGGGTGATGAAGTTAAAACAGCCTTTCGGACTGACCGTGGCTTGTATCATTTCCTTGTCATGCCATTTGGGCTCACAAATGCCCCCGCCACATTTCATAGCTTAATGAACAAGATATTGCAGCCATGGCTTTTCAAGTTTGTGTTGGTATTCTTTGATGATATACTCATTTACAGCAAGTCAATGCATGAGCACTTGAAGGATGTTAGACAGATTTTTGATGTACTGAGAGAGCACCGTCTCTTTGCCAAAGAAAGCAAGTGTGTCTTTATGCAAATGGAGGTTGAGTACTTAGGACACATCGTTAGTGAAAAAGGCATCCAAGCTGATCCTAGAAAGGTGCAATGTGTCCGGGAGTGGCCCACCCCCACTACCACTACCTCCTTGCGTGGTTTTCTTGGTCTCTCCTCCTTTTATAGGAGATTTATCCGCCATTATGCCACAATTGCAGCCCCATTAATAGACCAGCTGAAAAAAGAGGCTTTCCTATGGGATGAATTGGCTGGCCGTAGTTTTCAGCAGCTGAAAGACTTGCTCACTTCAGCCCCCATCCTCGTATGCCCCGATTTTTCAAAGGATTTTACCATCCAGTGTGATGCTAGTGGATGGGGTATTGGTGCAGTTTTGCTCTAGGAACATGGGGTAATAGCATTTGAGAGCCGAAAATTGGATGATAAAGAGAGAGAGTTGCATGTCTATGATCAGGAGATGTTGGCAGTCATTCATGCTATCAAAAAGTGGCATCATCACTACTTGTATGGCAGCAGATTTAAGGTAAAAAGTGACCACCGTGTGCTCAAATATTTCATGACTCAGCCCAACCTCACTCCCAAACAACGCAGATGGGTGGGGACACTACAAAACTATGACTTTGAGATTACCCACACCCGTGGAAAGGACAATGTAGTGGCCGATGCACTCTCTCGCATGTGGGCATGCAAGGTCTCATCCATCACTGAACTCCACCATGATTGGATTGAAGAGCTCCAAGAGGGATACTTGCTTGATGCTGAATTCAGCCCGCTTTTCCAGAAATTACAGCAAGGTGTCTTGGATGAGAATTCCCAATATTAGCTCCATAATGGCCTCATTTGGATCCATGGCCGTATTGTGATTCCCCATGCCTCTCCCTTCACCCAAAGGATCCTTGAAGAGATGCATTCTTCCCCAATTGCTGGCCACTTAGGGGTCTTCAAAACATATGATCGAGTTTCAAAAAGCTTCCATTAGAAAGGCCTATGGCGGGATGTAAAAGACTTTGTGTCTAGATGTGTGCCTTGCCAACAAAATAAAGATAGCTCTCTTAAACCGGTGGTTTGTTGCAGCCTTTACCTATTCCTGAAGGAAAATGGACCCACATTACCATGGATTTCATCACTGGTTTACCTACAACTAAGAAGGGTTGGGATAGCATTTACGTGGTAGTTGACCGACTCACTAAAGCAGCCCATTTCATCCCTACAAAATCTCACAGCATCCCAAGTTGCCACTCAGTTTATGGAGTATGTTTTTAAGTTGCATGGCTTGCCCCAAGTCATAGTACATGACCGGGATACCAAATTTATGAGTCAATTTTGGCAGAACATTTTCAGCTCCATGGGGACCAAATTGGCTCTGTCTATAGCCTGTCATCCCCAAACAGATGGGCAGACCGAAAGAGTCAATAAGTGGCTTGAAACTTATTTGCGACATTTTTGTCATGATGTGAAAAATTCTTGGGATGTATGGCTGCACTTGGCTGAATTTTCTTACAACAACTCCACTCATTCAAGCATTGGAGTCTCTCCCTTCAAAGCATTGTATGGTTATTGGGTGCCCCTTCCTACCGTGATCTTCAATGAAAAGCTCAACCCCTTGGAAAAGAAGAGCTGGACCACATGCAAGCTCTACTTCAACAATGCAAGGTAACCCTCAAAAGGGCTCAAGAGCACATGAAGCTCCATGCTGATGCAAAAAGAAGACCCCTTGACTTTCAAGAGGGTGAAATGGTACTCCTCAAGGTCCCCAAATCCCGTTATGCTACACTAAAGGACGGCTCTTGCAACAAGTTGGCACACCATTACTATGGGCCCTACAAGATCATTAAGAAGGTCGGGGACTTGGCTTACCGCCTCCAACTCCCTTCCACCACTAAGATCCATGACGTCTTCCACGTGAGCCAATTGAAACCTTTCATTGGCACTCCCAACGATCATGTAGAGGAGCTCCCACCCATAGATGAGGAGGGCCTTATTCAGTACATTCCGGAAGCGATCATTGGGCAACATGAAAAGCAACTCCGCACCCGTTCTATACATGAATACTTGATCAAATGGTAAGGTCTACCAATAGAGGAAGCCTCTTGGCACCCAGCATCTATATTGGATGAATTTCCACACCTCAAGGAGGCTGTGTTGGCTGGTACCTCACCATGATCCCTGTTTTGGGCTGCAGTCTGCATCTGGACAGCCACCTGTTTTATACCAGATTTGGTCCTGGTCCACTCTCAGCCCCATCTTCCATACATGGCCAGAAAGTATACCTCGAGGGCTCCGTTCCGACATCTTACTTGCCCCGATCGGAGTCTTTGGATATTGTGGATAGGGTCTCCAAGTAGAAGCAAATAGAGTGTCTACAACCTCCTCATCCATTGTGCTAGTCATGCAATCTAATCTTGGATGCTATCACAACTACCATGGCATTGGATCCAAATGTCAGTTTGCTTTTACAAAAATATAAGAGTTTCATATTTGTAAGTAATAGATGGAAACTTTACATGGTTCTCAAAATTTATAAGTTTTTATAAATTACTTTTGGCACATTGATTGAATCTTTCCACTTTTTGACTCTTGCACTACTAAATTTACTAGTTATCATTTTTGATAGATCCTAAATTAGATTAATATGTACCCCTCCTAGATGAGTATTAGTATCTTGGATTATTTCATGCCACTAACAAAACATTTCTTGCAACTTTGGTCCTTTTCAATGGACTATGAATCCCTATTTTCATGTAAACTTCATCAATGAACATTCTACAAACTAAATGGTTGCTTCAAAGTAGGGTCTAGCATATGATGGGGCTACATGCAAAGTCCCTTTTACCTATGTTACATATGTACCTAGCCACTAGTAGAGGGCTCATAGAGGGCGTCACTTTGCACCCATATGTGAGTTTCATAATGTCTCATATCGTAATTCCAACCGTAGTATGAAGAATGTTGTTAATGGTCATATTGGTTAAGTTATTGAGGCTTAGTCCAAGATGGTGTCCCAACCACCACTTACCTCCACATGGTATCATGAACATGAGATGGTTACCACCAAAAAGTTTTGATCGTCATATCACCACTCCATGTGATTGGATCCACAATGATCTTGTCATAGCAACTAGTAAACAAAGAGACAACGATGATGTATGTGAAGCAAATTTCATGAGAGCTTTGTGCCATTTGAACCCCTAGTTTTAGTGTGTTGTTACATTTTCTAGGATGAAAGGGTGAATAGTAGTACATCTACGGTCTCTTGATTAATAGCACTAGATAAGAAATTTTGGACACTGCATAAGGTGCATCTAAGGTCTCTTGATTAACAACACTACATAAGAAAGTTTGGTCACAAAGCTTTTACATGAAAAAAAAGCATGTATATTGTGCTTGCTTCAAAACCATTTTAGTGACTTCCACTCAACTTCCATTAGACCATGGATGATGAAATTTGGATGCAATGTGTAAAAACAATAACTTCCTATACCTTAACATAATTGGGCTAGTAAGGGCACATCAACACATCAACATTCTATATGTTTTACACTCTTTGAAGCTATCTTTACTTGTTGGAAGGTATCTTAGTATTGGCCCTCACTAGTGTAACTTATTTTTGTCAATACTAATCCCTGTGATGCTATTAACCCTTTAGTTAAGATATTTAACTCTTGTTTGAACAAAGTTACAAACAAAAATAGATGCATGATAATCATTGGCTTGTAATTGATTAGAAGGAGAACTACTTTCATGTGGCTTCCTCAAAAGAGTTCCCCCTCATCTTGAGATATCTCCACTTCTTTGACAAGTTTGTTAATGTCATGATCATTAGAAAGTTTTGAAGGTTTACAAAACCCTTGTTTCTAATCCAAGAGCTATCTTCAAACTCTTTCTTAGCACGTTATGTGAATTAACCTCTCTTTGTGTGTGCGTGTGTATGTGTGTGTGCACACACATGCATGCATGTATGTATGGATGTACATATGTGTGTAGATGTATATATATGTACATATATAAAGAAAGTGCATTTATGTATATGTATATGTATATGTATATGTATGGACATGTATGAAGAAAGTACATGTTATGCTAAAGATAAAGACAAAACATAAGATTTTTACAATAGTTATTGCTAGGAAGCTTAACATGTGCCTTATGATAATAGGGTAATATCACTTTTGAAGGTAGGTGTTAGAAAATCCTGTCATTACTAACTTACATAGCTACTTGCTAATTATGTGTCCCTTGCATCTTAAATCGGAGTGTTCTAAAATTTACTCTTTTATACCTCCTAAGAAGAGAAAAGAATGCCATCAATTGTTCATGCTCATACTCCTTTGAGCCTAGTTATATATATATGAGATATAGAGGAATAAGAAAAAGAAGACAAATCAAAGAGTCACGCTACATGCATAATCTATCTATTAATAAAAAAAGAGGTATAAACAATTTGGATAGTTACCTTTAGAGAATACTTTAGTCCTGAATGTGTCTGTTGCTTTTGATTAACTTCTAATAGAAGAAGGAAGATTCATTCCCTCTTTTTCACATCTTTGTGTGTGTGTGAGAGCATGCAACTCTCATGAAACTCCACAAAATAATGTAACAATCACTCTTTCTCTTCTTTTGGGTTGGCTTTACAAAATCTAATTCCAAGTGCTTGACCACTTAAGAGAATTTCTCTTCAATGTTAGGTCTTTTCACTCATCCTCCACCTCTTGTATGAGAGAGAGAGAGAGAGAGAGAGAGAGAGAGAGAGAGAGAGAGAGAGAGAGAGAGAGAGAGAGAGAGAGAGAGAGAGAGAGAGAGAGAGAGAGAGAGAGAGAGAGAGAGAGAGAGAGAGAGAATGTGTGTGTGTGTGTGTGTGTGTGGGCATAATACCCCAAAGATTAGGGGCACTATGTTTACTTGTTGAGGTCCATCATACCCTTTTGTTAAAGATCCATGCCAATTTTATGATTTAATAATACCCTTTTGTAAAAACTTTACATGTTCAATATAAAGACTCCTTTTGTGAATAGATTTATTTCTTTTAAAATATTAAATTCTATAAATGTACATCTATAAGCCTATGTATTTTTATATTCCATTTTTTTGAACTCATGTTACATTTTTATACATAGTAAGCCCCCCCCCCCCCCCCCCCAACGAGCATACAGAGTACCCCCTAGCGAATCGCGTTGTGGCTCCTATGGCTCTCCTACACCCTCAGGAGTGGCCCCAGAATGTGGCATCTTAATACATAAAGAAAAAAAAACATATACTGCTCTTTCCTCACTAATATCCCTTATGACCCATGTATCTCAATAGGTTGGATGTACCTTGCACACTCGGTCAATAGAGTACAATTGTAATGCGACAGTATATGTAAAATTATGCTTGTATGCAAAATGTAAATGAATGTGCATAAACATGTTTAATAAGCAACCAAAATGTGAATGTTTATCAATCATTTCTTTACATCTTTCCATGAGTTTTCTACTTGTGGCATTGGTAAACACACCCCAAAGGCACTAAGTCCTCCCAACTCGTGCTATCTTTGGGAACATAAATAACACGTGTTCATCCTACTCATGAAGCGCAACAAAAAAATAATTATTTTTAAAAATTAATTTATGATATTTTACACATGGATTCCTTTAGCACACGAGAATGACACAGGGACCACTCCCATGGGTGCAATCAAAATGCCTTATTTAAAGATATAAATACTTTTTCAACTATTTTTTAATTCATATATAAAATATATTTATATTTTATGATATTTAGATTTATTCTTATTATTTCACTATTTTTTTATTTTTCTCTATTTTTTATATTTTTTAGTTTTTATCAATTTATTTAATAGAAATTCAAAAAATAGAAAAAAATAAATGTGATGTATTGAGAATTAAGCATTCATATTCTTTTTCCAACCTCTAAAATAGTTTTTAAATCTCATTTTATTTACTATGAAAAATAATGAACTTACTCGAAAATCAGTTACATGTCGTAATATGAATGAGGTGCCATGTGGATTCCAAGGCCACTAACACTTGAGATAGTTGCTAACACACTTAGTGGCACTCTAAAATGCTCGAGCAATATGCCATGAATCAAATTTTTCACATAACTCTCACGTCTCCCTCTCTTTTACACATCCCCCTTCTCTTATAAGAATAGCCATTACACAAGAGGAAAAGGAGAGAAAAATATTGTTTTGAGGGAAAAGAGAGAAATATCAAAAACCAAGATCCTTTATTCTTCATATCAAGCCACGAAATTTACATCATTGCATAGAGGACGGCAAGGGGGCTTCATTTTATCCATCACACAAGAGAAATTATGAGGATCTCATACTATGTAGCAATCAATAAAAATCCAACATGATGGCGTTTTTTGTTTTTTGCCCACTTTTTTCTCTTCTTTTTCTCTTCCAAATGACTAGATACATCAAGAAAAAGCATCCCTTTGAGAGCTACCATAAATGCCCCTTCAAATTGGGCATGTCCACATGGATTTGTAGGCTTCTTTGGTTTCCTTGGCTACCCACTCCACATTCCCACATAAATTAAGGTATCACAACATTAAATTCCACCCCAAGCATGCGGAATTAATGCCTAAATGATAACTAGATGTGTCTTCATTAATTGTAAACTCCACTTGGCACTTCACTGTGTCTCAAACTTCAAAATGCTTTGTCTCTTGCGCCTTGATTGCTTTGCACCACAAACCTCTTTAGAGCCAAAATTCTTAATTTTCACCCACAAGTGCCTTATAGATCGATCTAAATATTCCAAAACCTTGAAAAGTGCATCTCCAATCTCTTGGATACTATTTTGGGCTTATGAATCAAGTGTCTGCTCTATAAAGCCAAACCTTGCGGCCATTAAATGGTTTGGGGGGGTAGAGGGGGGTCAAACGGACTCTGTTCGATGAATGAAAACTTGTATTGGATTCCCCACATCGAAATGCACCTACTTCAGCTACTCGATTTGTGATCGATACATTTTTCGTCAAAAATGCCTCTTTTATGAATCTCAAGCCACTTTTGCACTTTAAATTTGGCTCTAAAATTCAGCTCCATCAATATAGTTCTATGTATAGCAGAAGGTTTATATAACTCAAAGTTTTTCTATGAAGAGAAATAAAATAGAACCTATACTCTTCACATAGATTTTTATTAAGAGTGGCTTGAATGTCCAATCTCAACTTAGAAAGTAGCTTCTTTAAACTTTAGGGAGTGTTTGATTAGGATTTGACATATACCCAAGATCAACCTAAACTTAAGTTCAAGGAAATAACTTGATCTTAGAGGGATTTCAAAGTGTAGCATACTTTTATAGGCTTGTGAGATTTTCCTCCTTAAGAGTTGGAATTGCTTCAAACATATTTGAAAGTATAACATATCTCTATAAGATTGAGCACTTTGCCAAGATCTGTGCGCACAATTGGTGCAATCAAATTAGAGGAGCCATGAGTGAGTTGAATGATATGAATAATAGATGGTACAATCAACATTTTCACACAAAGAGATTATCTCGTATAAAAAATCTATAAAGTTGAATTACAAGTCTAGACATAGTCAATCAACATGTTTTACAAGTTCTTCAAGAAGAAATACGTAGAATTTCTAGAATGAAACCAACTAACTTGATTAGTCTAGCAAAAACGTTGGCTTGCAAATAGAGAAGTGGTATGAATGCAAGGGTTGCAAAGAACTTTTGGAAACATTATTATACCAATATGGATTTGTAAAGCAATCGTGTGAGTATATGTGTGTATTGTATAACAAGTTAAAATTCTTATAACATCTCTATATTTTTGCAAACTACTATTAACTATATCGATTTCATGTTGTGTTTTTAGTTGATACTACTAATACATCCCAACATTAATGAGAAGAATACTCATGTTACAAAGGCATTGTCAAACCTCTTATGGAATCAATCAACTTGCAATCACTTGATTTAATTAATTTAAATGATTATGATAATGATATCCTTTTATAGCTCATATGCTATAATTGGGCAACATGTTATGAATGATGGGCAATGTGCCATATTGTGATTGATGATGGCATAGATTCTCATTATATTGGTTCCTTATCTATTTCCTTTATGGCTTTCATCAATCATTAGTGGGTTAAATCATTCTTACATGAAAAGGGGTTGTAAAATTTTCTATATCATCCATGTATACCATCATTAGAAATTTTAGTTGAAATAACTGATCCATATATGTATCCATTGTGTATGCTTTTGGTTGAGCTCTAACCTTGTGTATATATTAATAATTCATATGGATGCTTGGAGAGGTAACTATATTAATGTGGTATTGACATGAATTTCTTCTTTCGTAACCATGCATCTTTGATAGTGTTGATACTGAGGGCTGAAATGATGAATGGGTTGCCTCTTACCCATCCAACCTCCAATCCTCACTAAGAGAACTAAAGAGGGGCACCACCTAGCCAAAGGGAGGATGGGCTAGGACATCCCTTTTCTCAAAGATAATAAAAAGAACGAAGACACAACTTCACAAGAGAGAATATATGTACTAGACACCATATTAGAATATGAGAGAGAGAGAGAGAGAGATGAGAGGAGAGGGAGACAAGAGGTAGAGAAAGCTTGCCATTATGTATTTATGGAATGAGAAGATGAGAAGAGAGGGAGACAAGAGGAGAAGAGGTAGAGGAAGCTTGCCATTATGCTACATAATAAAAGAACTCACTCATAGCTTACCTCAAAGAGATGGACTAGCATGAGGGTATTCTAGAGTGCTCTCATGTGCTTGTCATTCTCATTCTCATTATCATTGTTTACATCTCCATGGCCTCCTTATATAGCCTCTATGAGGGATTAGATTAAGCTAATCTTCTTGATTAACATAATCCTAGATGATGTATGACATCTCTGAAAATATGGAGAATAGTGGATGGGACAAGTCCTCACCTTGGTCATCATGCAAGAGGCCAAGGGTGGTAGTAGACAAAATAGAGAAAGGGAGATAGATTACAAGAGGTGGGTGCCCAAAGCACATTATTATAATATATTTACAAGAAGGATAGAATGGAAAGTTGATGTGGTGAAAGAGAGAAGAAAGTTGCATGTAGCCAGTAGTCTACGCCTTTGTAACTTCAAATCGGTGAAGAATCTGAAAAAAGTTTCTTCTGCAACTAGACTAAGTCAAAACCGATCGGGTAACGAAAGAATTTTCTTGAAATTAACTTTTCCTTTGGAGTTCTTGAGATTGTAAAAATGGCTTCTAAAAGCTGCTTTGACTTTAGTTCCTTGTATATATATAAATACATATAAGCATGTGACATAAGGGGTCCATGCTTGTAAGCTTTTGTGTAAGATCCAAATGACACCATGATGTGGATATTGACTTGTGTACTAGGGTGAGGTGTCCTCTAACGATGGTGATAGATTCCAAATCTTAGTGATGCAGGTGGAACCCACACACAGTTGGAGGCTAGTCCTTTGAAAAATCTATGCACTCACTCAACTCCTAGGTGTAATCCATTTCCATCTTCACTAAGATAACCATCCCTTTTACCCTTTACATTGATATCCCTCCTAAGAACTTTTTTCCCCCATTTTCTAGAGTTATTATAATCGAGAAGCAATGTAGCATACCTAGTGCTTAAAGAGTAAATCCAAAGTAATATGGTAAGGCTCTTGATAGGGGTTTTGGCCAAATTTTGTGGTAGAAATCTGGTTTATAAAAAACCCGGATCATTAGCCATCTCCTTAGGCTAGAAGCATTCATGCCTCTAGCTTGCTAATGATGGTCCAATAGAGCAGGGAGGAGTGCACCCCTTCATTGGTGGCTCTTTCTTGAATCACTGCTCCAAAGTGTCCATATTTCTTTGAAAATAAGGCTTGAGTCGCCATCCATTTACCCTTATCTTATGAACTCTCCCATCCATGTCACCTAGCTTATAGCTATCATTTGGATATCTCCTTATGACCATGAATGGCCCTTCCCACTTGAACACAAGTTTAGCATCCTTTCTATTATCAAAGTAGTTATCATAGCGTAGTACAAGTGATCCTTCCCTTATGTGTTTGCTAGCCAGCTTCTTATTAAATGTCTTCCTCCTCTCCTTAGCCTGCATGGAATAGTGTTGGACTACTGCTTCTCTGTGTAACTCCAGCCTCTCTAGATCTAAGATTCTTTCGCCTAACTTCTTATCTTGATTCTTCTCTCGATCAGCTACTAAAACACGTAAGGTGGCCAATTCCACCTCTATAGGAAGCAAAGCCTCTTGGCCATAGACAAGGTGAAATGGAGTATAGCCAAGTGATGTCCTGAATGAAGTCCTATAGAGATGCACTCAATATTTTATCCCAGTGCTTGGGGTGCATGTGTACTTGCTTGGTAATTATCTTACAAATCAGCCCATTCACTTTTTCGACCAAACCATTACACTGTGGGTAGTAGGGAGTAGAATGTCTCCACTTGATTTTTAGCCTTTCCATTAGCTCCCCTACTAGATTGGCCCAAAAACCAGGACCCCGGTCAGAGATAATTTCCAAAGGTGTGCCAAACCTGCAACAAATGTTTTAAAACACAAATTTTCCACTTCTTGGGCTGTGATCCTACTAGTTGCTGAAGCCTCTGTCTACCTCATCATGTAGTCCACACCCATTATGATGTATTCCTTGCCAGAATGAGTTCGTGGAGTGGCCCTATTGCATCAATCCCCCATTTCTCAAATGGGCCATATGTAGTTATGGGATTTTGTTCCTCATGCACTAGCTTCCTTGGTCCAGCCTTTTGGCAATCATCACAAATGCGGCACCAATGTTTTACATCTCGATGTAGACTAGGCCACACAAAACTGGCTTGGATAATATTTTTGATGGTTATTTCTTGAGAAAAATGTCCACCACAAACGCCGTCATGGCAACTCTTAATCACATCCATAATCTCCTTAGCATAGAATCCCCAAAAACATTAAATCGAGTAACACCATGTGAGAGACACCACCTCAAACCTAAATGCAAGGCTTGATATTCTATCTCATTGTTAGAATGGACATCCTCCAAGCTGATACCTTCTCCATAAAGTTTGTCACCTTCTCCATAAAGTTTGTCACCACTATTCCTACTACCGCTCTGTCTTTAATACGCTTGTAGGCCCCATCGAAGTAGAGGGCATGGGCATTCTCCACTCGTGGCGGCCCCTCAAGAGGAGGTGTCTCCTCTTTTACCTTCCCTTTCTCTTTTTCCTTATTTTGATGGTATCTATGGGTCAACAAATCAGCTAGGCAAGCCCGAGTAGAGTCCTCCACCTTGAAGGTGTAGTCAAACTCTTGGAGTTGTATCACCCACTTAGCGATTCTCGCTGAAACATCCATGTGCTGTAAGGCATAGGGAAAATGCTCTTCTATCGTGATCACTGTGAATGGCCTAGGGAGAAGATAAGGATGAAATTTTCTTACATCAAACATTAGAGACAAAACCATCATATCCACCATCTTTTACCCTTGTTCTAATGTTGTCATTACTTTGCTAGAAAAGTAAACTGGCCTCATCACGCTAGTTTTAGCATCCTTTTGTATTAGTATACCCCTAGAGCATCTTTCCCAAAACTCGGGGTTGACAAAAAACTCTGGATCCCAATAAGGCTGTAAAATTATAGGAAGGGTGTTGAGAGTCTTCTTCACCTCGTGAAAGCATCTTTCGCTTTCATCACTCCACAGGAGCTCCTCAAAGTGGGTTAACTGTTCCAGTGGAAATGCTAATTGGGAGAGGAGATGAATGAACCACCCCATATATCGCACCTTCTGAATGAAAAAGGTTAGTTGCTTCACAGAAGATGGTGATGGCACTGCCAATAGGGCCTTAACTTTGTTTGGATCTACTTCAATGCCCCTCTCACTTACGACATGCCCTAACAAAGTTACATTGCTTTTATCAATATGACACTTCTCATGGTTTAGCTACCCCCCCATTTGTGCGAGGCGATTGAAACCTTCATCCACCTTCCCTAGATGTAGAGCCTTAGAACTATAAATACAAAAATAATCAATAAAGACCCTAATGGACTTCCCAAAATATGGCTGTAGAAGACATAATTCATGAATCGCTGGAAGGTAGCTAGGGCATTTGTTAATCCAAATGGCATTACTTTATAAGAAAAACACCCCCAAGGTGTGATGAAGGTGGTATTCTATTAATCCTCCTCAACTATTTAGATTTGGAAATAACCTAAATACCCATCACAAACAGTGTATCTCTCATGTCCAGCCATCTCGTTGAGTATTTCATCGTGAAAGGGAAGAGGAAAGTGATCCTTCTTTGTTGCAGCATTTAGCGGCTTGTAATCCATAAAAATCCTCAAATTTTCATTCTTCTTGGGTGTTACCACTACAAAGTGAAACCCACTCTGAGTCCCCTATTGGATCGATAAAACTTGCCTTCAAAATTTGTTGCACCTCAGTGAGTAGAGTGTTTTGTTGAACTACTCCCAACTGTCCTAGTCGCTCCACCACTAGCCTTGCTCCCTCTTTTAGATTAATGTGATATTGTAATGTTCTCATGCCTGTGATGTGTTCAGAAATAAAAACTGCAGAGTGTTTTATCACCACTTCCATGTAGGCTGCCTCTTTTTACTATTGTGTGTTTGCAGCCTTTGAAGACTCTGTCTTCTCTTCCATATTTTCAACCTCCTCTGGTGGTGTAGGCTCCATCCTCTCACACTACAAGATATAGTCCTTATATCGATGTTAAAAGTGACAAAAATATAAATAACAAAATTTTTCCCCATCATTGCAAAAAGCGTCATTATTGGTGACGCCATAGAACAGTCGGTATCAGTGTTGGTATCAGCATCGTTATTGGCATCGGTATTTTGCGACGCTGATATTGACGCCAATAATGACGGTGATACCGATGGTCTGCGATGCTGACACCGACGCCAATAACGACGCTGATACCGATGGTCTGCGATGCTAATAACGATGCCAATAACAATGCGAGCAGTAAATTTGCGATGCTAATAGCGACGGTAACATGAAAAAAAATTGTGTGGCCATACAAAATAGTTTATGTACTGTGTACAATGCTCATGTAAACAAAAACAAAGTGCACTGAAATCATACCACTAATACATGAAATAAATACATGATCGCATAATGAAAGCGACTAGTACAGTCATGACAAGATATCACTACTATATAGAAAATGTCTGCACAGATCAGGAGAACAAAAAAGAAAGGTGTGTGAGCTCTAGGGATCTAAGGGTGAGCTACATATCCTCGCCATCCGAAAGCTCGTCCCGCCGCAAAGGAGCATCAAACAGACTCTGCAAAAAAAGAATCAACAACACATCAGTCCACCATACAATAATGCATTCTAATTAAACATGGTAACTACGAACAAGAAAGATGAGTGACTTACAGGGCCGCCGCATCTATACAATCGATTGATTAATGTAGTGATACTGTGCCTCTCTGCATATCGAGTCTCAAGGCCGATCGGATCACGATTTGTAATAGAGTGCTGCAAAGAAAAAAAATACTAATATTTAGAAATATGATTGTCAGTACAAAGGATATTGCAAAAAAATAAACAAGCAAAACAAAAGAAAAACTTACAAAGTCCTCCAAATATGTCTTGTGGCCGCCACTTCCAAGATGATAGACTACTCCGGCCTCGAGTCGTGCCCTTGCCACCTCGCGCTGCTGACTTCAACGTCCTAGAGAATCTGTAGCCTCCTTCCTCAGTCGACGCTAGTCGTCTGCATCTAGCCACTCGGGCTTTGCAGCCCCACTCTTGAGTGCCTTGCGTGCGTCCGATCGTCTATGTGACATATATGCATGCATGCAGTCCATCATCCAGCCCATAGAAAATCTATCTACTGAGGCTGGAACCAGAAACTCCTCATGCAAGGATGCTACTATGTAGTCCTTGCTCCCCTCCAGTATGTTCTTCCAATGATCTAAGATGTTGTGTTGAAAAATTTATTGGCACAACTCTCTTATGCGAGCCATCACCCTCCTCCCTCCCCTTATCATTCATGAAGATGGCTCCTGATCTATCATCAACTAGATAGGCATATCCCCCTGGGGTATGCCTAAGATGGGTCCTCTTCCACGTGCGTCCACGCTCTTGGGAAAATCCAGGAGACCCCTATGCATCCGCTCTACCGACCGGCATAATATCTGTTGGAGTGGCACCCATAGGGTTTCCACCTGCAGATGGCTGAGCAAAAGCTGGAGTAATTGGAGTAGACGTCCCCACAGGTGTGATAAATCTTGGAGGTGATGCAACTCCAGTTGAAGGATGAGACGGAGACACCGCGTTCGTGCCTCCATAGCATCCACCGGAGCCTGAGCCACGCTCCCTAGAACCGCCATGAGAGCGAGGAGTTGCACTTGTATCCCATGCCGACCACGAGCTCACTGCCTCTATATCTCTGCAACATCCCCCTAACCCTGAAGCACTCCCTCCCTCTGGCCCAAGTCTGGAGCATCAACCTCATCTGCTCAAAGCTAAAGCATCCGATCACGCTAAAGTAGATCTAGTAGAGCGGCATGACGATGTCCGAAAGACAGCTCCTGGTCTTCCATGTCTCTGAATCTCGTGGTCTGGTCTGGAGATATGCGCGTGAAGATATCTTGCATCTCCTCATCGCTCATCCCTCGACTCATCCTGAAAATGTCACTTGTATAGATAAAAAATGATGTTAGAATAATCAATTTAAATCATACAAAGCATGGTAATTTAAATCCTGGAAAAATGATCTTACTTAAAATGCATATCTTATGTACCCTTACAAGCGATTGGTCAACGAATTGAGTAAGTGGATAATCCAAGTATGAAGTATCCTATGGTCCCATGTCAATCTCCCGACACAACTCTGCATATACTGGAAGGTCGATAGACATGTCACCACAAAAGGATGAGTCCACCTCGTTCTCAAAGAATTCTTGGACTCCTGTATTTCCATCATTGTTAGCCGATACTGGCTCCAAGCTTTCGGTGGCCTCTACCCCTTGCAATATCAACCCCTCTATTTGCATATTGTTTTCATCTATGCTCGGAACATTGCCTTGATCATATACTCTCACATTTCGGGGAGCTGAAGGTATAACATACCACCATCGAGATTGTCGGGGGTTTGGATAGAAGATTACATGTTCACAAACACGTACAAGAGAGTTTAAACTATTGTGACATGTACCATGTCGTAATACAATTAACAAACAAATGAGTTAATGCACCAGTTCACAATGGGCCGGCAACACAAAGGTGTCGTACAAATCCGTCCTTTTTTTTTGGAATCTATTTCGAGAAATCCAGATGGACCTCGTTGAACTATTGCTCCAGCTCCTTCAAGTACCACTTTCACATCGAATAGTATCATGGAGAAGCTACGGTAATCCAATGTAACAATACTTTGCAAGTTTCCAAAATACTCCATCTTATCTATAACCGTGTTTGGATCCGTTGCTTGTCGCCGGCTCTCCTGCTCGAACCTTGCCATGATACCACAGTCCATTGTGGAGCACATTTTGTCAATAGGCTCCATGTAAAAATGTCGTCCCCATGACCATGCTGCACTATATATTTTGTATTGTACATTGAAACACTCAAATTAGATGTCACATATAAAATATAGATGCGACAAATCATAAACACCTCATCACCTTTGGACTACATCCCCTTGAGAATTCCACTCCTCCATTGAGATCTCTGCCCCTTCGCAGACGCTGCAGTCAAAGCTCCATGTAACCATCGCATTGACATGAACCGCGGCATCTCCTCCATGCCCTTGGGATATCAAATCGGTCGATGACACATACTATGTCGGAATTCAGTTCGCGCTTCCTCTCGATCTTACCGGGCGATCTGGTACTTGGCGAGCCACGTCTTTATAGAGGCATGGTGCAACATACAAAAGCGATTCACCTTCTCCTCCATTGTAGCATCAAATCTTTTTTCTACCCCATTTTCAACCACCACATCTCCAATCACTCTATCATCGTCCTTCAGTGACCGTAGCATTTTGTTGTCTGGATCTACTGTTGGTAGCCATTGTGAAATATGCACTAGCGCCTCAGACACCAACCAACCTTCAGCCATGCTACTTTCTAGCCGAGCTCGTTGTCGCACAAATCCTTTCAGGGTTTTCATGAAGCGCTCCAAGAAGAACATCCATCGCGTATGGACAAGTCCAGAAATCTCCACTTCATCTATAAGATGTATAAGAAGGTAGATTTGTATCGTAAGCATGCTGGTAGGCAGGTATTTCTCAAAGAGACAGACCGTCTCCACTGCTCTCCGCCTCTTGGATTCAATAAAGGACGTCTTAATCTCCTTTTGTGAGATCCATTGCATCAAAGTTGACAACCTGTAAATGGCCCCGCGTAATTTTGGAGTAAGACATCCTGCGATCGCGATCGGTAGTACAAATTGCCACAAATGAGAAAGCATTATGAACAATGGCTACACTCCAAATAGCAAAATGCGCATGCCAATTACAATCCATTCGTAGTACAAACCTGACATATCTTATGTCAGTCATGGGATTTTAGCCCTGATAATTGGTCGTCTTTAGAAAATGCAGACCTGAGAGAATGCATCATACCCGTCGGAGTGCGGATAGACTTGACTACTTGCTTTACAATAAATGCACTCTTCTTTAGTGGACAAAACCCAAGGAGTGCGAGGTAGCTGCACGCGACCATCAGCACTTGACTGTAGCCAAAGCGCCTCCATCTTACCTACCTCCTTCAAATCCATTCGTGCCCCTATAGTATCTCTCTTTCTTGTGATGTGGTCCCATAGCAAGCTGCCCACATTCCTTCAAATCCATTCGTGCCCCTATAGTGTCTCTCTTTCCTGTGATGTGGTCCCATAGCAAGCTGCCCATATTTTTGAAAATATGCATGGAATCCAACAAGTGGTTGACCTGTAAGTGGGTCCAATATGGCAACTCGTAGAAAACTGAGAACCGCCGCATTCCGTTTGGATGTGACTCCGTGTGGACCATTTTCAGCTCGTACTAGCTTGCGGCGTTCATACGTATTGGAGTTCGTCCAAGAAAACCTTCCCTGAGTTCATGATTCTCTGGCAAGAAAGTGGCGTATCCTTGATATACCATCTTCTTGATGGTTCATGACCTTTGGGAGTATAACTGTGGCCCGCACAATGGACATGCATGATAACCTGAGGTAACCAGACCTATTCCAACACCACGACCTAGAGAATACAAGTTTGAACGAGATAAAAAATAGATATTACCAACGAGAACGGAAGCCTATTTACCTAAGCACTCTCCGAATCCCGGAAAGTCATGCATCGTCCACATGAGAATGGCTCGAATATTGGCAGACCGTTGACCAACGTGCTTGCTCATATCTTGCATGGTGACCCCCTCCTCCCACAAAATCTTAAGCTCATTGACTAATGGAAAAAGATACACGTCCATATTTTTGACTTTGTAGCGGCCGAGGACGAGTAAGCTAAGGACGAGATGTCCTTTCTTCGTAGAAAGCCATGGAGGGATATTTTAGTTCACAAGGACTATAGGCCACACACTGTAAGAAGTTGAGCACAGACCGAATGGGTTCACACCATCCATTGCAAGTCCGAGCTGAAGATTCCTTGGCTCTCAAGCAAAGCCTGGGAAGGTAGAGTTAATGTGGCTCCATGTGCGTGAATCCGCTGATATTCGTTGAACTCCATCCGTGGACCTATTTTGCGCATGCCACGTTGTCAAGCTTGCCATGCTGGACATATGAAACATGTAGTTTATGCGGGGGATAAGCAAAAAGTGTCTGAAATCTTTTTGAGGGATAGTTTGCCCTTGCAAGTCCTGTCGATACTTGTGAGCACCACACTCTGGACATGTCTCCATAGTCTTGTATTCTCCTCGAAACAGTATGCAATCATTGATATATGCATGGATGTTGTTGTAGTCCATGCCAAGCTTTCGTAAAACATGTTGTGCATCATCAACGAGACTCAGGCATGGTATTTGCAGGTAGTAATATATGATATTTCAATAACCTTAAAAAAATCATAAAAAACCTTGAAAAAGCGTAATTTTTTTTAATAATAGTGCTGAAAAAAATTCAATGAAGTGTATGTATAAGATACCTAAACAACTCGGTCACACTCGCATCGCTCCACCCGTATTTTACTTACATACTTAAGAGTGCAAGCAGTGTATTCATGCGAGACACTCAGCACCCATCATATAATAGTATAGATGCTTCCTCTCTAAGCGGATCAGAAGCCTCGACATCCATGGGAATCAATGCATCGATCATTGCCTCCATCTCAAGCTCCAAGGTTATAGGTAGGTCTGGAAGGTTGCTTGTCTCCTCTGGCATTGACGGTATAGATTGGCCTTGCAAGTGGTGGATTGGCTCATACACTCCATCCATCGCACGCCCACGAAAACTTCTAATTGGCCGCAAAAGGTGCACTACTCCTTGGGATGAGACGTCACCTCCCTGGATAGAAAATTTGCCAGCAAGACCCAATCTTATTGTATATGGTATTCAATTAGCTTGCAAGTACAATGCATGATTGATATTAACTTTTCTTATCGTTTGTTGAAAATCCGCAATCTCCTGATCAATGATCTCAGATTAAAACTCGCCAAATCATCGTATGTGTTCTATAGACAATCGATGTTTTCGTCAAATTGCCAGCTTGCATTGAGAGCAAGGATATAGGACACGCTGATTAAGATATGCCTCGCGATCTTGAACAACAGGACCTTTATCTTTTCCATTTTGTCTACGTTACGACAAACAATTTGTTTTTGATATCATTCTTTTTTTCTTTCTTAAATTGTTCTCATCTCCTTCCATCTCTCTCTTTTTCTTTTCTTTATTAAATTGTTATCCTCTCCTTCCATCTCTCTCTCTTTTTCTACGTTACGATCATGACCACGACCACGACTATGACTACGACTATGACTACGATCACGACCACGTCTTTCTTAAATTGTCTCCTCTCCTTTCATCTCTCTCCTTTTTTTTCTTTCTTAAATTGTTATCCTCTCCTTCCATCTCTCTCTCTTTTTCTACAGTACGACCATGATCACGACCACGACTATGACTATGACTATGACCACGACCACGACCACGTCTTTCTTAAATTGTTCTCCTCTCCTTCCATCTCTCTCTTTTTTTCTTTCTTAAATTGTTATCCTCTCCTTCCATCTCTCTCTCTTTTCTAAGTTACGACCATGACCACAACCACGACTACGACTATGACTATGACCACGACCAAGACCAAGACCATGACTATGACCACGACTACAACTACGACCATTACCACGACCACAACCACGACCATGACCACGACCATGACCACGACTACAACTACAACTAGGACCATGACCACGATCACGACCATGACTATGACGACCACGACTACGACTATGACTACGACTACAACTATGACTATGACCACAATTACGACCACCACGACCACGACTACGATGACCATGACTACGACTATGACTACAACTACGACCATGACCACGACCATGACCACGACCATCATATAACTATGACTACGACCAAGACTACGACCATGACCATGACCACAACTACGACGACGACGACCATGATCACGACTATGACTACAACCACGACTACAACGACCACGACCATGACCTTGACCAACTAGTTATAACACTCGAGGTAGGATTTCAAAGTCTTACTGATTTCAATTGGTCATGGATGCCATACTATGGGTAGGTTGCACTCACTAAGAATAGAATTGGCGATTCACCTCATCTTCTCTCCATCATCAATAGAATTCTCCTTTACCATTTACAACTCACCCACCTTCTCTCCACACTATTGCACACTACAATCTCTATGAGGGCATGAGATGGGGATCTCCACAGATACCAAAGCATGATCTCTAGCTTGATGGTTGCATATATACTACTACTACTCGTGGAATAAACCTTAAAATAGTTATTATGCTCAAATATATGCTTGTTAGAGCAAAAATTTGTTTCTAAGACTATTCTAAGGAAGAAAGAGGGTTAATGATAAAAGAGTGTCCTTCCTTGCATGCGATTTTATATTATATTTATTAATTAAAATTGATAGTTGAGGATGAGTTTCCTAAGAGATCTTGTGGTGATGCTGTTTTAGTTTTGCGAAGCATATGAATGATGTTGTTTTAGTTTTTTGTATTTGTCTTTTTAAGAATAGATTGATTTTTTTGGAATATTCAAAGTTATTTTTGGATTTACGTTATGAAAAATGAATGTTTTTCCTACTGATAGGCTGATTGCCTTTGTTGTATGCTTGCGTGGTGGAGGCTAGGACAAGCCCCATGTATGAGAGGTCTACTTGCAGGAAGAACATTATGCTAGGAGGCACAAGGATGCTAAGGCTCTCTAGCCATATATCCCTTAGGTTTATTGAGGATCGGCCTAACCCTTATGAGCCTAGGATGAGCTTATTGTAAGGTCTTATTTACTTTTCTCTCTTTCTCTCCCTCTCTCATTTCCTCTCCCTCTCCCTCCCTCACCCTCACCCTCACCCTCTCTTTCTCTTTTTCCTATTCGGTTAAATGATTTTTCTCTTTTTCTCTCCTCTCTCTCTCTCTCATTTTTTTCTCTCTCCTCTACCTCTCTCATTTAATTTTCTCTATTTCTCTCCCTCTCTCATTTCCTCTTCCTCCCTCATTTACTTTTCTCTCTTTCTCTCCCTCACTCATTTCCTCTCCCTCCCTCACCCTCACCCTCTCTTTCTCTCTTTCTCTATTAGGTTTAATGTTTTTTTTCTCTCTCCTCTCCCTCTGTCATTTTTTTCTCTCTCCTCTCCCTCTCTCATTTCCTTTTCTTTCTTTCTCTCCATCTCTCATTTCCTCTCCCTCCCTCACCCTGACCCTCTCTTTCTCTCTCTTTCCCTATTAGGTTTAATGATTTTTCTCTCTCCCCCTCTCTCTCTCATTTCTTTTTCTCTCTCCTCTCCCTCTCTCATTTCCTTTTCTCTCTTCCTCTCCTTCTCTCATTTCCTCTCCCTCCCTCACCCTCACCCTCTCTTTCTCTCTTTCCCTATTATGTTTAATATATTTTCTCTCTTTTTCTCTCTCCTCTCATTCTCTCATTTTTTTCTCTCTTCTCTCCCTCTCTCATTTCCTTTTGCTCTCTTCCTCTCCTTCTCTCATTTCTTCTCCCTCCCTCTTCCTCTCTCATTTCCCTATTATGTTTAATGTATCCCTCCCTCTTCCTCTCTCATTTCCCTATTATGTTTAATGTGTCCCTCCCTCTCCCTCTCCCTCTCCCTCTCCCTCTCCCTCTCCCTCTCCCTCTCTCATTTCCTCTCCCTCTCTCATTTTCCTATTATGTTTAATGTCTCCCTCCCTCTCCCTCTTCCTTTCTCATTTCCCTATTATGTTTAATGTCTCCCTCTCCCTTTCTCATTTCCTCTCCCTCCCTCTCCCTCCCCCTCTCTTTCTCTCTCCCTCCCTCTTCCTTTTTCGTTTCCTCCCCCTCCCCCTCTCCCTCTTTTTCTCTCTCTCTCTCCCTCCCTCTCCCTCTCTCATTTCCTCCCCCTCCCCCTCCCTCTCCCTCTCTCTCTCCCTCTCTCTCATTTCCTCTCCCTCTCTCAATATATACAAATTACACAAAAAAAAGTAAAAGAGAGAGAGAATGCACTCTCCCTCCCTCTCCCTCTCTCATTTCAGCCCCTCCCTCTCCCATTTCCTCCCTCTCCCTCTCCCTCTCCCTCTCTTTTTCTCTCTCTCCCTCCCTCCCTCTCTTTTTCTCTCTCTTTGGTGCACAGATCGGACGTCGTATGCATGCATAGTGAGCGTCAGAAGGTCCCCAAGAACAAAAGAACTCTACTTTTGCACAAAAAACAAGGAAGAAAGCTTGCACGACATGAAGAAAGAGAGACTAATTGGATGCAATCTTCCACCATGCCTTGTGTGAGTGCTCCACAAAGCATGTATTTTATATATTATTCATCTTCAAGCTCAAAAAATAGCCCAATTTACAATTAACACGCTTTAGATTTTGTGTTTGCTTTTGTGCCACTAAAGAATTAAAGCTATTGGCCTCAGAGGAATTAGGGAGTACAATACAATACCCAATACAAATATTTAAATCGTGCGTCCATGCGCATACAAAAATAATAAATAAATATTAAGTGCTTTAGTAAATAAGCGCGACAAAATCATGGACGCCACGCCTAAGATCACGCGTGCATAAAAAATTAATGATAATTTGAATACATGCTATCCTCCAATGCTTCCTAATGCCACCGCTGCTTGTTCTACACATCAATTGAAGCATTCACAATTGTTAGAAAAATAATACAATTAAACCGACGAAAGTGAATACCTAGCAGTCTTCAGCTATAAAAATAAATTGGTTAGAACTCAATCCTAACCTTAATTTATTATGAGTGCGCACTCTAAACTCATAAACGTTTATTAATTTAAATATGTATTTTGCAAAATCACCTGCTATGGAATCACCCACTTACATATTAAATCAACAAAACGCCCGAAAAGGATAGGCATCCCCATCGACTTTTCGCACAAATAATTCACCTTGTGTATGAGCCCCGGTAATAAAGTTTTACGAAATCTATCGCAAAACCTCAAGGAATCCACCGTGGAATATGCCTCCTGGCATCATACCCCCAGGGTGGGATAGCAATTGTCCTCAATTTCTATTAGCTCAATGTGGAGCTAACAGTGTGGGAAAAGCATTTAGGTCTCTAGCGTGCATCCATTGGGCCTCTTCAACAGGATGGTTTTTAAACTTGACCAAATATCTAGAATATCTACAGCCAGTTCTAGTGGTCATAAAGTTAGTATCTATAATAGTTTCAGGCTCTAGGATTTCAGTTTCTTCATCTAGCAAAGGAGGGTTTTCATAAACAGGGTGTACAGGTAGTTGTCCTCTAAAAGGTCATAGTAAACTAATATGAAAGGTGTTGTGAATTTTCCAATGTTGTGGTAATTCTAGTTTAAATGCAGTCATTGATTTTGTGTATGATCTTGAATGGTCCATAAAATCTAGGTGCTAATTTGACAACGGGGTGTTTATCTACACTTTGTAATCTTCATTTTTCAATTCGTAACCAAACATAATCATCAACTTTAAAATTCATAGGTTTTCTTTTCTTGTTTGCTTGTTTTGTGTATGATTGCTGGGCTTTGGCAATCATATCTTTAACTTCAATAAAAATAGTAGCATGCATGTTAGCAATATCATCAGCAGTTTGAGTTTTGTTTGATAATGATGTAACAGGTGTAGGCAATCGATATCCATAAATAATTTCAAATGGTGCTTTCTTTATAGCTGTATGTGGTGTGTTATTATATGCAAACTGAAGTAAATGTAGATATGTATCCCATGTGTGTGGTTTTGAAATTGTGTAAGCACGCAAAAGATCTAAGATTGTACTGTTAGTAGCTTCTGTTTGACCATTTGTTTCAGGATGAAATGCAGATGAAAAATCAATCTTTGTTCCTAAGTTAGCAAACAAAGTAATCCAAAAATTATTGCAGAATCTAGAATCACGATAAGAAATAATGACTTTTGATAAACCATGGTTAGTAAAAACAGTTT